>NW_005841850.1:1272843-1300833 GCF_000455745.1 Alligator sinensis | reverse complement strand
TCCTTCAGATAAGAGAGATGGTGTACGAGTCTTTATTGTCCTGAGGCTGTCTTTGGGTTACTGCTCTGGGTGCAGTCTCCTGGAGTGAGAAAAGGAGGGGAAGAAAAGGAGCGGTAATACGACTAGCATATGGTTCTTGCTGGAACTTGGCCACGGATTTAAGGCCGTAACACAGATTCCTGGGGCCTTCGTGTGATATTCGAAACCAAAACAAAAATCTTTCCAAATACGTTTTTACAAGCTTTGTGATTACATAGAATTGTAGGAAATGAGGGTTGAAGGGACCTCAGGAGCTCGCATCTCATCCACCCCTCTGCTCCAAGCAGGACCGACCCCAACTAGATCATCCCAGCAAGGCCTTGTCTAGCCAGGCCTTAAAAACCTCCAGGGATGGATTTGTAATAGTCCCATCAAAAATCCCACATCTCCATGTCAGCTGAGGTGCAGCCACTTCCCTGTTGAAGTGGCTGCACACTTTTTTCCTTTTGTGTGATAGCTTCCTTTTTGCCGTATGCCAGCACGAGTGGGCAGGTTGCCGAGGACGGTTGCATTCAGGAAGTTACATGGTGCATGTGCCTTTCTGGTTTATCCAACACAGCTATTGCTCTTTTGGGTTCAGCTTGTGTTCGGAGTGAATTGGTCCTGCACACACTCACGTCTGTCCTGATGATTGTTCCAGGCATATCTGAGCCTTAGCATGAGTATTTAAAAAAACCAGTTTAGCAAAAGTGTTTCACTTATCGCGGAGCAACTCATTTAGCCACTAAGTGTAGGACGCATATCTTCCGGTCTCTCCAACAAATGGAAATGATCATAAAACTGCTTGAATAAAAAAGGAGTCCAGTCCAGGCACTCTTGTGTTCGACGTTTTTTAAATCTGTTTTTCCTCCCTGTTTTTGAATATAGCATATTGTAAAACACTTGCAGAGAAATACGTTTTACTGCTGAAAAGTCAGATTAAAAATTCACTGTATCACAAGCGAACCATTTCTTCCTTGATTTGTCTCCAAAATATGAAGAAAAACATTGCAGATGTATTATGCATTTTACAAAAGAACATATGCAGGCATTTAAATGATTTACATTTCATCTTTGCTTTCTGTTATTTTTAACTAGCGTTATAGTGAAGCGCAGTAAGACAGAGGTTGAAAACCTAGTTTAAACTTTTATGCACAGTAAGATAAACTAAGTTGCGAGCAAGGCTTCACTATTTTATGATTTTATTGCAAAGTTTCACTTATGCTTTTTTCCCCTCTTTACTGGAGCAGCCAGTTGCAACTTTGGTCGTGAGATGAGGCTACCCTGTAGACAAGATGTGCTATCTGATAACATCATAGGAGGAAAGAAAATCTGTCCTCACTGAGGCTCTGATTCAGGAATCGTCTGCATTCAGGGAAGATGCTTAAGCATGTTTCAATGTTGTGGGTTTTTTTTTTTCCTGCCTGAAACGGGGCTTAATCAGGATAAAAGTAACAGCAAGGTTTTAATACCTACAGGACTGCTAGGCAGTAATACACAGTCCTCATTCTTTGGAAACCTTTTATTTCCCCCCTTGCTATGACTGTTGGATTCAATGTGCTGCCTTGACTGCCTTTCAGCACTATGCTAGTGGCATCTGAAAGAAGTCGCTTTTAACTGATCACCTTTATAGGTGGTAGTTGAAGTGGAAATTTGAACTGCGGATGGGGTGGCTTTTTGTCTCGGCCAGCACCACTGTTAACACATCCCTGCCACCCTTCCACAGTTTGGCAAATAAAAGTCAGCTTTTAAGGGTCTTGTAACGGCCTGTTTCTGCTTGCCATGAATGTCAACTGCAAACTGAAGCAGTGTCAGTTGGCTGGATATATTATTAAAGTTTGATTTATTTATTTTTTGTCATTTTTTTTTTTTTTTTTTTTTTTTTTTTTTTTTTTTTTTTTTTTTTTTTTAATGTCATCATGCAATGCCTGGCAGCCACTAAAACCATTAAAGAGCAATGCATGTGGGCATAAATGTGCTTTAAGTATTGACTTGGGTCCAGTCCTGCATACCAGCCATGTGAAACCCTCAGTGGTTCCAGCATTAATTTGGCACATGGAGGACTGGCTGGATCTGGCTCCCTGTTTGCAAAGGCGGACCTGAATATTGTCACTTGCTCACACATGCATCTGTTAAATTCAAAGGTAAGAAAGCAAGGTAATGTTTTCACCCTCCAATAGCCGGTAGAAATCTGTTTGTTTTAAGGCCTGCATATTCCAGAAGGGCAGATACAGGCTCCCTATTTATTAGTGAGGGGTGGTAGAGCAAAGAGCGCGTCTTGCTTGAAGAGGGTATGTGTATATATATGCGTACTCCCATATTTAAAATGGAGGTAGCAAGCAAACTAGGTAAAACATTTTCTAACACTGCGGTAAAAATGCAGTTGCAGAACATATGCTGGATTTTAAATTTCTGCTTCCAAAAGGTGACAACTCGGATGTTTGTCATTTGCTGTAACATTCTATATATTTTTAAACGGTTGTAGGGTTTGAAATCTCCAGATGCAACACTTTAGGCTAAATGAGGTTGACAGTTCACTGGGGTGGAAGGCCATTATCTCACCTTTGTGCTTCTAAACTACAGCTACTCGCCTTTTCCTGTTTCATAATACATTCCCTGCATTATAGCGGAGGAACTTTTTAACGCTCATCGGAAGCATTAATCAGATACAGCGTCCCAATGAGCGTTTGAAGAATAAACGAAGGGCAAGTTCCTTAGCTGCTTTTACTTTTTAAGGTGTATTTATTCTATTGCATTCAAAGATTTAAGGAACGGTTGAGGAACTGAGGGCTGTGTTAAACCCCCCGAATGGGAGTCTCTGTTATGCTGTTAACATTTCCAGGTAGATGATGTACAACAGAGCTCTCCGTTCGCTCTCCGCTACACGTTACTGGAAAACAAGTGTTTGCCAGTTGCAGGCCAGCATTAGACGTGAGATGTACCGTAGATAATTAGTTTAATCCAAATATTTTGAGTGCTAAACTACGTAACTGGGGTCCAGTGGGATTTTCACACATCCCATGTAGTGCTTTACCGCAGAGCCATACATCACACACATTAGGGCTATCAGATGCCCCAAAAGGATGGGATTCATGGAAAAAAGACTGTTTTAGGACAACAGCAGAATATTTTTCCTAATGCTATTGTGAAAGAAGGTTAGTTTATTCAGAAATTCGTCTTCAAGTGCATTGGTTCACAGGCTGCAGCCTCCTCTGGCATGCAGTCATGACCGAGAGAACTGGGCACATATGCAGATGAATTTTCACAAGCATTTGCTACTATGAAGCTCCCGAAACAAAGATTTATGAGCCAAGAAGATTGTTTCTCCAGCAGATCTAACCCGCCAGATTTTGTTGTCTTGGTCTTGTCATAATCCTATTCCCATGGTTTCAAATCCAGTTTCCGTATGTTTTGCCTAGTTAAAGGGCAATTAGTCTCATTTCCTCCGATGGCCACGGTGACATTTTAAAGATAAGAAGCACCGGTAGAAACTGAAATCCTCACCTACAAAACACGGATGCAGCAGTGGTTGTCCAAGCTTCCCCATGCTCTACCAGGAACTCGCTTCAACCCCGACTTGAAGTTGTCATTACAAGTAAGAACCTAGTACACTCTCCGGTATTGCTCTTTTTTTCTTATCCTCATAGCTGAGCGTGCCCACAAGGGCGGCAAGGAAAGCTGATTGTAATGATAGGTTAGAGCTAGCCACTAAAAACTGGACAGAGACTACCAGTTCGTCTCGTTTGGTCGATTAACAGCCCTTGTGGCCTCGATCGCTGGCAACTCGGGTTGGATATAAACAAACGAAATGGAGTTAAAACTTCTGGGTCCTATTACTGGTCTGCTGTGTAATCAGGTTTCCTATGGGACGATTTAGAAATTTAGGTTATCATCATTGAAGCTATTCAACTTCTGTTGTAGACGAGTAAATCATAGGCTATGACATGTCTATCTTAAAACTCCACCAGAAAGAAAACTCTCCTTTTGACTAATTTGGCCTCGGAGGCTTTGATCACCCTTCTGTCATCTTCAGCACCACAAGCAAACTTTCTAGTTTCTAATGTGACTCATTTAACTTTTGTATCCCACGTTTTCTTTTGCCAGTGTGACAGTGTTCTGCTGCAGATTACAGCTGTGCTTAGGCCCCATAAGGTTTATATGATTAGTCAGCATTTGGTTTCCATATATAGCAAAAAAGACGTCTGGATAAAATATTCTTATACATATTTTCAAGCACAACGATCAAAGAACTCCCTAGGTTCTTAGTTTTAATTTATCTCTCCATAGTTGCCATATAAGGCACTTCAAAAAGGACCTGTATTTAGGGAGGGAGGGAGCCTTTGGCTACGTAGCTTTGAGCACATCAGATGTCCAAACTACGTTCACATCCTGCCGCTTCTCTGTCACGTTTCGAAGCGCCGAACTGCCTTCTGTAGCTAAAATGCAAATGATGGCTCTTAACTTCCCTCTTGAATCCTTTATCCTCATCCTCTCTTCGTTCCTCGATGGCCAGCATTCTTCCTTTTCTGCGCTTACATAAACCATAGATGCTACGACCGTCTTGCCTTTGTGCTGTTCTGCGTTGCACCCTTCCCCTCTGCTTGGCTTCCCCTCCACCAGAGTAGGTGCAGGAGTCGTGTCCTCACTTTCCAGCTGCTTTGCCTGTCCCTGGCTATCTGCTTTTGTGTTTGTTGCACCCCATCCTCTTTTCACCCCAGTACTATCTGGATGTTGTCTTCCACGTGAAATACCTGTCTTGTTCTCACCTGCAAGGCATCTGCCATCTCGAAATCATAGTACCACATCTTCTCTGACATCTGTAAGAATATGACAACGAAGAGCAGCTAGAGGGAAGCGTTATTGGAAACGATCTGTCTAGTACTGCGCGTGTGCATAGATATCACATTGAATACACATGGGCAAGATACGGTGATTTGATACCACGACTATGTACTTCACTGGTTTGTTGTACCCCAACCCCTAGTTTTATTTGCTTCCTTTTAGACTGTAATCTTTTTTTAGGGCAAGACACTAGCTTTTTTTTTTTTTTTGCATCAGCATCCCATGCAAATATAGTAGGTGCACTGTTAGAAACAAGTATTAAAGAACTATACCTTAAAATTGCATTCCCATAAAATGCGTGTACCAGTCTATTTTCTGAGCTACGAGTACACATGGCCATCGAGGACAGCAGCTTCTGCTTTCTGTTGTTAGCAAGGACACTTGTGTTGATGGAGGATTTACAGTTTAAAAAATATATATATATTGAGTTTGATTTCAGTCCTGTACTCAACATTTCTGAGCCGCTTGCCAAATGATCCCAGGTGTGGGATTGCAGCAGGTAATTTCCTGCGCTGTATTTGTACGGATGATTTTCTCTGTCAGAAGATGATATCTGCTCACCTGGCCTCTCGGTGACAGAGAAATCCTTTGTTTATTCATTTAGTAGGCAGATTAACCCTAATGAATATGGCTTCCTGGAAATAGATACAGGGGACAATAGCAAAGTGAGGACCGGGGAGAAACGGGGCGAATTCCCTTTTCTTTCTTCACTTTTAAATAATGGCAGCTTTCATAGAAGAGTGTTTTAAATCAGAAAGGAACGCAAAATATGTCAACCAGAAATTCTTGATTTTAAACAACATCCTTTCTTTCATGGTTCAAAGAGGTGCTGGGGCTTCCCTTGGACTTTGCTTTTCTACATTAGTCTGCAGCAGTTTTTATGCATTTAGTCTGTTTGAATGTTTTCTCCTTGTAAAATGGAGCTGTGTCAAACTTTGGCAAAGTGCATAAATAGAGAGGGGAGGTTAAGTTCTCACGGTTGGAAAAATTTGTTCATGCTTGATATATACTTACCATTCATAATGTTCTACAATTTAATATTCTTTTTATTTTTGTCAGTCATGGTTTAATAATATAATCTCCACCAGAAATGCATGCATTGTACTGCCAAATGTATTGTAGTAGTCAGTGCACGTAGTCTTACTCTGCAGCTT
The DNA here is from genome assembly GCF_000455745.1 of Alligator sinensis. Lineage (NCBI taxonomy): Eukaryota > Metazoa > Chordata > Crocodylia > Alligatoridae > Alligator > Alligator sinensis. Next base: position 1,294,819 of record NW_005841850.1, on the reverse strand, counting down.
TCTGTTATGTCGTGCATGTTGCCAGTAACATTTCTGGTATCAAGTATTACCTTGGCGGCTGCTTTAATCGACGAGACAATGTTTATCAAAATAATATTCCTTAACGATCACAATTAACGTTTTGAAAAGACTGCAAAAAGTTTCAGTTTTATAGTTATATGGAAATTAATGTTTCAAAATCTGACCACTTAATCTTTAAAGCGCTGCACACATATTAACCAACCACCTTTTTGTTAATGTAATTTTATTAATTTTGTAGTATTTATTTGTAAGTATAATAAGAGTGTGATTGGTTGACATGCATAAAAAGCTCTAAATAAGAAACAGGCCAATTCACATCTTAATTTTACTGAACTTATATCAGGAATAACTTAAGTTGCTTGGTATCTGCAGTGATATTAGCTAAGACCAGAGTCTGTCTGGGGAAGTAGGATGGTCTGATCCAAAGTCCACTGAAGTTGTTGGAAAGACCACAACTGACTTCAAAGAGATTTCAAACAGGCCCTATATGAATAACAGTTGGTGTTACATTATTATGGGGCTGAATCGCTATTATATAAGACTTATGTTTTAGACCAATGCAGCATAGTAATAAATTCAATTAAACCAATTGAGGTGTGGAGTTAATGCAGTGGCGAATTTGATTGTCCATATACATGGTTTATGTAAAATTATATGCACTTATATGTTGAGTATGCAGTGTTTTAAATTAGGGAGAAAATGTTAGCTCAGATCATTATCATAAGTTGCTAGTCAAGCTGTAGACATAAGTACAATGAATGTTTTTGCTGAGTTTGAGAGGAACATTTTCTCGCATTTTTATGTGAATGGTACTCGAGATGCATTATTCCCAAGGCATGGTTGTGTAGACACAGATGTGAAAATCTCTTAACTTCCAACCAAACTTTTCCAGATCTTATCACTATAATTTATTCTCTACTCTCTGAAGACTAGAAAAATGTCTTCTTTCACATAACTTTATACGTTGGAGGAAAAAGAAAGTTCTCGTCTACCACATGCTAAGTGTTGAAGATAGGATACTGTTGGCTTTAGCATGCTGACTTTTGTAGTTGCCTATAAAAACTCTAGAGTTTCAAGAGGGAAGTGAAAAAACAGGATTTACCTCTCCGTGAAGAATAAAAGTTTATACTACCACTTAGTTACATTGCTGAAAGTACACATGTGCAATAATAGACCGTTTAAAAAAAATCTTATACATGTGTGCGCCCGTGTATGTATGTTAAGTAGCAATAAACTCTAAATGAATTTGTTTGCCTTCTACATCTATTGTTTTATCCTTGTGAAAGCTACTATTTATATAACTTTAAACCCAACAGAGAGTAGCCAAAATATTTTCAAGGGTGAGAATTGTTTTTCTGGCCGGTGTGTATAATAGCTTAATTCAGTCCAATTGTGTGGTATGGTGAATGTTCATGTTGTGTGGTAACTGGCCACACTGACATGCGGACAATTTGCCAAAGATAGCTTATGCATTTTTAAACTTGAAATAGATAGGACTTGCATTAGATGTCATTAAAAATAGAGGTTGAGATAACTGAATAATGAAATTGTAGCGACTAATTACTTTCCAAGATGCTGAAATACTTGGGAGCAAAAAAAGGGATGTGGCAGATTACCTTTGAAAGCAGTGTGAACTGTCTGTATTAACCGACTTTTCTTCCATTTAGTGAAAACCAAAAGGACAACAGTCATTATACGATTTTGTATTTTAAGTATTTTCATAATCCAACATAAATTGGCCCACCCAAGGATTATGTCTGTTTTATAAAGATGTGTTTATGTAGTCATTGGGTGAAAGATTGCAGAAGTTGAACCACTAGTTTTGAAAGTCGAGCCAGACCAGGAAAAATCAGGATACAATTTGGCACTTATGGAGACTAAATGATTTCCTTTTTAGCTGCTGATTTCTACTGGGAAATGTATCCTTGGACTGAAAATTGCATCCGGAAAAATGTTTATGTAGTGTTTTTCAAATGACTGATTATTCTTCTAACCTTTAACACGCACTGTGTGTAATTTTGTTCCTTTATTAACTCCTTCACAGCCAAATGAATTATCTCCTTATTTAGTTACTGTAAAATACTTCTTTCACTTTATGCAGGTTTTTTTATTAATTGAATGGCACTGCATGCAATAGCAATTTTATTGTGACAATAAAACTATGAAATCAAGCTTCCGTCTTCTGTCAGGGACCCGGGAGTTAAAAGTCTTGTTGTAATAGTGAAATCCTTAGAACAGGTTAGCATCCTGCCCTGGCCGGTATAGGAAAGGGGAGTAAAGTGTTCCTAAGATAGACCCGTGGAAGGCTTTCTGCCAGCTAGAGAAGAAGTCGCCAAGATAGGGGTTGAGGTGGAGGGAACATACTGTCAACTGCTGGCAGTATATGCTGCTGAATAGTGTGAATATTTCAATTTTGGATTTAGGCCTTGTCTGCGAGTGGAAAACGAACAGCTTATTCTGGAATGGTTTCCCATTTCGACGCACTGTTTTGTAGTAAAAGGGAGCTTGCTGTGACATAATTATACCACTGAACAATAGCTGTCCCTGACTCCCATTGTCTCAAAAATCTCTCAGGGTTGTGATCTGTAGGCCTGCACGCAAGCTGCCTTAAATACCCACCCTTCCTCCCCGCTCCGTTTAGTCCAGCGTCCGTGTCTTTTTTTCTAGTATGCATCATCACAGGGCAGCACTAAGGTACAGGATGTTAAAGGATACTTCAGATGGACTTAACTGGACCACAATATAGACTAGCAAGTGTTTTATTCAGGTGTTTTAAAGGTGCCCATCTAGAACACCAGCTGCTGTGCACAACCAGGAGATTAATTGGACCATTTTTCCCCCCCAAAAAAAGGAGAAAAAAAAGCAGCCTCCGGCCCATCAGAAATGAAATTCTTTGTGAAAACTGCATTCATGGGAAAGATGACTCCAGGGAAGCACGATAAATATTTGTGCCGAATGGTCCTGTTTAGAAGGAACAGTTGTGGAGGGGGCAAGAAGAGGGACCTGGGGGAAAATTCAGTTCCAGTCATACGGGTCTTCAGGCACCCATGCCCGGATGGCCCTTTGAGGATGCTTCCAAAGGCCGTCTTCCGGTAGTAGCGCACACCATTTTTGAACCGGAGGAAAGTAGGTCTAGAAGGGACCTCACAAAGGCCTAGTCCTGCCCCAAATGGATGACCCTGCTGTGCTCCTGACACCATCGGAGTGGAGCAGACCGTGCCGAATAAAAGCTAGTGTTGCTTCTGGCACCGTTAAAGTCAACTGAATTTTCAGGCAGTGATATTGCTTGCTCTTGGCAAGGTGGGAAGAAAAGGGAACGCCTTGGAGCTGCTGCCTTTCTTCCTGCGCCACCTTCCAATGCTTTTGGATCATTTTTCCCTGCAGAGCTGTGTTGCTCGGCCCTTCGGGCCGGAGTCGTATTTGTAAGCAGAGGGCGCAGGCTCTCTTGCTTGGATCAAGGAGCTTCCTCAAAGAATAATAATTCCCAGACAGCGCACTACTGTCTTTTTCTTTTGCCGAGCTAATTACAGTTTTAGTAAATTCTCCGGACGCCGCCAGTCAAAGACCTTGTAACCAGCCATTGATGGATTGGAATTTGGCAGATAACAGGAGAACCTTTAGTTTTATTCCTAATTTCTAAATAGTTTGACAGCTGTGTAGCATCCCCAGAACGTATGAGACCTGAATGTTGGGTTGGTTTCTTTTTTCTTTTTCTTTTTTTTTTTTCATGTGGAGCCCAGCGGAGTCTCTGACGGAAACTGTTGACCCTTCTTTGTGCTCTTTCTTTACTGTCTCGTCAAACATCTGGAAATCAGCATGTTTGCAGTCGTTTCACAACATGATTTTGCATTTACATCATTGTGTTATCTGGTAAAAGTTTTCTTGTTTTCATAAAAAAAAAAAAAAAAAGGGAGAAAAGAAAAGAAAAATCAGCAACTCTAGGGCTGTCATAAGGTCAAGTGGTGATGGGTGATGCTGCCTGTACTCACCATATGTTGAGCTCAGAAAAGCCAAGGCAGTTCCCAAAAATTTGGTAACCATTATAGGACTTCCTAAGTCAGTTCCGGATGTCAGGCCCAAGTTGGAGGGGGGGAGGGGGCCGCATGGAGCTTTCTCCAGCTTTCCACGAAAGGGATTTATTCTGGCAGCTGATTCAACCAAAGAGCAACTCACGCAAGGCAGAGCTAGACAGGAAACGCTTCTGAAAGTGCTGTTTTGATAGAGGATCATGAGATCAGGCAAGGAGCTGTGAACTTTATATGCAGCCAAGGCCAGATAGCATTGGACTAGCCACCTGAGGGCTTAGAAATAAGAAAGGAAATTAAAGGATCATTTAAGTGGAGTGGGACCAGACAAGTTAAATGACAATTTTCATCTTTCAAAAAGGGAACACTAAAGAATATTGAATTCTTTGAAGTGAAGGAACACAATTGATGGTAGAGAATATTTTTGTTGCATTCCGTTCTCTGGTTTAGCAGCTTCTCTAATATAACTCCTGCCCCCGACGCTTATCTAAACCGCCTATTTATAGCATTCAAAAGATCTGACTTGGGAGCAGCATGTTGCAGTCTGCCTGGATGGCACATTATATCTTCCTTTTTAACCATCTGTAATTAGTTACTACGCTTCTAAGATGGCTTCGAAATAAAAACACCTGAGATATTAATGAGCATACTGCTAGATTGATTCTTTTTAATTTGATGAACCTAAAGCTGGAAAGGGACTTCAGGCTGTAGCCTTAGTTTCCCCCTTCCGTCTAACGTGGACTGTTCTCTGGGGTGCAAGCTTGAAACGTGCTAATCGTTTTCTCTTAATGTGTTTGTGTGTGTGGGTGTGTCGGGGGTGGGGGGGGGGCGTAGTGTGTTTCTTCCCTTCCACCCCAACTGGCCACCAGGATGCAACTTTCCCCTGCATCGCAGAACTGCCGTGTGCACTGCTTCGTGAATAGTCTGACACGAAGAGTTGAAAAACCGATACGGGTCATGCCGTTGTTGGACTGTGAAGCGGACTTCTTGACAACATGCCAGAGGCCACTCTCATAATGAGAGTCCCTAGCCGAGCGGTAGAGTACGCTGCTACCAAAGCCCTGAGATGCTTTCTTTCCTCGTTTTAAACCTGAGGAGCTGTACCCAGAACGTAGGCCTGTGTTGTGTCCTCTTTGTGTGAGGGATAGGGCTCTGGAGGAGTACCTTGGCAGACAAAAAGCAAGGTAGCTTAATAGACCTTTTTAAAATTTATTTGTGTATAGAGTGCTTTTTCTGCATATCTCACCATCACTGCCGTAGTCCAAACTCTGAAGATCAACGAGACAGTGTGGGCATTCAGTGTTGCAAGTAGGAATGGTGTAAGACTTCCTTCTTCCACCCTTAGACACCCACCTACGACCATATATCCACCTTGCCTTCAAAGGCCAGTTTTCCAGGTACCATGGAGATGATTCTTAAGAAAGGGAAAAAATGGTTGCAGATGTGGTTTTGGAAAAGCTTGCTCTTGGATTTTTGTTTAACAGCTATTGGATAGGAGGATGCTTAGTGTGCTAATTTGCATGCCAATACTTTGTATGGTTTTACAGCTCACAGTTATTTCATAGCGTTGCTGGCGTCCAAGCTATTTGGGAAAAGAAACAGAAAGGGCTTGGGTGTGCATTCATTTTCTTCTTCTACGCTGTGCTTGGCAAGCCTTGCAGCAGACTTGGGAATCTGCACCGTTTTAAGAAATAATAATGACTGTTGAAATATGAATTGTTTCTGCAGTCTTAACATGGAGCGGTGTTAAGAAACGTAGCAGATGAAGAGAGCTGCGGGCCCGGGGTGGAGATCTGGCAACTGCGTGGAAATGTGTTTAGAAATTTTGCAAGTATTCTTTTTCCCCCTCTTTTTAAAAAAAAAAAATAGCCTTTCTCTTGAGGACATGCCATTACCACAGCTAAGCAAAAGAGGCATCATGCGACTGTTGGATGAGTTCTTGACTTTTTTTTCTTCTCTCCTGTTGGCCCAGCCCATACTGGGCTAGAGCATTAGTGTCCATTACAAAGACTGCTTCCTGAATGCTTTCTAGGCAGGAAGTAGGAGGTTCCTCCGTGCCCTCTCGCCCCCCCATTAAGTGCTAAAGCGTAAACCGAATCAGTAGAGCCAGACTCAAGGGTTATAGCGTGTTTGCCTTTTATCAATAAAGTACCCTTAATACAGTGAGAACAATTTGTGTGTGAGAGGCTTTTAAATAATTTCTGAGAATGCAAGTCCTGTTAAGCCTAGAAGGTAGTGATGGTTCACTGCCTTATTATTTCTATGTAGGCCATTCTTCCTTGAGGCCACTAAGCCTTCAGGTTTCTCCAAGCCTTTAGTGGTCTGCACTTTGCTGTTATTCTTTCCCTGAGAGTGCTGATTAGTGACTTGCGGTATGGATGCTGATTTATCGCAGCCGAGAGTTGCCCCTTGGGGGCTGAACAGAAACACTCATGAAGGAGCCCTGATTAAAAAGAGTGGTAATGAAGACAAATGTTTCAGAGGGAGTCAAGAGCAAACCAGGCCTTGGCATTCCCACTGCTCCTCTGAGCTTTTGGAGAGGAGGTAACGGTGGCCAAAGGAAATATTTCCCCCTTGTTGTTTATTTCTCATGGCACTGGAAAAATTTTTCTTTTCCTCCTGGGTGTTCTAACTCTCACTTGTTAACTGCTTTTCATGCAGGGTTGCAATTAACCCTTGGCAGATACTTCCCATGCTCCCTCTATATTCACTCTATACATAAAGAAGTTTTTATGTTTCGACCTGTTAACCATTTTAAGATTCTTTAAACTGGACAGTTTCATCTAATTTCTCACGTCATTAAATAGTGCTTTCTTTTCGTACAGGCCACTCGCATGAGGTTTGGTGTTTGATATCTTTTAATCATCTTTTTTTTCCCCCTACTAGTGTTTTTTGTGTAAGGGAAAAGAATGACAGGTAAAAAAAAAAAAAAATTCATGCTTGCAACCTACTTTTAAATCAGATATAGGTCGGGCAGTTTTTGTCTTACGCTGGACCTATAACTGAAGGCGGGTTTAAGAATCTTTTTTTCTTATGCGAGTAGAATCCGAGAAGTCGGAGATATTCATTTCTACTAAATCAGGTTCTTAAAACAAAGACGCTAGTAAAGATTTAACTTTTTTGCATATGGTTGAATTCTGTCGCTTGCTTGAAAATAACATTGGCTACGCTTAGGATGTGAGACCAAACTTATTTAAGTCTGGGAAGATTGCTGCTCGGTGCGCTGAGCCTAATTAAAAGCCAGTGTGAATCTCCACAATCACTTTTTACCCAGAATTTTGGTCAGATAAGAAAAGGTTTTGGAGAGAAGGGAGATTTATACACTGTAGTAGTAGATGTCTTTGCCAAAAAAAGAGCTCCTGGCACTGAGCTGCATCACAGCACGTGATGCACATCAATCCTTGACTCCCGTGGTGTCTGGACGAGAGGTGCAGGTGTCCTGCTGAGCGGAAACATCTTTTGCAACTTTGACTATCATTGTGGGCACAGAGTCGCATAAAACGGAGAAGAGACAACACCGGCTTCTGTGTATTTAGTGTTGGAAGTTTTAGCGTTTGGAGAAGGGTAGGGGAAAAAAAATCCCCAAAAGGCAAACATAGAAACGGTGGATCCCGGAGTCGTGGGGCGGCGAGCGACTTGCGAAACAGCTGAAACCGAAAGGAAAGGTGCTAGCGGGAAGCTGCGACTCTGATCTTCGACCTCCAGCCAGTAAATCTGACAAACGCTGCAAGTGAATATGGGAAGCATTTCTAAGTAATCCATACGGCTTTGCTAGAAATCTTTTCTCCCTGCCCCACCCCCAAGGAAGGAGCGGGGAGCGGACAGCTTCCCATGTAGTTTAGAAGCACATATGAAGTCAACCTATTCTTATCAACATCAAAGGTGAACGATCAGAGGGTTTGATAAGGTCTTTTACACTTGGTCCTCTTCCCTTCCCCGGCCTCGCTCCCCCTTTTTCTTTTTAAAGGCCATTCTTACTTGAGGACATTAAAGCTGTTGTTAGACGGCATGCTCGGAATATGCTTCTGTAGGAAACGCTGTCAAGTGCAAGGTCTCTAGGAGAGGTCAAGAGTTGTTACAATTCCTCTGGCATAAGATGAAGAGGATTTAGGACTCCAGATTTATTGCAGAAGTTTGGAATATCACTTAGGGGCATGTACAAAAGGAAGAGAATTCCACTGGAAGCCGGGCAGTTTGGGCAGATTTTGCTGCTGATCAAAAGAAAAAATGTTGTTTACCACAGTGGCTAAACGAGTGACCATTTGAGGAGTGACTTTCGCTGGATCATGTCCTTTTTTACTGCAGAAAATTGACTTAATAATTCTTCAGTTTCACAGTGAGCAGCGCGGGGGGAGGGGGGGGGCAAGAGAAGAAATGCTTCCTCTGACTCGTACATCGCAACAAATGCATATGAATCTCTACTCCAAGTGCTGCAGCCTAGGTCATAATAAGTCCTGCAAAGAATGATGAGCTTACCCAATCATGTAACATTTATCACATATGCAACCTGAATTTAAGGTTGCTTTGAATATTAACACAGGGTCAGTCGTCTTTATAACCACGTATCTTTTCATTGCCATCAGCTGGAGTTGAAGATTTTCATTTTGCAGGTGCAAGGGCTAAAAAATTGTTATGTTTCAGTGCATCCATTTCTGTACTTTGGTGACCACAACAGTGAGTGCAAAGAAAGCAGGCAAGGTTCTTCGGGTCCTATGTCCTTAGACCAACACGGCTCCAACCTACACCCCTGCAAGGAAAGCAAGCATGCGAGTAAAAGACGAGGCATTTTGTTCTCAGGAAGAGTGTCTATGGGTGGGCCTATTGTGTTAAAAGATGGTAGAAATGATTGAAAATATTCTGCAGTGGGCAGGCTTAGCAGATATACAGCTTGGACACTATAACAAGGTCACTTGGCGATTTGCTTTTACCTGCGGATTTTAAACTTCTGATTAAGTTTTTGCAAAGTTAAGATTTAGCGAAAACACACTGCACAGAAGCATTTCTGGCGGCTATTCAATTTGTTCTAGACTTCCGGATAAATTAGATCAAACTATGTCAGTGTTTTAATTTGTAAGATATGTTATCAAAGTATAAAGTTGAAATATTCTCTGTTATCACCAAACAATGAAAACAATGTCAGGAAGGTTTGCAGTGTGGAACAAATCGAAGATAGCATTGTGAAGGGAAGAAGGAAGAGTTTTAAAAGCATCAGCCTTTGCCATTTTGAAAAGGGATGTGGACACTTAGGCCCAGATTTTTAGAAGTATTTAGGCATTGCTCTACTAACCATTACAAGTTCTACATGATTAAGGAATATTTTACAGGTGTTAAAGCTCTGCTAGCCCTTGGGTTCCTATGCGCAAACACTTTGGGACAAGACATCCAAGATCCTCTTTCATATGCGTGTTCCAGACCTAGCTACCTTTAAAAATCTGTATCTTAAAAACTTAGGAATTTTTTTCCAAACCTATTTTATTACTTATTTTCTATGAGGCAGGCATTTCAGTAAGCCAGCAAACAAGAAGATAATGTTTTTATAATCACAAAGGAGTCTTTTAGCAATGGTGTAGAAGTAGGAATTGTGCCACAATTGGAGTGGACCGTGTAAAATCCCGATTAGCGACATGTCTTCACGTGGTAACAAGTATGAGTTCTTTACGGAAACCCAAATTTGTCGAGCACAAAGGTGGACAAATCTAATGGATCAAGAGGGTCTGGAGCCTTCAAAGTTTACAGGAACTGGTGCGAGCCAAGTAGCACCATCCTTTGTCTCTGAGCGGTTGTGCCGTCCAAGTTTAGGAAATTTGGGGTTTTGTTGAATCTGCCTAACTAGTGGGTGTTGGAGAGCTAGTTTGAGGCCGGCGTTGCTGCACTAGTCAGATTGCATCACTGTCAGCCGCCCACTAATTATCAGGAAATTTATAGCTGCATTAGGTAAATGTCACTTCACCGCAGTGGCCTGGAATAAGAGCGTTTTCTGCTCTGAGTTAGCACCATCGGCACGTCTCAGTGCGAGTCTATCCAAGCAAGCTAAGGGCTTTATTTATGCACAAGCATATTAGTGTTTTAAGAGTACGTAGCTGAAAGATGTTGTATTCTGTTTTTTGAACTATAACATCTCTCCATTAGAAATGCATGTTTGTTTGTTTGTTACCCAGAGTGCAAACTACTTTAAAAATAGGTTTGTTAATCTCAAAGTGGCTGATGCTTCACTCAAAGTGCCAAAAATTGTACCAGATTTAATCTGCAATAACTATGCAGAAACACTTCTAGAGTGGTGGTGATTTGGTTTATTGGTAAATTTGCATGGTAAGGAAGACAGTACTTGTTGCACATTCATTGCAAGCCCTCAAAAAGTCTGGATTTAAGTATTCACTCTTGCGTTACATCATTGCACGTATTAAAATCATACACCGGGGCTTCATTAGCTGGGCAGCAGCCTGTGACACTGGTTCAGCCCAGTTCATGGATACCATTGCATTTAACTGAGTAAGCCAAAGCACACATTTATCTATTCTGAACTTCAGGACCTTCTGTCATTAAATAAATCAATGGGTCTCACACTGCACCATACCAATGTCAGGAAAACTAAGATTTCGGGATAAAACTTCATCTTTGAACTCAGTGGACATTGGGTCCTTCACCTCCCATAATTTTCCTTTTAAAATCCAGTTAGCAGCAGAATTATGCACTATATCCAAGTGAACAAAGATGGCTGTGAATTCATAATAAATATAATTGGAAAAACACTCCAACGTAATGGCATGATATGTATCTTCTTGATAAATATAATTGAAAATAGTGACGCCAGCGCACAGCAACCGTTGTATGTGAACCTATCGCAACCGTCATCATGTATACTGAAAAAGAGCAGGCTGCAAATGGTTGTGGATGTTTGTAATGAGAATCTTCAGACTTTTAATTGTGGTGCTGCTTTTTTGCAGTATTATAATAAATAACATGCTCACAGATGGGATTTATACTACAGCTTATTCCTGCGCTCTCTCTCAACTAAGTGGTTGCTTAGAACCCAACATATTTCACGTCATCCTTATAGCACACAGCTTTAATTTTCTGTTGTTACCTCCATTTTCTCTGAAAGAACAAAGATCCAGTACTTTAAGCAGAAAACTTACGAGCCATTTATTATTTTTCACTAATCCAAAATACAGTTGCTCAATTTTTGGCTTCTTTAAATATAGCAAGAAAGTGTTTAGCAGGTAGTGAACTGCAGCCTGGATTTATTACAGCTAATTAGAAGATGGGAAAGCATTGAATGGAGGTACTATCCAACGTTCAACAGTTGATTTCCACTCCATTCCAACTGTTCCTGATTTTAAGATCCACAGTGATGAGACGAGGCAGAGTTACTGGATTAATTGGGCGCATCTACACGTGTAGTTAATTCGATTGACTGTACTTCAGCTCAATTTAAGCCAGAGTAAACTAATCCTGATGTTACCATCTACACGTGCGTTTAAGCACAGTAATTTACTGCACTGCCAGATATCACCTGTATCTGACGGGACTACCCAGCAGCACAGTAAATTAGTCTACTGCACCCTAATTGCTGCACACATGTAGACGGTGACACTTTACTGCGTAGCAAATTAGTCTGCTGAGCAGTAAAGTGTTTTTTTGAGGCTAGTGACCCAGCGTATTGTCACAGGCAAACTGGACCATTTAACGAACGGTCCCGTTTGGAAATTTTGATGTTAACCTCCAGTGAAGTAGGATTAAACCATAACTTTGAACTACTATCTGCTTCACACTGCTTGCATGACCATATTGAACAAAGTTCTTGTGATTCACCATACTTATTAAAAAGTGGTGCCTTATTCATGGATGAGTTACAATGCTCTGATTTTGCTGCCTTGTTAGGTCTGCCTGGATCAGTTCATTCTACAATGAACTCTGCAAAGTCACCATTTGTAAGAAATTACCCATTCCTTCAGAAGGTCACATGTCCCTTAAGGACATCGTTGACAAGAAGGTTGAGGGAACTGTGAGTTCTTCACTGCAAGACTGTGTTTATCTGTTTGTCTACTGTAGCACACTCGATCAGTTATATTGCCGAGGCTTTATTTTACTTACTGTCTTCTCACTGAACTATAAAGGAGGCAAAAAGAAGCAGTTAGTTCCAAGTCTGCTGATCATTTCTTTGCTTTACTCCTCAGAGTCCTTGAAATGTTGGTTTTGTATCTACAAGTCAATGCCTAGAATGGGTGAGGAGAGCCCGTTGATCCTTACCGTTGGATCTCTGGCCTACTGCAGTGAATAGAAGTCTTCCATGGGATCAAGCTTTAAAATGCATCTGCTTAGTGCAGTGACTGGCTGCTGTAATTTTCCAAGGCCCTGGCTGAGGTCAAGGGGAGACTCCACAGCCCCCACTCTTGAAGTGGAGCTAGTGTCATCATCCTTAGGGGTGTGGTTCCTTGGAGGACCAGGCAGTCAGTACTTTGCACGCAACTATCCTTGGGGGGCTGCTGCAAAGCATGTGGGGTCACTGCACACTGGCCCCCTGGCAGCACAGGCTCTGAGGCCCTCCAGAGGACTGGGCATTTGAATGGCTGTGCATGCATTTCATGCTACGTTTTTGTGATACTGCACAAGACGGGGCATGATATGGTTTTAGTTTTTGTTCTTGAGCTGCTCCCAATCTGTCTTGCCTACCTTTGAGTATAATGCATGTGCATCAATTAAGTATCTAGGTGCCTTTTGGGTATTATGAGGGCAGCACACAATGAATTGTTTCTTTGCATATTGGTAGTTCCCTGCAGAATCTCAGTGGGTTTGATTGCATCGATCCCAAGGTTTTTGTCATAACCAAACTACTCTGAGAAAGTTTTGCTGCTGGTTCCTTCAGTTGATTTTTTTTATCACATTCCCAGGTCTCACCTCTGCCTTTGTAAGCCTGAGCTTCAAGAAGATAATAGGCTGACAGGGAAGGAGCGTATAGGAGTGTGTGTGTGTGTGTGTGTGTGTGTGTGTGTAATATATGTGCACAGACTTCCATCTGTATATACCGTTTTGCAGGTTATCTGTTGGACTGTTTGTATTATTTGCTTCTTTGTTGTTACAGTCCTCAGATCCCTGGTGAGTATATACCTACTTCATAATCCCAGCTAACGTTGAGTGATATTATTCATCCTAGTAAGTCCAACAATTACGTTCAAGTATAACAGTTGCAGTGCACTTGATCAGTTAACTAGACTGTATTGCACTGTCACTGGTCCCATCTGTACATCACACTAGATTTTCCCTTTGTCCTACGTCATCGCATTTCATTTCTTATACTAACATAGGAATTAACCTATTAGATCAAACCAGCATTCTACCTTTCCACTCTTCTGTCTCTGATAGAGACTAGCTCTAAAATGATTCAGAGAAGGGTGCAAGAAATCACACAATGCAGACCTATGTGCCCCCTGTAGAAGTTTCTCTCAAAGTTTGTACTCTGAAGCATCAGAATTGTATGTCCTTAAAATCTTTTGCATCTGCTCACAATTGTTGTTGTTTCTGTAAACGTCTAGTTCTTCTAGTATTTTGTGTTTCTCTCTTAAAATATTAATTGACAAAATTGTTATTATCAAGTTGTTGTTTTTTCCTGGCACATCTGGGAGTTCTTCAAGGTGAAGAGGCTACAACCCCCCCCCCCCCCCCCCCCTCTCACAGTCAACAGCCCCCCCCACTTTTCAAGATGTGAATAGTTGTGCCCCAACACATAGGCAAAGTACAGACATTCAAAAAGCCCGAGCCTGAATCGTTTCAATCTTTGCAGGTTGGTCTAAACTGCATAGATTGAACCGAGAAGCAAGTGAACAGACATTCACTTTTGATTCTGGAAATGCAGGTGTCTGCCTGCAGTGGCCCAGGCTGCAAGCTGGGGGGCACTGGAGCAAGCCCTCCCTTCTCTTCTGCAGTAGGTGGGAGGCTGCAGGGAAGCTGGGAGAGAAGCTCTCCAGGCTTTTCCTCCATCTCTGCTCCAGCTGAGGGTGGTGGGAGGGGGGCGGCAAGCCCACTGAGTATGATTGGGGGGAGTGGTTAAACCCCCACCCGGCCTGCACAGTCCCCAACCGGGGTGTGTCCGGAGGGGGAGGGAGGAAGCAGCCCCTGCCTGGCTTTGCTCCACTTGCTGCTCCAGCGGCTGGCATGCTGAGGTGGAGGGGAGGGAGGGAGGTTTAAATTCCCTCCCCCTGCCCGCACGGGACCCCAGCCGGGGGCTGCAGCTGGCACGCTGAAGCAGAGGGGAGGGAAGCTGAGGGGTGCTAGAGCAAGCCTGCCCTGAGCATGCCAGCCTGGGGTCAGCATCTGGCCACACTCCTGCCCTCACTGCCTAAGCGGTTTCTGATCACTTAAACCGGTTCACATGTAACTTCTGTCTGTAGCCCTAGTGAGAGCAGAAGGATGCTTTTAATGGTGATCTAGGCAGGGCTTCTTCTCTAAATCATTCCTATTCAAAACCTTTGTAAACCAAAATCATCCTGCGCTCCCAAAACAAAATACCTCTGAGATGGCCAACAGTTCAGTACATTTTCTCTGAAAGATGTCCTATTAAGTAGCTTGCCTGTGGTATTCATGGTAAACGCTAGTCTCCAGGGGAGCAGGTAGGGCTTTGTGTGGAGATAATACTTCATATTGCGCGAGAGAGGGGGAGACTTGCAGTTTACCTCCACTCGGTTCGGGATCCTGGTGACTACTTAATGTTTTGTCAGTTGTTTCTGGAAAATGATGACTTACTGTGACGGCAAATCTCAGCACAGCTTTTCCGTAACCTTGGAATGCAAAAATGCATTGCATATGTCCCTAGAACAATCCACATAGAGCGTCTCAGCTGTGCTTGTAAATTAATAAACAGCCAGACTGTTCTTGCATGAAACTTTTATTCTAGTGCTTTTCTGTAAGAACTGATCTTATACAGTTAGGTACATTACGATGATATAAATTTATAATACGTATAAATATAATGCAGCATTTGGATATTGCATGATTTAAAATACCATTATGTTCTAATTTGGAAGTGTTCTGACGAATGCTGCCTGAGCAAAAGGCACTTTTTCTTCTTAATTTAATCTGATTGGTCACTTTGAAGCTATACCATCCATTTGCTGCAAACAGCAGACGGACTGAAACAAGATAATAGTGAATAAAATAACTCTCCTCCTACAAAGCGGATTTTTTTTTCCATAACAGTTTACTGCTAACTTTTATGATGCTTCATACAAAGTCGGTCATAGTTATACCCAGTGCTTCGCAAAAAATCTTCTCCTAATGTCCCCAGATTTTAGATTATTTGGAACACCTTTTATTCATGGCCAGTTCTTTCTAGGTCTTAGTAAACTGGAATAGTGGGGTTGGGGTTTTGGGTTTTTTTTTTTTTAACTCAGCCTATCCTGTGTATACAAATAGGGCACCCGTCTGCACTCAGGAGTAGTTCACACACAACCCCAAACGTTAGACCTGGTTGACTGGGGAGAAGTAACATTGGGACATGGAGGTCATTCCCTGTTGTTTAACTTCTGCCTTATCACTTGGCAGAGGTGGTGGAGAAAAAGTGTCTCTGTTTAGATAGGATTATCTGAGTGAATCTGATATCTTTTATTAGACCAGCTAAATAGTTGGAGAAGCTTTCGGGTTCAAAAACTTGTCTGCCTATGTCCTTAGACCAACACGGCTACAACCTACACCTCTGTTGAGATAAGAAATTTAAGGTAGTAACCAGGAGCAGACCCGTGTTGCGTCCGTGTTGCCTTTGAGGTCTAGTACTCAACCCTTAAGCCATCCTACAAGTGTCTCACCAACCGGAGTAATAAACTCACAACATTTAAACTTGATTTAAAGTATAGACATAAGAGAGCCGCTTTCAAATAAGAGAGCAGATGTTTCAACAACTGTCATCAACCTCCTCCACCCCCCCCCATCTTATTTAAAGCTTGGTGTTTAAACGCTAATAATTACTATGACTTCAGTCTCAGTATAGTGAGGTCATACAAAAAGAATGGGGAATCAGTGATAAGGTAATAAAAATACGCTGTTCAGGCATTTGTCTTTATTATTGCCTTATGAGAGATTATTTTAGTTTAGATTTGTAATACTCTAATAAACGTCTTTGCTCTAAGGAAGGAAGCATTTCAGTTTCACTACCTGTGAATCTTTCCTTTTAGGTGAGAACTAATGTTTGTTCCATAATTTTTAGCTATTAACTCTGTACATCTTTCCAGCAGTGAAATCTGGGAGAGGAGGGGAGAGGAGGGAAGAGCAGGGGATGGGGAGTTGTCTGCCAATGTGGCTACAATATTTGGATGATTTATCTCATTTCTCTTGCGAGTAACCTAACTTTGACATTATTCGTGAACTCAGAGCCTTGCTTGCATTGTTCTTGCTCGTAGAAAACATAGCTAGGATGTAGTTAGTAATTGGACCCAGCTGCACTGAAGGCTGTTCTGCCAGACTGTTATTTTAGCCTACACTAGTAGGTTTTTTAATACCAGTTTGACCTCACTTTGAAACATTCTCAAAATACCATACTTTAATATCAATTTATACACTTTTGTATTGAGATAGGGAAGAGCCATTGGGGAAAAAATTAATGAAACACTTTCCAACTGTAAATATAGTAACTACCAGGGATGTTTTCGGAGTTAATTTATATATTTGAGAAACAAGGTTTATAGGCTGCCTTTCCAGTTGGAGTATTATCATGTGCACATAGCTGGAACCATTAATATCAGACATCAGGAAACACCGTATCTGTCATCTTTTAGCAGTGCTAGTTTTGAGTTTTCAGTAGCCTTTGCCTGCACTTAAAGCAAGGGAATGCACTATATATATTGGAACGCTTTAGGTACACATGCTGTACAGATTTATGACAAGTGGATTTTAGTAAGATGCCAAAGACAAAGTTTAATAACTATAGTATATGTTCATCATCAGTATTTTGAATGCGGTGCAAAATTTTACTGTATTTTTTTCTATAAGAGTGGACTGCGTTGACTACAGTCGTAGAAATGCACATGTGCGTGCTCAAAAATTACTCGTTTCACCTGCGGACTCTTGCTTCGGTTCTAAAACACGTGCCACGTCGAGAAGACAAGCGCACTCTGCTTTTGCTAACGGTGGAGCTGCTAACAGCAGCACGCGATAGCTATGAAGGACTGTCGCGTTCCCCACACCAGTATGGAAACGTTCAGTACAAACTAAATGCAAAGAAATTGCTTACGTTAAAAGAGATGTTAGCTGGTGCAAAACCGTTACTCAATGCCCTTCATTAGTGCAATTTAGTTTTCTAATATACCTTGGTTACTACTTTTTTTTTACATTAGGCCCCATCTGTTATTCTGCATGGAATGATAATATAACCTCTGAAAGAATGAAATAGCATAGCTGTTCCCCAATAACTTAAAATCCTGTCATTTTAAAATGGTCTTTCTAGTAGATCTCAACTTGAAATGGGTAGTTACACTTATTTCAGTCATCTTGGTTTTCTTTAACCACCTTGTATGCGAACAAAGTATTGAAACTGAAGAGTTCCTGAGAACGTGAATGGGTTAGAGCTACTTGTCCCCAAGTACTGCTATCTGAAATGTACATTTAATATAGGATCAACTAATATGGCATTTGCATGATTTTGGAGCTGTAGTTCATTGCTTCATGTAAAACTGAAGCTTTAATCAGACTAATGGTGGCCAACTGCTTTAAACCTGTTTGGCTCTGGGCAGTGCAGTTTAACATATAAAAAGCGAGAAATTAAAAATGGTTTTGTGTTTTTCTTTCTGTTCTCTTATCAGAAATGTTCATTCAGACTATAACAACTGTTAGAACAAGATAACAACTTCAGGCCAGCTGTCAAATGTTTACCATTATCAAAACTCTCCCTAGGGTAAGATGCGACTTTGGCTCGCCTCACCGGCAGTAATTTAATTTTTCCTTCATTCTGACTCGGAAATGGCAGCATTTTTCAAAGCTTCCTCCCACTGATGGCTGAAATTTTCCTTGTGAAATGATTTCCACCAGTCTTGAATCTTTCTTGCTTCTGCCGTCTTCACCTTTACTGATGGTTCTGCAACTCATCACCAGCTATGCGAACTGACAGTTCACATCCTGGGGCAGCAGCAGGGTCTGGCCTGCAGAAAGGAGCAGCCTGACCAAATTTACGCTCACAAGATCTCTTAATTCACAAAAGCATTTGCTCTAGTTCCTGTTCTCTGCTGCAGGGGCTTTTGGGGGGGCTCGCAGGAGAATGGTCGGAGGAGAAGAGAGGCACTCTTCACACTCTACTGAGTACACAGTCTTTCGAGATGAAAAACAGACGGAAAGAGACATTTCCAGCCATCTTGCTGATCTGTGCGGGGGTTCATTGAACTGTGCAACGTAGCACCAGACCCTTGTATCGTTTAATGTGCTAATTTCTCCTTCCTCTTTTTTTTATTTATTTAAAAAAAATTTTTTTTTGCAGAGCGAGAGCGCTTTTTCCTTTCGTTGACAAGTTTCTTAAAAATTAAAAGTGGAATCCGTTAAAGCAAAGCACCAAGACATAAACCTGGCGCCCATCAATGATTTCCTCTCCGACATCTAGAGCAGAGCTCTGCTTAGTGTGAAAATCCTCTGCCTAACACGAAGAGTCAGAATAAGTTTTCTATTTGATCTGAACTGCACACATACCTAATGCCTTTTTTTCTTCCCCCCCCCCCTCGCAAATCGAAACACATGCCATGTGCCTGCACCGATGCCAAACGCTTTCTCTTGTTATACTGCAGGACAGACGTGGAATCCTGGTTACATTCTTTTACAGAGGCATATTTTGTTTTATTCCCTCTTCTCCGCCACTCCCATCCACCGAGGGCTGTTTGCAGCCCTGGAAAGGGATGCTTCGCTCTTCACGGCTCCACGGCAGCGCAGCGGTTAGCACAGCTCCGGTGTGCTCGCTCAGTAGCAAAAGGTCACTCAAACACCTTCTCAGTATTTTTTGGCTCGCTGTTGGAAGCTGCTCCTAAAGAATAATTCATTTTACATTACTGTGATGATTTTGGAGAAATGCTGTACAATAACACCAGGATGGAAATTTTTCTTAGGGGGAGAAAAACATTCCATGAAATTTGACCGCGGCCCTATAGTCTTTGCTTTGATACTTTCCCATCTTGGCTATTCCATTGTTTTAAGAGGAGTTGTAAAATCTGGGACGTTAGCAGACGTTCCTTTCAAAAGCTTGGACCTACGGAAAAGTTAACTTGGGGAAACGTTTGCCAATGTACGTTTTGATTTTTACAACCGGTGGTTTATGCTGATGAGAGAGGGAAGGGAGTTTGCAGTGTTTCCATCTCGCATTTTTAAATGACGGGAAAGGTTTTAAATGCAGATAGGTGCTTAACAGCATCTTAGCATGAATTTTACATGCATTTTTTCTCTTCAGAGCCCTTTAGACATTTTTGGAAAACATACGAGAGATTTGCAAACAGGGCAAGGAGGGGTCAAATGTATCAAATACTTGGATTCCAGCAAACGCAGGATTTCTGGGAGAGCAGAGCGGCACACACGTGTTCTAGGAATGTACATTAAAATACAAGATTAATTTTTGCATAGGCTTTCCCCGAGATGCCTGAAACGGTGGTAACCGGTTTGGGGTTGTTGGGTTTTTTTTTTCCTCCTCCTTCCTAATAAATTGACAAAATATCAAAATAAACATTAAACTTATCAGTCTGCATTTTTGTTCGGGATGAAAGTGTTTGAAGAAAAATCATAAAGGAATCCATGGTAGCTCAAGGAGGTTAAACTCAACAGTTGTTTCCTTTGAAGTGTATGGCCATGAGGTTAATTGCCAAAACTGCTTGTGGAAAAGGTGGTAACAATTTAACAAGACTGTACAACTGCAGTGACTCAGATGAATATCAGGTGTTTGCAGATGTTTTTTGCCGAACAGGAAAAGAGGAAAAACAGAATGAGAAACAGGGGACTGAGCAGCCAGAATAAAAGCCCAACTAAACAGCCAATAATTCTTTGTTTGCTTAGCCAATCATCCTGTAATTGGCTGGGAGGTTAATAGGAGCCTATTGATTGGCCAGACGGACTGCTTGGTGCTGCTATTTTTACAGTATGCTACTAGACAGAAAATTGTAAGCATTAGAAGCTTTCACGTCTATTCTTCAGGCCTAGGACGACCCTGATTTATGGATCCTGGTAAGCAAGCTGCGAGCCGTTTACGTTGCAAGCGTCGGTTCTTGTATTTCTCCTGATTCCACACAGCGTTTTATATCCACGTTTACGTCTCATCCGTAGAATTAGTAGATGTACTCGGAGACGGCTAAGTCTGGCAGAGTTAAGCAAAGGGAGACAACCTGTTGAAACCATGTAAATGGAAATAGCTCCAAAGAAGCATTGCCTGGACATCACAACCCGCCATGAGCCAATAACAACCCAATTAAAACAATGCAGTATCGTCAATGGAAGGCTAAAGACCTTTGCCGTATATCCAATTAACAGATTCACCAATTTGATTTGGTTTGTTAAGAGCAGGTGATAGCTCTTATCTCTTTTCAGGGAGCCAGAGCCCTTCCAATTTGAGTGATGACACGTAAGCGCTTTACTCTACCCTGATGAGGTACTCCAAGCCTCCCACTGCCCATCTACTTATAGTGCTTCCCGCCTTTGAATGTATCCAGAATGTGGAAACCCGGCTCCTGGTTTTTTCTGCTTTTGGCCAAATCATCCATAGGCCAGGAAGGCTTTCTCCACAGAACCTTAATCCACGCGAGCTAGCATGCCGTTTTTGTTGCTGGCTAGCTCCCCATGTCCCAGACTTGATATGTTCACCTAAATGTTCAGCCTCATTTTTAAAAATAGTTTGCAAATCCAGACTATCTAGGGTATATCCCCTTTCACCACCAGAATTATGTGAAGAGTAACCTTTCTCACGGTGTTCGAACAGTTTTCCTTCTGGATGTAAACAGACCTGAAAATGCGGACATTTGAAAATTAAAAATGTAAACTGGGCATGTCTGAACCTAAAAAAAAAAAAAAAGGTTGTTTTTTAGGATGAAGATTCGGTTCTATTTAGTTTTTTCCAAATCGGTTCACTGATTGCTAATTCATACCAACTTGGATTTCTTTTGATCAGATACCCTCAATGAAGTGGGGACATTGGGAACAGCAATTCAGATGACGTTCTTATGACTTGACATTTCACAGAACAATTTTAAAAACCGCCACTTTGAAATCGCACGAGTACAGCTTTTTCTCGTGCTCAACAGTAATGCCAAAGCACCAGCCTGAATCCTACGTTTAACGTGTGCCATAACTTTTCATGTACAATTCTGCTCTTTTCTAGCTAATTTTACCATTTATTCAAAGTGAAAGATCGGCAGAAGACACCCAGCTTTTCAAAGTAGACAAATGCTTGTCTACAATAGTATAGACAGGGTCAATCCTGCCTTGAGACAAGGGGCTGCACTACATGACCTCCTAAGGGCCTTTCCAGCCCTATTTTTTTTTCTCTTTCTATTATTTACTTCCCAGTGGGAGGACAGTTGTATTTTACTGGATATCACTCATAGTAGTCAGGAAATTCTGTCTGCTGATCTATTGTATAATTCAGATGCTCTTATATCTCATTTGGTCTGTTTAAGCCTGATTGTGGATCATCGCAGAATTGCCAAAACAGTGACATCCTGAAGTACCCTATTTGACCTGTCATATGCTTTCTCTGAACAGACAACTCATTAAATCATAATGGAAAGCCTTTAAGATCCATTCCTTGCATCTACAGGATATGACTGCAGCTAGAGAGCTTAGTGTTCAGAAAACCTCTAGGTTCAGCCTTTGCTATGGAGCCCCACAGAGAAAGTTAGGTATCTGTGAAACATCTGAAACACTTCTGCTGATTCTCCCTTCCTAACCTGGTTTTGCTTTTCCGACCAGATTGTGGGACACGCACTTCT
>NW_005841850.1:1249831-1272812 GCF_000455745.1 Alligator sinensis | reverse complement strand
GTCCATTTGCACGTTGTGTGCATCACGGTATGGCCAGCCTCGGCCCTTGTTTTTTAATTGTACAGATCCAGTGCAGTATTGTCACCGGTAAAAACCACAGTAATGCACAGTTCTGAGATGGACATCAAAGCTCACAGCTCAAAAATCTTGCAGTCTTGACCTGCCTGTTCTGCTCTGGGTATAAGAACATACACATTCTGAAAAAGAAATATAAATTCTATATAAAAATAAAAAATTAGCCAACAGCATCTCTAGGAGCATCTGCTGGGGTCATGGACATCTATCGTGCCTTGTACAGTGACCTCCTGTGTAGTGTAACACTTTAGCCCTTGGTGCTTTGCCCGGGCAGACCCTAGAGCAGAGCCCAGGTCTTCCAGCTCCCGGCTCCGGTTGCGACCTTTTAAAACGATCCCTCCCTTCGAACAGCGAGTATTTAATGAGCGAGACAGGGACAGATATGCTTTCAACCTGTGTCGTTTGATTCCAGCCTTACCCAAGATGCAATATTTTGACAATCGGCATACGCAAATCCTGCTGCGTTTGTCACTAGACGGGGAGAAACCGTAGCCCTTCCTAGACATTTGTTTTCTAAACTGGCGACAGACATGCAAGCGCGAATGTTCAAATGACTTCAGCTCTTTTTCTGCCTTCATTATGTCAGGCTAGCAGATCACATATGGCATTATGGAAATCAGTAAATTAAAACCATATTGATCAGCATTGCGAACAAATGTAAAAAAGCTGGGCTGAAGGAGGCGAGGTGGAGAAGTGTGCTCCACCGTTCAACCTGATAGGCCCTGGTTAAGGCCTTTAATCATTTATTAATGTAAACTCCCTCCTTCCCTTCCACTCAAATTACCTCAGCCATAGAGCATCCTGCTCCATTTATCTTTTAATGTTTCCTTTATTTAATTTATTTTTAAGCTATACATTTTACTTTTATTACAAAATCAAGGAGGTTTTTTTTTTTTCTTTCCCCTTTTCTAGAGGGCAGTATCAAGCAACCAGAGTTGATATAAATTTTCCAGCCAGCCTGCCTGAGTATTAGAGGAAGAAAAACAATGGGCGAGATTTGCTGTTCATCAGATAGCAGACTTGGCACGCAACAGGGCTGGAAACGAAAAGGAGCGCGTGTAACCGAGCCGCCCCCACTTCACACTGTTTGTAATTAAGGTTGTGTCAGTGTTTCCATCATAAACCCTTGTTTACGGGGTTTACAATTCAGCTGTGAAAATTTGCTGCAGGCCGGATCTGGCGTACAGGGGTTCAACCTCACGGCAAATATGCTTCCCCCTCTTCTTTGTGTATAAAAGATTGAATCGTTCAGCCATTTTGGGGGGTGGTTTTTTGGGGGGAAGGGGGGTTGGAGGTTTTTTTGTTTTTTTTGAAAAACCGAAATCAGAAAGGAGCTAGTGGTATCAAGATGGGAAGATGCCAAAGAACAGTTGTTGCAAGTCCTTTTAAACAGATTGGCCCAGGTCCTTCCTTGTGCTTTTTTTTTTTTTTACAACCCCTCTTGCACTGAGCACCAGAGATTCATCTGATTCATATTCATAATCACACATGGGTATGTTCAATAAGAGCAAGGATGGCAGGGTTGGTTTTCAATCAGTCCCATAAAAATGAACGGGGGTTTGCTTGTGTAAAGTGTAAAAATTGAGTGCTATGTCACCCCCCCCCCAATTTTAGACGGAATTTGCCCTAAAAATATATAGGAACTTCTCCTTAAAAATCAGTGTCATGTTATACCCAAGATCTAGCCATCTGGTATTCCTCCAGACTCCTCTTCTGTTGCCCAACACGGTATTAGCTACAGGAATAACCTATTGCTTTATCCATATTGCCTGTCTCTAGAGCATATGTCCTCCTGCAACAGAAAGACATAAACTGGAATTTTTTAGTCTGTTAGTAAAAAAAAAAAAAAATAATAAAAAAAAAATGTAAATCCTTTGTGGGGTTGGGAGAAGGGAGGGGCGGTAGTATTTACTTTTTAAAAAGAATTCATTCAGCTTCATCTGAAAATGGTAAAATGTGAACGGTTGGTGTGTTGACATTTAGTTACAAAGAGTGGGGAAAACTCGGAAATAAGGATGGAGCTAGGTTGTTAGTGTGCATCCCTGTGCCTGCTTTTGGGCTGACATTGCATACCTTATGGGCTACGATATCAAGACACAAGTAGATGCAGTGCAGTAAGAAAAGAGCATAAGCCTCGGCCGTGAATTGCCAGCCTGCTGTCAGGTTCTGTTAAAATCTGATCATTTGAAAGTTGTTTTATTCTGCTTGCTTATGGACATCAAGTCTCTGTCATGCAGATGACTCCTGATTGATATGGAACGATCCCGGTGTCACACGCGCTATAGCATGTAGATCTAATTTGTCTTAAATGGTATTCCAGACTTTTTGGACGGTTATTCCTCGGAGGCCACAAAGATGCATACAGTGATGTATCTATAAAATATGTGTATAAAATGCATGCTGTCCTTCCTCTTTCTTGCACACTCGCTCACTTCCAAGTCCTTTTCCTCTTTGACTCACGTTACGATTCTGCTTTCCTTTCTGCTCTAAACATCAAACAGTATATAAATTACAGCAGGAGTGCTGTCTGTGGCAGACATACAGCCCTTGTTTGTGGCAGAAGAGCAGAGCATTAAACAGTGAGTGGACTATGCAGAGAGCTCTCTCTCTCTCTCCCCGTTCCCAGTGGGAGTGTTGTTTATAGAGCATTATAATTTATAACTGAAGAGAGTGGATTTAATTTCAGTGGAGGGGGCTCGCCAGCAGGGCGCCAGCCTGCAATCATATGAATCAGCAAGCTGCAAACTCTATTGAATGGAAAGTATTATCGCTGGCCACAAACGGACACTGTTTCTCCTTAAACAACTCCCTTGGTGCAGGAAGAAGTTGTCCTCATTCATCTATTTTACATATCTACTCCTGTTTTAATTTTGCTGTTTCCTAAAAGTGTTTTCTTTTGAGAATGCATCTTTTCTTTAACTGCCTGACTTCCTGATCTAACATTGGAAACTGATTATTGCATGGATGTTGCTGATTTTGTAGCTCTTAAACTGCCTCTTCCTCTTGGTGTGCGTGTTGTGTTTTTAGATTTTGAAATGCCATTTTCTTCTGATCCTGCGTACAACAACTTTTATGGGGACTGAAGTTAAACATGCAAACAAGAGTCTGATCATCCATTAGCATTAATATTGTAAAATGGTAGTCAGATTCAATCACAGGGAGTTTTATTTAATCATGGATGTTTTGTGTATTCTTGTGCCTTTTTTTTTTTTTTTGAACAAGTGGAAAATATCTTTTCCTCTGTTGGTCCTTCTGCAAAGTTTAGCATTTGTTCTTTAAAATTAGAACAGTCAAATGCATAACAGTCATGCTGTTTAGCTTTTTGTATACTTTTCAAAAAGCCTTCAATTTTGGTGCATTTTATTCCAAGTGTTTTGTGTGGCTCCTGTGGAGCATTAAAACTGGCGTGTGTTGTAGCTAAGGTCTTATGCAGCTGTTATGATTCACTAGATGTTTTCGAACAGAGACATAACAATATGTTAACATTTCATGGCAAATATCAGCGTAGTTTTATGCAAGTGCAATTTTTTTTTTTTTTTTTAGTCTCACTGCATTTAAGGTAATAGCCCACTTGAAGCAGGGAGGGGAAAAAGGAGAGGGAGAGGAGAAATAGCAAATTGGGTAGTATTATTGACCTGCTCTTCTCTGAGTTCTCGAAGGATAAATGCGACAGCAAAATACGTGATCATTCCTCGCTGCCTTTCTTCTAGGGAGAAATTTCTGCTGGGGTTTTGCCCTGACCCCCTTCAGAAGGCTTTAAAAGGTCTGGTGTTAAACCCTTTAGTTCCTCAAGGGCTACAGCAAGCTACAGGCATCATTGCAGAGATCTTGTGCCACTGAGCTGTCTCCCACCCGTCTCCCCTCCCACCCTGCCGCCTACTGGGGAGTGATAGTGGGACGGTGCTGACACCGCATCTTCTGATACCTGCTGCCCTGTGGGTCCCCCACCACACCTTTCAAGAAGAGATTTCCTAGCATGGGAGGGCAGTGTGTTCAAAAGTTAATGAATTCGGCCTATGGGGTGGGGGGTGTATAATATGTATGTATGTATATGTGTGTGCATGTATGTATATGTGTGTGTATGTATGTGTGTACAGACAGACAGACAGACAGACATACATACGTGTGTGTGTGTGTGTATTAACTCCTAAACGAGTGTCATATAGAATTGAGATTCCTTCCCTCCTGGCTGATGCCCAGACCCATATAGGGAGCTCTGTACATCCGGTGGTGGTGACACAGAGATGCTGACCCTTCTTCTTCTCACCCTGCGTTCCCGAGGGCGGATGCGTAAACGTGGACTCCCCCCACCCCCTTATGCATATATAAAGCTACAGTCCAGCCCTGCATTTGATGCATGGCCTAATCTTGCAGTCCTTTCTACGGCAAAATTCCCATGGATTTGAATGGGATCTGGGATTTGAATGCTTCAAGAAGGACTTGCAAGATCAGGTCTGGAAAGTCTTTCTTAGACCTCTGCGGAAAGACAATCCAAGTTTTCAAGGCTGGAATTTGAAGTAGCAGCGAATAGCAACCAAATCAATCCATTTCCTTCCTCCGGGGCTTTTCACTTTTTTGTATCTTTTTTTTATTTTATCAGCCAATCCTTGTTTATGTTTTACTCCCTAAACAACCGTGCAAATTCACAGTTTTTCTCATTTTAGTGTCTAGTCTGAGACGTATCTTTTGGTTTCACATATAGAGGTACTACTGGTCTTCGTGTTGCATTTATGAACAGAACATGAACATGTAAAAATAATTTACATTATTTTTAAGGGGAGAGTGTACTGCATCAACAGAGCACCTGAGCTGTTTGCAACTAAGCAACTTGATTTTGCTTATTGATTTCCTACACGTGGCGAAATGATTTAGCTGATGTGCATAATTGGTTATTAAATGCAAAATATATTTTCCTTTAGGACCATTGGCACAGAAGGATAAGCTTCAT
The DNA here is from genome assembly GCF_000455745.1 of Alligator sinensis. NCBI lineage: Eukaryota > Metazoa > Chordata > Crocodylia > Alligatoridae > Alligator > Alligator sinensis. Next base: position 1,267,789 of record NW_005841850.1, on the reverse strand, counting down.
TAAAGAATAAAATAACCATCCAATTATACTTCTTTCTCTCACCGTTCTGCAGTCTTTTAAGCTGTTTTGAGTGGGTGTCCCCTCCACACCGAGCTTCTTATTAAATGCAAACAATTGAAGACATGAAGTTATGGGTAGGTGGGTAGTGCCTGTCTCCATGTGTAGATAGCTTTTTTGCATGTTTGATCCCTTCAGGGAAAAACTGTAAAACACAAGTCTGTGCCTGGGTTGCAACGACATAGCTGACTGGTTTCACCTTGTCGCCTCCTTAAATGTATGCAAGAAATGTTTACACTGTGTTTTACACTAGACCTGTTGTTTTTTTCTTTTTGTCATCAGTTTGATTTTAATCTAGTTTCCTTCGAATCTGGGTTTTGTAATTATTGTTGGCTTACAATGTAAGTGAGCTTTGCTTTGTGCAAGCCACACATCTACAAATGCTAGTTGGCATCTACATTTTTGAGTCTTTCATTCTGTATTCAATAGATATCAATTACATCTGACGTCTGAAATCACTAAAGAATTAAAGATGACAGAAATATATATATATATATATATATATATATATATTTTGCTTCAGGTGCCTCAAATCTCTGAACTATCCTGTTTAGCCTGCCATATAAATGCTTTACATTCTAGATTTAGAAGTAAGATAATCGGTGTCTGTTTTTAAAATGACATTTCTGGACTAGCCTGTCTGTGACTTTTAAAAATGCAAGCAGCAAAGTAAAGTGCATTAGAAATGAATAAGAGGAATGTCACATGAAGCACAGTAAGATGGAAGGCTCTGCAGCAAAACAAGCTGTTAAGGCATGCTAAGTTGGGGGAGGTCTGGCTGTTTTTATATAGTACAGAGTTACTTGATCAAAGAATTTTAAGGAATAAAATTCGGAACTAATCTTTATTGAAAATATACTTTTTATTTTACTAGGTGACTTACCACTGTATAACACAACTTGTTTCAGATACATGTTCTCCTGCTGGAGGTCTCATTGTAATACAAGACATTTTTGGTTTTGCTTTGATGAAACTTCACAAGGCCATCTGTATGGGAGAAACACAATTTCCCCCTCCGCTTTAATTGTACTCTGTGGTATATTTGGCACAGTTAACTAACTCAAGCAAGCTCGACTCGTGTGATCTGACTGCGTCTTGCAAGCGATTGAGTCAGTGCTGTGCTTTTCAACTTTTGTCTCGATGAGACTTTAATTTGTCACGCAGCTTCCTTCTCCCCAGCAAAGAAAAGGAGGTGAAAGCAGCTTTGGGGAAAGCAGTTGTATAAATTTCCCCCCCATTTACGTGCCTGAAAAAAGGTCGTGTCCTTATCAGTGATTGTAATTGATAACAATGCCGTGGTTGGAGTCGAAACGGTGACCTTGGTACCGCAGGGGGGCCCCTGCGCTGGTTGTTGCTTTCCTCACTTACTGCAGCTTTGATGTGATCCGGCAGCTGATAGAGATGCACATGGGTCAGGGAGAGGCAGCTGGCTGGCAGCGACAGATTAAAATATTTCTGACCCACGAAAGTAACCAAATACCCATATTTCTTCATTTAGCATAATTAATACCTTGCATTTCCATCAACTTTGATAAACTGGCCTTTTTCCCCCTTTTTTTCTCCTCCCCACGCTGCCCCCTCCCTCATAATCTTCAGTAATGATTGCAGAAGATCTGTAGTTAAAATGCTTTACAGACTATGAAGAATAACGTGTCTTAAAAAAGCTAAGATCAAAAGTCTCAATTAGGTCACAGCCTAGCAGGAAGCTCATAACCACATTAAAATGGGAAAGTTATTTCATTTTGAGTATACTGTATTTCAGCAACCAGGGTAGTAATCTGAAGGCAATATGAAACACTTGGGAGTGGCCGCCAAGTAAATCCTCGTACTCTCATGAATGTGTAATTAGGGAAGGGGTACACAATAAATAAGTATTAAACTTGCCTTAATGCGTTGCGTCTGCAAAAAACAAAAACAAAAAACCACAAAAAAACCAAGCAAACTTAGTGCATTAAAAATCGGTGTTTGCAAGGACCAAGGAAGCATTTTTGCAATGTTTTTCTCCTCGTTTGCAAGTATTGTCCAGAGAACACCTGTGAGGTGCCTACCCATTTTATTCCAGCATGAGCTGAAACGATCAGTGTCTGCAATCCCTACCTAATTTTTCACCGGAGAGTGTGCGCCTCAGGATTGAAATGTCAGAAGATGCCTTTAAAAAAAAAAAAAAAGTAGTAAAGCAATGGCCGAGGAAGCCATCTGGAAAGGTGATGCCTGCTCGGGGCTATGCTGCTCACAGGTCGCGTTGTCTTTTTGTTTCTCAGCTCCGTGGCCAGGCATTGTTGGGAGAGGTGGCGGCTGCACAGTTAGCTGAATACAGCTCAGTGGCCCGGACTAGTGAGGTTTAACCAGCAGGTCTGCTGATGTTCCCGTGTTGGTGCCTCTTCGGTGATCTTTGCAAACAAAATTGCCGGACAGAGATGAACACCGATTTGCCGTGATGAAGGGAACAAAGTTACGCTGCTCTTGCAAAGGCAAATTCATTTAATGCCACAACCAAGTTGCTTTCCTTTTTGCTAAGAAATTTTGAATATCTTTTAGCAGATAAAGAGAACTGTTTTATATTTAGTACGATTATGATTCCATTTCTCCATATCATAAGTAATTCGGTTGGGCTATGCAATATCCATGGTAGGTCTCTTTCTTTATCAGCAGATAACTTAAAGTTGAACCAATTCATATTTGCTTATAGGTTTTGGGGCCTTTTTTTTTTTTTCAGGTTTTATTTTCTCAAATTGTGACAGGCAGATAGGCATAAAAAGCCAGCTACAAAATGCAATACATACCAGATTTAGGTTGCACCAAATAAATTCACACACTAATTTGTGCTACCCTTTGCGAAGCCAGTGCTTTTTAATTTTAACAGTATGTTATAAGCCTATAGAAAAATTCAGAACAGGATCCAGGCTGGGACTAAAAAGCAGGAGGATCTTAAGGTCAAGCATGAGTTCCAGACTGAAAACCTTTCATCTCCACTCTACAGTTAATATAGGCTCTTAAATGGGTTTTAGCCCTCACCACCTGGTGTCCACACAGAAGGAGCCCATGACCTGGCTCTGAAGGTGCTTTGAGCCTAGGATACCTGGCTTATGGGCCAGGGTCCACGTTAATTTTGGCTGGAAGCCTCCCACTGAGTAGGAGGGCTTGGACTAAATCACCTGAGTGCTGCTATTAGTTGTCCTGTGTCTTCCCCTGACTTTTTCCTCCGAATAGGTACAACTGACTGGGAAACAATCCTAGAGCATTGCAGCACAGCGAAGCAGGGGCTAGGCCCAAGACGCGCACAGGCAAGTACAGAAACAGTGAGAACAGTTGTGCGGGTAAGTGGGGACGCTCATACCTGGGTAGTGAAGCCAGGAGGTGAGTTACCTGCGCTGACTTCAATGCAGACCTTTCTTGCTCTTGGCACTCAGCATTTGTACTTAAGCTGCTTTTTGTATGTTAATTTGACTCTTTTAGTACTGTTACAGCAAGCATCGAGGGTGCCTACACTAAAACAGTTGCATTAGCACTGAGGTGAGGAAGTGGGGTTGGGTTCTGGGTGAGATTTTAAGTTGAGTTTTGAGTTATAAACAGAATTAATCCTTAAATTGAATTTTGGATTCAGCAGCGCCGAATTTGTTCTTCAGCTGCGTTTAGATCGGACCTGAAGCTCTAGGTGAGAACAGCTTGAGGCTCGCTGGGAGGAAGGCCTCGGGCTACATCAGTTAGGCTGAGTGCTCAGGCCTCCAGGAAAGAGAATTCCAGAGATGCCTGGAGCTTCTTTCCTCTCGCTCTACTAAAGCAGGGGAAGAAAGGATTCAACAGGGCTCTCATCTTCTCCAACTCTGTGGTCAAAGTGATGTAAGAGTGATTCTTTTCTACCAGCAGAAACATTTTCTCTAGCTGTAATTAAAAGCTCAACCCAAAGGACTAAGTAGAGACTGTCAAAAAGCCTGAGGGTGAATCGATTCAATCTTTGCAGGTTAGTTTAAGCTGCGTAGATTGAACCGATAAGCAAGTGAACAGTCGTTCACTTTTGATTTTGGAAATGCAGCCACGGGCCTGCATTGGCCCAGGCCGGAAGCTGGAGGGCGCTAGAGCACACCTCCCTGCTCGGCTGGAGCAGACAGCTTGGGCCGAGGCTAGCCCACCCACCCTGCGAGGGGAGGTTTGCGGGGAAGATGCAAAGCATCCTGGGTTGCTGGGGGACTGTGAGCTAACTTGAATCTAGAAGGGATCTGGGACAGAAGTTCAATAAACTGATCTAATATAAATCAGTTAAATCTGGTACTACATGCATCCAAGTTTATCTTAAACTGGTTTCGGCCATTTTGAAAGCGGTTTATGAGCACTGAACTTCTGTTGTGTTGCAGATTTGAGCCAGTTTCCGATCATTTATACCAATTTGTGTAACTTCTGGCCTTAACCAGGATGTTCCATTTTGACTCCAAATGTTGAACTCTCTTCTAGTGAGAGAGTTCAATCCTAGTTATCTTTATAAATTGCATCTTAGGCAACCCTGTGTCATTAAAGCTGTTAATTACCTTAGTGCAATTAGCAATGAAATGTATCAAAGCTATATTCTTCTACTTAACCAACCTACTATCATGACGTACTCTTCAAATTACATACAGGGGTCCCTCGAGTTCCCTGTGGTGCAAGGGTTTGGAGAAGTAACTTATGTTTCAGATGGTTTTTTTCCCCTTTGTTTCAGATTTCAAATCTGCTTTGTCAGTCTTGCTGATGGCTGATAGCTTCTGAATTGAACCCTGTGTCCAGTGGCAGGGCATCTCACCATAAACCTTAGTCTTGAGCCCAGGTTTAGCAAACCTGAGCCAAAATGTATTTGGTTTATCCAGGGTTGTCTTGATTGGTGTATGGCTGCATTGCATCTTCCTATTCCCTAGTTTTGTTATGAGTTAGCTTTTAAAGTCTAATCTTATTAAGGTAGTGAGTGCTCCCTGGTAGTTGCTGAACAACCTGATTATCCATTTAATTCATGGTCCATGAAATTGTTAATTGAAATTGTTAATCATAGGACAGGGCTCTATACTATTCCCTTTGGTGCAATTAATCTGTTGTGTGAACTAAAGAAGGCTTTAGCCTGCAAAAAAAAGAAGAGTATTTTACGGGCGCATCAGGGAGGCAGGCAAAGATTTTCCAAAAGTACCTGAAAACATATAATGCCTGAGCCTGTCTGTACCTTCAGTGATTTAGGAGGGTGAGTCCCATTGACGAGGAAAGGTGCATCTACATATAAATCAGCAAGGCTCCATTGAAAATCCCAACCTGAAAGCTCGGCCTGTCCTTTTCTTCCTGTGTACCAGTGGCAAAGTTTTGCTAATGCATCAGCAAGGGGCACATTAAAAGCCTAGTCTGAACAGGATATGAGGAAGAGGGATGCCCTCTCAGACATGCAGGAAAAACCACAGAATACATTAAAAATTACAAGGCATCTTAAGAGCTTGATCATGTAAATACTTTTTGTATGTAAACCCCTGATGTGTTGCGAGTCTCTTGCCTCTCCCCTAATTACATTAATCTGATCCATTTGTATGTGTTTTAAGTTGCATTCTCTGTTTTTGTGGATTTTGTCTAAGTTACTATTGAATGTCGGTTTTGCCGTCGTTAAAAATAAAAAGAAATTGAGAAGAAATAGAAAGAAATACTTCAGGCTGCTCCTCAGATTTAAATAAATGTGCAGCAAAAGTCATATTTTAAAACATCAGCGTATGTACAGGATTCAAGTCGGTATACATTTGATGTGTTCACATTTCCTAGCATCATACATGTGCACAGGGCACACTACATCGCGAGTAGTGTCACTGAAGTCAGTGAATCTACTCACATGCTTAATGTTAAGTATATGCATTAGTTTTTTGCAGGTTGAAAGCCTCATACATGACTCGGAGCACTATATACGATTTAAAAACAGAGCAATGATTAGATAAAGGAAGGTATAGAACCCTGGGTAGGAAGGCCAACATGGAAAGCAGAAAAGAGTAGTGGGTCCCCAGGGTAGGTTTCGTGGGCTCTCATCCTGAGCAGCACCGATTTGTGTAACAAATTTTTGTGTCAAGTGAAAGGATCAAAAAAAAAAAATCCACGTAAAGTTATACAGTGACGTATTCGGGGTCTCGGTATAATTTCAGCTAGTTCTGCTACAAAAGTCCGCATTCCAGGATGAGGTGTCTTCATTCAGTAATTTAATTGGGAAGTGGGCTCGAGATCGAGGGGCTGATTAGAAAGCGTGACCTGCTTGAGAGATCAAACGGGCAAATTGATAAATGTTGTAGCAAAGGTTAGTAACGTGTGAACGAGTAGAAGCTGCCCTGTGCTCTGGGCTTTGAATCACCGATCAAGGTCAGCTCCAGCTCATTAAAACCTTTTGCATTCTGAGTCTGTTATATGCGCCATATTTTACATCTTCATACCTCTGCACTAGCTATTTTTGTAGCGTTTCAGGGTTTTCAGCAGTTGACTTGACATAAAAAAGCTAGAGTCTAGAAATGGCTTAAATTTGGACACAGGAATGGAAGGGACCCCTCGGTGATCGAGCCTAGTCTTTTGCTATTGACAAACACTTAGAGCCATAGAAAGAAGGACCGGTCATGCGTGCGCCTTGGGCAGTGTCCCCATCGCTATGATCTTTTCAGCTGCACCCAGTCCTGTACACTGGCTTCACCTTACATCATTCTAATTTATTTTGCCTTAAAATTTTAAAAACCTTTATAACTGTTTCAAAAAACCCCTCCTGTCTACTGCACCCAGCCTTCTGATGGGTATTTCATTTAATGGAGCTATTTCCCGTTCCAGTGCCAGCACACTGTTCTCATAACTTGGCCCAATGCAAAGCAAAATGTCTTCATCGGTCCATAATTTCTTCAATTTCTATGCGGTACTTGTGGCTAAGACGCATCTCCTTTAACCTCGTACTTGTTGGAACTCGGTTGGCGACCTCTCTCGAGTTTCATCGTTTCCCTTTTGACACAAACGCTTGTCACCTCCGTCTAGCCAGTTCCTTGCACTCCGTACAGTTCAGAGACCAATCCCCATCTTGTCCAATTGAAGAAGGAATTGCAAGGGTCACACTGTCTCAGGTGCCTTACCAAAGTCCAGATCGATGATACCCACCACGTTCCCCTGTCCAGAAATTCAGTTGTCTTACGAAAGAAGAAATCTGGTTTCTTCGGTAAACCCATATTGCATTTTGTACCATTTTCTATTGAACTCTTTCTTTAGTTTTTCCATCAAAATTTTTCTTGAAGCTTTCCATGCTTTTGAGAGCAAACTGTTGAGGCTGGACTTACCTGAGAACTTTAAAAATAGGTATTCATGTGCTATTCTCCAGTCATGAATGATTGCCCTTTAATTTGACAGATTTATTAAAAATTCTTGCTCCTGGACTCGCTCATCACGTGTACATCTTCCATTGTAATTCTGGGGTGGAGATCATCCATTTCCTATCAATTGAGCATCATATTGAGCATAATAAAAGTGCAAGTTATGAGTTTTGAGTCTGTCTCAGATGTGATGATTTTATGTTTCCAAATCCTTCTGTCTTTATCACCAGGTGGTTCATCATCATCATATTAAAGACTAAGATAAAACATTCATTTAGTTTGGGGCCCCCATATAAATTATCTTTAATTTTAACCGTATCTTCACTACAGTGTGGCCTTATTTCTTCTTTCCTTGTTCTCTACGTATGTATATATCTGGAGAATCTTTTGGTGTGTGTTTTAATTCTCCTCGCAAGGTCTAACATGACTTGACTTCTGGTGATTCTCACTTTCCTGACCTCTAGGTAAAGCTTTCTTCGCTGATAAGTTTTTTTCCCCCCACATTTCTTGTAGGCTTTCATCATCCTGTTCCCAGTTCTGGTGGCAAGAAAACATTATGCTTCGTGGGTTCACATTTGTATGCTGGAAGAATATTCTCTAATGAACTCTGACTACACTAGATGACTAATTTTTTGTGCGTTCACGTAGCCTCCTTGGATTTATGTACATGTAGTTTGACACTGTCCCACAGAATAACTATGAACACAAGCGCAGCGAATCATTACATGCAACAGTTAAAATGCATTGTAAGTGGTCATATTTAATAATTTGCTCTTGCGGATTGTCTAGTAAAGACACATAAATGCTCTTAAATATTTTGATTAAGTGTCTCTCTTTTAGGTTTTTCCAGACTCTAATATCTTGCCACGAGGTTAAATTGATGTTAAATCTACTAAAAAAAAGTGCCTTGCAGCCAATACTTCTAAAGTACTTTTCTTGAAGCATAACTGTGAATCACTTTGAGCTTAATGGTTTAAAAAAATCTAGAACAAAAGAGTTTTTCCCCCAAACAGCTGTGCAGTTTTATTAAAAATTTAAAGAAATCTTGTGTCTAATCCTTTGAGCGGATGTGTAATTACTTGGCTTGGGCTCTTACACATGGATAACCTAGCTGTTCTGTGAGACAAGATTCTTATGTTTAATTTAAAGAATCATGGGTGTGCTTTGGAGATTATCAACACCAAGCTTCATAAAGGACACCAAAACCAGAATAACCATTATATATTTTCATTTGTTATACAGATGTTACAAGCCATCTGACTAGCAGATAGTGGAGTTTGCAATAGCAAATAATGGCATACAGAGTCTGTCATGGAGCAGTAGCTTTCACTTGCAGTATAACCTTATTATAACAAACCCTTGCTTTTAACAATCCTAACAGGAGAGACTTATTATTATTATTATTATTATTACGTTGCAGCAAATGGACTAACCCTGTTCCAGCAAAACATCCTCTTCTCGTTAACTTTTCTCCCAGTCCCATGCTGGTTTGTAATAATAAGGCTATACTGTATGTAGTCTTAAATGGCTTTTCTTGCTTTGGGTTTCCCCACTGAACACGGTTTTGCTGTCCTTATCCGATTAGTCGTTCAGAACTTGCTTCTCCAAGTAGCAGAACTCCCTTTTACCATCATCATCTTCATTTGATTAAAAAAAACCTAAAGCAGCTATATTTTAAGCTGAAAGCAAGCCAGTATCATAGATGTGTACTATGTGACCACATTGAATAGTTATGCCCTGTGTCTGCCATGGTATAACTATTACCTCCGTAAGGAAAAAAAACAAAAACATAGTTGTACAAAGGCAACTTTTAAAAGAAATGCCTAGATACTTTTACTGTGATACAGATTCCCACTGCTTACATTTTTTGATGACTTTAGCCAGGATCACAGCTGAAACATTACATCTCTTTCAGCCTAGTTTGAGAGACTGCCCAAAATCAGCCTTTACTTAAACAGGTGCAGCTCCACTGGAGCCGAGTCTGTTTAAACTCCAGCCAGACTTCAGACCAGAGACTTTCTCCTTGTTCTTCTCTTCTGAATACAGCTCCTTGGTTTCAGTGCATCTGTGTTATTGCATTTGTCTTCAGTCACTTTGGTAGGGGAAGATATATATATATATATATATACTGTTTTGCTCCACAGAAATCATGTGTGGACATTATTTTCAAAATCTGTATTACAAAGTCTTTTATCCTTTTATTAGTTTAGTACTTAAGCCTTAGACATAAGAAAGAAGCCTATCAGTGAAAATCAATTGAAATGCAGTTAGATAAAGATCTGATGTACTGTTCAGGAGACTGAGACACAGCACAATAAAATCAATTAGGGCTCTTCCAGCCCCATACAGTTTTACCCATCCAATCACTTTTCACACATTCCCTCCATTAGCTTAGGTAGAGGATTTTTTTATATGAATTATGATGAATGAGACTCTTGTTATGAATATATAGATGGGTCATTACCCTATGAAAACCAGACTGTACTGGCGTTTGGTGATTAAGGTTTTCTGCTGCTACCATCAATAAAATCCAAATTCATCTGCCTAAATCCATGATAGGGAAGCTGTAGCCATTGTTGTCTAATTCACTTAACAATGTTATAATTGTGATTGGTTTTTGTTCATCATCATAATTTACATAAACCCTTTTGTATTTGTTAATAATTTGGATTAGTCATCGGGCTTAAGGAATGTAATAGATCAAATAAACAAAAGAAGCTACCCCCCCGACCCCCCCAAGGCTCTGTGCATAGCTGGACAGATGTGAAGAGCAGCTTAAAAATTAGATAAAATGCCTAGGAGATGAAATAATTTAGAAGTTAAAAACCCCAAAAGGTATATTGTTAGAGAGAGGTACAGGAGCTTGCTATTGAAAGCTTGCCATGATTGTTTCATGACTGCAGTCTTGGCTGGAGTGGATTGCTTAGTTTAATTTGAATTTGTCATATGACTCAAATATTAACCAAGCAAACAGGGACGACTGGAACCGCAGCTCTGTTATGTGGATGCTTTATGCAAACGAAGATGCAACTAAAACAAGGCTCCTTGAAAAATCTGCCATAGTAAATTAGCGGAAAATGCGCCGCCATAAACAGCTGTTGCATTTTAATCAAGCATCTGTAGACTATATTTTGCTTTGTGTTAAAAAAAAAACCCAACCAACCAAACAAAACAAAACACCCAGATTGCACCAACCCCCCATTTTATATTCAGAAATTAACCCATGCTGCACTGATCAAATGGAGCTTTTCCATGTCAGTGCTCCTGCCTGGTGGGGGAGGGGAGATTAGTTTGTTTAACGAAAAGAAATCCCGATGACATTGCGTCATTAAAAAAAGAAAGAAAGAAAGGAATCTGTTCGAACGGCAAATAAGCACATTCACTTTAATGTAATTACTGTGAGGTTTTGTGATGCTGTACAGTGGGCGAGTCGGAAGACCATTGCAGAATGAAATTGCTTCAAACTGCTGTAAAAAGGTTTGAATCTTTACACGTAATTTTGCAATAAAATGGAATCAGCCTTGCAAAACAGCCGAGTTGCTCAGCCCCGCTTGGAAAGGTCCTGTGCCGTCTTGTGCCGGGATGGGCAGTCGTGGGTCTCAGCATTCGAAGAGTTAATAAACACCCTGAGCTGTGCTGATCTTGTAGCTTTAGTGAGCCTTAATCTGTAAGCTTGATTACCTCCTAACCCTCAGTCGCCTGCCTCCCTCCTAACACAGCAGGAGTTTTACGGCAGCATTAGTGGCATTTTGCCCAGCTTTGGCTTTAGGGAAATCATTCAGTGAGAAAGAAAAGCAGAAGGACAGGATCTGTCTACTGCTGCGAGGTCATTAACACAGCAGCATGGCAGGACAGCACTTGAGGGGTGGATAAGGTGGCAGTCCCTACTGTTAAATTACAGGTTAAATTCCATTGTGTCTTTAATGATGCTCAGACATCCCATTCTGGACTGGCCGGTGGCTTCCTTTGGAGTGATTTACAGCGGCTGTTTCGAAAGCGTGTAGATTTTTATTGTATGTGTAGTGTGTGTATGTGTGTGTGTTTTCAGCCTTTTGAATACCAATATTGCCGTAGATTTATGTGCACTGTGCTTTTTGTGCACACAGAGGCAGAGGGGAATAGGCAGTAGACTCTCTCTCGCTTCAGGGGACTCAAAACGGGAAATGTTCCCTAGTTATAAACGGAGTACTCTGTATTCGCAAAGCTAAATGAATGGCCCTGCTTTATGTGGGAGCAGAGAGGGATAGTTAGCGATGTTAGTCTGAAGTCGAGCAGAAGGAGTTTGACGAAGTGGGTTTGGACTCGTGCAAGCTCATGCTATACAGCTCTAATTCAGTTAGCCTGGAAGGTGCACATCTCCCCTGCCTTCTGCCTCTTTATCTGCCTTCCTTGCACTGAGTACTGCAGTACCTCGCTCCACAGGTAAGCCCTAGTGAGCTAAATAATGCAGTTTCATAGACTTGCTCGTGGGCTATGGACAACACTCAATACTCAAGCAGAGTCTGCCCCAACATAATGATTGTATTATACACTTATAGTCTGAAGCACTCATTGATGACTACTTCTATCTTCAGAAAAGCCCTTGCATATTTTTCTGTTAAGATTCAAGAATCCATTTTCCTTCGTTTCCTTCATCAGGATTATCTCCAAAAAAAACCCCCAAAACTTCAAATGGCCATATTTAACATGACCCAAATTCAAGATAGTTTCTTTACTTAGTTCATTGATTAAACCAAGAATCATACACGCAGCCAATATCAATCAGCGGATGGGGCTAGGCCAATTTACCCCAGATGAGGAACCAGGCCTGTTGTCTGGTTTAACAAGAGTCATCTACAGGTAGCAGAAAAAGTGAATGTCCAAGCGATGCTTGCACGAACAAGTGACTAAAGAGTTTGCCATGAGCCTTAGGTTCCTATACTGTTGAGACCAGCCTATGGAAAAGTTGCTTGGTAGTTTATGCTTTCCACTAAAATTTTCTGACAATGGAAGCGGGATGAAAATTTGGTTCAACGGAGCCACTAATGGCACTATTATGTACCATGCCACAACTGGGACACAAGACTGTCATGGAGTCATTTGGGAAAGAGGACTGCCACACAGATGGTTTTGAAGTCATCTAGACAATTGGAAGAAACATGTTGACATGTGAAAACAACTGTTGGCCTGAAGATCACGGCAATGTGTTGCGTTTGTGCAGCAAGTAGCCGGATGGAAGACAGAAGTTGGTACCAGGTCCAAGATTTACTCTGTGGTTTGGAAGCAGCTGAGTCTTTACAATGAAATGTGTCTTGTGCTGTGCAACATGCATGCTCAAAATTCATATTGTATTCTATAACTTGAAGGCCTAGTGTGACCACCCTCTTTGATTTTTTTCCACTGTTACTCAATAATAGTGGGAAAAAAGGCAATGGATATGGAAAAAGCATGTGTTATGAATTGCTGACGAAGCTCAAATTCCTGGGATGCAGGGCAAGGAGCTTTGAATATTGGACAATGACACAGCTTTGAGAACACGTTCCTCCTGGTTAACCAGAAAACGTCTTTATTCTTTCCATTTCTTTATTAATATCTTCTTCCGGGGGTTCTGGCCACCCTCCATCTACAAAGTCATGTATCTGGGACCATGGAAAGACACAGAGCATGTTAGTCACATCCTTTGCCTACTGCTAGAGAGAGCTAGACAAAAGGGCCATCGCCACACGAGCGTAACTGTTTTTAGTTGAGCCTCCCTTCGTGGTCAGACACTAGGTAGTCCAATCTTTGCAACCCATGTGCCTTTTAAATTTGTTGGGTTTGAATAGTGTCTGGGCACTGTCTCTTAGTCCAGCCTCTTTAGCATACTTAAGGGGTACAGACAATCTAGTACCCATTTGGGAAATGAGGGTCCCCAATACTCCAGTTGCCCTATACCCCAGTGTGACGCATGCAAGTCTCCTTAGTAGCTCAAGCACCTTCTCCCCAAAGCTTCATCTCCCTCCCCCCCCCCCCCCCCCCCCCCCATGTGTGCTCTGTTCTGCTTTTTAACCCTTTGGGTATTTCATGTTAAAACAAACACAGAGAATTTGCAAACACCGTCTCTATCAGGCATACTTTACTCATAGACAGAGCACACGGTGTAGATCTGGGCAAAAATAATAGTAGCCCGCACACACAATCACCTGGGCTGCCAAGCGGAAGAGCAGAGTTTTCAGATTAGTATAGATCGGGGGTGGGCAATTATTTTGGGCGGAGGGCTGCTTACTGAGTTTTGGCAAGCCATCGAGGGCCACATGACAGGCAGCCAGGGGCAGATAAATAGTAATTTTCTAAATTTTTTAGGGACCCCGCAGGCCAGATAGAATGGCCTGGCAGGCCGCATCTGGCCCGCGGTTTGCATTTTGCCCACCCCTGGTATAGATGTATAGACGTATACTATCCTGCCACAAAGCCTAGCTATCCTGCCCTGTTTCTGTGCAGGTGCCTGCATAGGGGAAAACTCCCTACGCTTCCCTGCCTACATAACAGCCACCGCAGGAATGTCGAATATACCCAGGCAGTTTGTATATTATAACATTTTTGCATTGCCTGTCCCCACAATATTCATAATCTGAATGATAGTAACACGGTTTGCCTGGGCATAAATGTCTGTAGCCCTTAGGAGTCTGCTGCTGCTGCTGAACGTTACATCATACTTTCCACAGCAATGTGGACTACTGGGAATGGACCAGTCTCTTCCTGGGCTTCCCATGAAATACCAACTCAAGTTCAAATTCTTGGTCCTTGTATTTTAGGCTCGTCCCCTGGGTATCTAGAAGATCCCCTTAAGCTCTGGGATGAAGACTAAAGTTGCTTACTTTGTTCCTCTGGTGCAGTTCTTTTTACAAAAAGGAGAAAGTCCATCCGTGCTGGGAGACAACTTCTCAGCGGGCAGCCTGAGACTGGGACGGGGTCACGTTCATAGCCTTCCCCAGTTTCTGGTTGGAAGTCACTGTGCTTTTTCTTTGACCTTACTTTCTCTGATATAAATGTATGTGTGTACGCACATCCCACAACAACAACCAGAACAAAACACTGTTCTGCAAACTGGAGAGAGAATGAAAGAACAAGCGTGGTAGATGTTGGTGACAGGATTTAATGTACTGTGGGAAGGCGCTCATATAGTGTAAGCATTGCTGATCTGCATAGTATAAAAATCTATGTAGAACAGAAAATCTTTATCATAATTTGTATTCTTTTATGGGGTTGGACGTATGCGTGCAGATTGTAGGGAAGGATTCTTTTAAAAACGTTAACATCAAGCCATACTGACCACTAGGAGTAGGTGTAGGTGTTTATATATCAACTGCATCAGAGTAAAAATCTTTACCTTTCTCTGTCAGGCTACAGGTTTTTCGCTGTTGTTAAATACTTGCCAGCGTTTAACATCCTTTTTCTTTTCTGTGACCATGCCGTGACCTTTCAGAATAAAAGTTGCAGATCGGAAATAACTGGCTGAGAATTAGTGGTTCGTATATTCCAATTTAAATAGAAATGTCCTCAGTTAAAATATGGTTCATTCATCGGTCAAACCGTCCTTACTTCCTTTAATTGAATTAAGATGGGCAAATGAGAGTTGTGTGCAAGACAGAAAAAAAAAAAATCTTTTGCAAATCACAGTTGTCCTTCTTTGGGTAGTGTAAAACGAATCAATTAGAGGCATGTCAAAGCGTCCTTTGCACATGCACAACTTTGAAGCAGAGAACACTTCATAAAAGTGGAAATTTAAATTGGAAATAAGAGAATGTAAATTAGATTTTACAATTACACCTAATTTAATTTCTCGTTTTGAGAAAGATAGATGACTGTGTTATTTGATCATATTTTATAGGCTGTTACATCTGCTGTAATCATTTTTATAACTTGTACATTTTTAAAAACACGCTCACGTATTTTTCATGCCGTTGACCCACAGTGGCAGATCAACAAAGAAAACCATCTTAGCTGCCCGCTATTAAGATAAAGGACTCGACTTAAAAGATCCGGCTAAAAGCTGTAAACAGAATTAAATTGATGAACAAAAACTCAAAATGCTTGTTCCCATCATCATTTTCTTCTCTCCCACATTCCTCCCTGTGCTCAATACAACATCACGAAACCACTATTTAGTATGGCAGATTTTAATTTATTTTTTCCTAATTAGGACGGACCTTAGCTCCAGCATTTTATACTATCTTTCACAAGTGTTTTGTGGGAACAGAGTGGACTGTTTTCATGCAAAAACATTTAAACTCTCTGGTGGTTTTAAAAGCACAAGGCTTGAATGTACAGCAAATATAACCTTAGTAAGTAAAGGGCTTTGCTGCCTAGAAGGAAAAATCTGGGTAGCCGTGTAAGGTAAAGGGTTGATATTGGCCTACGGTTTCATTTGTGAAAAATAAAAGTACATTATCACCAGGATTATTGCCTGGGTGTCTGAGGAGTTCACTCCAGAGACACAATTTCAACAAATTTTATTTTAAATAAAATATATTTTATTTAAAAAATGTGTAGAAATTTGTGTAAATCCCTAGATTCATGATTCTTATGTACGAGGCTGTTGGCATAGGGGAACTGCACATTTTACACACGCAGGCTTCTACTTCAGAAAGTTTTGCAGAGGACGTTTTCTTTTTCTTTCACAATCTGCAAAGGGTTTGAGTTAGCTTCCCATCTTGCTTATGCAAACTTTTTTTTCTTTTTAAATTTGGAAATCAGTTAACATACACTTTCAGTTATTTGAATAAAAATATATGGTTTTTTTAATGAATGAAATCCCTAAATCCCAGTAAAAAAAAATGTTTTCTTTCTTGAGTTATCTTCTGGTCTTTTGACTCGTCCAGCATCCTCATGTCAGAGATGCTTATGCTCTACAAAAGCAAAGGGTTTGCTTTGGACAATCGAGCTTTTTGCTCTTGTAAACTGCAGCTAGTGTCATTCTTTATGGTCGCGGTCTGTCTTACATAAAGCCCTTTAGGCCCGTGTTTACGTACCTTTGAATTTTACGGAAGTACATCAGTGTCCTCTTTTGTCCATAATGTGTTGTAACATCCTGCCTTGAGAGTCAGAGGGGGGAGGAGTGTGTTAGAAAGTGAAAATACTAATTGTTGAGTAATGTTAGCTTTAAATCTATATTCATCGGTAGCTTTATAGTCTTTCTTCTTGTTGACTGGATTGTTTTTTCTTTGCCCCTTACTGAACCAGATAGAAGCAAAAGGGAGAGAGGGGCTGGCACAAATGAAACCCTCGTTGCTTTAGTAAGTTGCAAACACGTTAGGAAACAGCTTTTGAGTTATTTATTGATGGTTTTGCCCACTGGCAGTGTAAAATGTGTGTCAGTTGTCATCACCAGTAACAATTTCAGCACATTGTGTGCTTTCTTTATTTACACCAGTGGCAACATGCTTATAAACACCATCACTGGGGGTGGGTCACAAGGTCACTGGCTGAGGTTAAGAATGGTAAGGGTCATCTGCTATTAACCTAAGTTTAGCAGCAAATAGCCCTCTCCTGGTAGGTGTTGCGTCCTCAACTCTCATTGAACTTAGCAGGAGTGGATGGTGCCCCCGTATCTCCCGAGGCCTGGCAGTAAGATGTTTAAGGTGTCTTTCCACTCTGTGTTTTTGGAATTAAAGCTGTTAGATTTCTTTTTAATAATATCTATTTGTTTTTGCTGCCTTCATGTCCTCCACGCCGAAAATTAAGGTACTGATTTAGGGCTTGATTCTTCTTTGGTTGAAATCAAGGGAGTTTTGCATTGACTTCAGCGGGAGCAAGGACAGGCTAAAGATGCTCATTCATTCAGATGTGTCACTGTTTTAACTTTAAAAAAAAATCTCTTTTTGCAGACTTTCAAAAATACTTGGGTGTTTCCCCCCCCCCAGTTTTGAGAGACATGTACAAGTCTAAGTTGTTCATTTGAACCTTTGGCCAGGATTTTCAAAAGTTACTAGTGAGCCTGGTTTCTCAACTTTCCACTTGAAAGAGGGTGGATTTTCAGTCCTACTCTCTAGAAATTGTACCTCTTTAAAGGGTCTAAAGTTCGACACCCAGAAAACTGATGAATCAAAAACTTCTAGTCATCCCTACTACCTACACCCCTGGAGTCATCCCTGAGTATCTTGGCCTGTGTGTATTTGCAAGGAAGTCCTCAGTAGTTCTTCATTTAATTCAAACCACAGGTCTGACAGCTATGCAGCTATTGGGGTGAGAGCATTGCTGTAGGATCTGGGTTTTTGGGGGGAGGGTGGGGAGTTAATATATTTAACCCACAATGTGTCCTGTTTTTAAAGCAACACTGCTGTTTACTTTATGGCATCTGTCCATTTTGGGTACTTTGGGTTTTTTTTATAAAACTATTTAAATACTTTAAGAAACAAATGAAAAGTAGGCTTCATCTGATTACCCATTTCAGTTTGTCACCAGACATCTATCAGGACTGTTGAGAGAGACAAATTGTTCCCATTAATGTTCCCTGTATTTACAAGTTACCCCGTGTTTCTGAATCATGTACAGTCCTTAACATCTCTTCATCACCACGCCCTCCTGAACGTCATGGGCTTGTTTGCAATTCCCTGCGTTC
>NW_005841850.1:1239747-1249821 GCF_000455745.1 Alligator sinensis | reverse complement strand
GGGACCTCTTTTTGACTCATTTGCCTGACAGTCTCTCCTACGGTGTCAGACTGTTGTGTAGACAGCCGCCCGTGAGGAAAGCTGAAAATTTACAGTTGCCGTTCAACACTGCAGCTGAGATTTTTCAAAGGTGCCTGAGGGGACTTGGATGTACAGTACTCATTACTTTTAATGGGAATATGCTTTTAATGATGTTAAATACAGTAGCATTGTGCATCAGGAACTGCAGACTAAACCTTTTTCTGAACACCTTTGTATACAAATTCCCTAATTTAATTAGTATGCAAGTTACCTATCTCTAAAGCCAGCTACATCCTCATGAGCATCTAGTATCAGGTCAAGACCACTCTTTGCATTTAAGTAGCTGTGACAAATTTTCTTTTTGATATGCATGCGGTTAGAGTCTCTGAAGTAAAATGAACATTATACTGAAGACATTTTTAGAGTGGTTACGGACCTCCGAAATGTGCCGCCTTGTGCTTTAAGGCTCTGAGGCAGCAGGAACAAAAGTATTTACTTGCCTCTTCAACTGTGTGTGTGTGTGTGTGTGTGTATGGGTATAAATTGTGTGTATATATGGATTGGGGGTGTGTGTGTGTGTGTGTGTGTGTGTGTGTGTGTGTGTGGATTGGGGGTGTGTGCATGTGTGTGTGTGTGTGGGTATAAGTGTGTGTGTGTGTGTATGTACGTGTGTATGGGTATAAGTGCATGTGTGTGTATGGGTATAAGTGTGTGTGCGTGTGTATGTACGTGTGTATGGGTATAAATGTGTGTGTGTGTATGGGTATAAGTGTGTGTGCGTGTGGGTGTACATGTGTATGGATATAAGTGTGTGTGTGTGTGTGCGCGCACGCACGTGTGTGCATGTGTATACACAAATGTCTGTAGTACGATGATGTTCCTGAAGGAAACTGTGACTGCTTTGGCTGGCGCAAGCTAACAGCGTTGTTAAGGCTTAGATAAGCATAAAACCACGCGCGCGCGTCACATACGCCTGCTCTCTGCAAATAGAAAAAATATTTTTCCACTTCTTACCCCAAGAACTGAGTTCAAATTCACAACTTTAAGT
Organism: Alligator sinensis; assembly: GCF_000455745.1. Taxonomy (NCBI): domain Eukaryota; kingdom Metazoa; phylum Chordata; order Crocodylia; family Alligatoridae; genus Alligator; species Alligator sinensis. The sequence continues at coordinate 1,248,752 of NW_005841850.1, read as the reverse complement.
CACTTCTTTATTTCTGTGATGGAACATAGAGGGAATTGTTGTGTGCAACTAGTGGAAAAGCTCATGGGACAAAGTAGAGAGAAATTCAAGTCTCTCTGAGTTTCAACAAGCACACCAAGTAGTTGGTTCGTTATTTTGCATTAGTTTAAAGAGCAAAGTTTCTGGTAAATAAATCGCAGACACACATCCACATCTTTCCTTCGATTTATAAGCGCAGCATTCAGTGAATTACAAAATCGTTACTTTTAATTGTGTAACACCACTAGATTTCTGGACTGTTGCAATATGTGCACACCAGTGGTGTGGCCATTAATTTTCTGAATCAAATCCTGTGTGAGGAGCCAGATGGCTTGGAAGCATCTTGTCATCCCCATCATTACAAACACATCTAGCCAGAAAAAAAAGAAGATTGAATTGTGATTTCACAGATTTTGTCATTAGTTAATCTGGGTTAGAGAGGCTTCAAAGATTCCATCAGTTAATTCTCTCAGCACTTGTGGAAATTTCTGGCACGTTGTGCGAAAGCTGGTTTTAAATCCAAGCGGCAAATCTCTGCTTTAAATTCGTCACGTACTGTATGCGTCTCAATTTTAAAAACCTATTAAATGTACGTGTAAGCATAGCAGAGGCATTCCCATTCTGTTAAACTTTAAATCAGACTAAGGCAGATAATTTCTCAAAATCTTTTAAACGGTTTTAGCTCTCAGGCTTCACATGTAAAATTCGGTGAATCTTTCTTGAGTTTGCACCTGGGTTTTTAATTGCAAATGTTTGCGAAGGTCCAGTGTTGTACAGTAAATGAATCAGGAAAGAAAAAGAAACGTGTTTTTTCTTTTTTGGCTAGACACAGTTCCACTTTCACCTTTTGCATACAGACCTACTAAATAATTATCAGCTGCAATCTGTGAATTTCCCTCTTGTTATCAATTATTAAATATCATAAACCTTCTGTTTGAATAATCCTGGCACCACTTTAAGCGTTAACAGTAAATTTATTTTTAATTAAATCTGTGCATTGAGAATAAAACGAAGCTCTTCTGCATACTAAACAGAACACATATGCCATCTTTACTTACTATCAAAAACCTCTGTAATAGTTATGGAAGTTGTAAAGGCCTTCAGTTCATTGTTTATGTCCCATTTGACTTAAAGTCAGACCATCTCAGAGAGACTGTCCATAATGGACTCTCATTTATTTAGCAGTGTTTCTTGAGAGGATTCTTGTATTCTATCTATCTATCTATCTATCGATATACATATATATATATATAGAGAGAGAGAGAGAGAGATCTATATAGATAGATATATCTCTGTATAGATATAGATTCCTTCTCATATAGGTTAGTACTACTTTTGGTTCAGTATAGTTACAGTTGTCCAGGAAATAAGCATGCATTTAGCATGATGGATGCATTTCTAGAAGAAAAAAAAAGCATTGATGTTTTTTCCCCACTTTGCTCTGAAAGTTCAACATACGTATCTAACTAAAGTTGCTTGTTTGAGGTTTTTTTTATAGCTCTTGCTGGAGCTCCAGAAGTTATCTGAAAGTAATTCGTCCTTGCTGTGGACTTTATTATAGTCTTTACTATAGTATTTAGTCACTATAGTGTAATTTGGCTAGGGGAAGGGACAGTGCTTCACAGATCCTACTCGGCTATTGAAAAAGTAGGCTTCAAGAAATTTTTTTGCACCAGTATGACTTATGGTCCGATGGAAATTTGTTTTGCGTGTGTTTCAGTTAACCTTTTGCTAATAAGACCGGTATCTGACATCGCTGAGCACTTATTAACGGGAGAGGAAGCCTCCCAATAGTGCTGTGAATCTCATAATTTATTTTTTCAACTGATACTTCCAGCTCTGGATTCTGTGACATTAGCCCAAAGGGAAACACCGGTCCCTCAAATTACACTGTGCATCCATTGTCTTAACTGTCACAGCAATAACGCGTAAAGCTGTTTGCATAGCGTGCTAACTCTATCAGGGTCAGTTCCAGTCTGTGGCCGCTAAAAATGAAAAACATGCCCCAACCGGGACAAGAGCAGGGTCAACAGCTGGCAAAGGATATGGCAATCATTTATATAAATATGCTTTCTCAAGCCCGCAAAAACAAAAAACCCAAACCCAACAGCTGGGAAGGGTTGGAAGTAGCCCCAAGGCTGGTTAGTTCCCTTCCAGATGGGGAGGTTAGACTGGGGCTAGCCAGACTGCTCCACATAGACTTCCGATTCGCATTAGGAATAAAAAGAGTGGAGGGAAGGAAAAAGGAAGAAAAGCTACAAGCATGACTGCTCTGTTTTTCACCTAACTTAATCAAATAAGTGAGGAGTTTCCGAGACGGAAGGCTTGCATTTATTGGTATTCACGCTCCGTTTTGTGTGTTTATCGCGGTGTCTGATACACTCCTTAACTGTTTCAGAGGGAAGCATCTATGTTGTGTGGAATAGTTTGTGTGTAATGTCATGGTCATTTGTAGACAGATTGGGGAATCATGTGAAGATTTATGTTCCGTTTGCATCTTCTGCCCATTTCTGTAGAAGATACAGTGGAAGGGAAGATAATAATTACACTGTTGGCTTTGCCTCTTCATTTTAGCTGGCAGATATGGTTCATTTCAGTAATTTGCTTGACTTGTATAATATCCACTAATATCGCATCAAATCTGTTCCTGACTAAAGAAAGAATCCTGTTCCTATAAGATCATTTATGATTTACGATGCCAGTGTATCTTTAAAGCTTTAGGAAGTAAATGTGAAAGATAGATAAAGGGATAGCATTTCAATCTAATGGCGGGCTAATGTGCTATTTCAGTAATAAAAACCGAACTGCTTCTACACAGACACAACAGCAATAGAAATGTTAGCATGTCAATAGGTTAAGGCTACGGGCAGACAGATGCATGTAATTTTCATTGAATTGAAAACCATTTTTACTTTTTTTAGACATGCACAATACTGTGTAGTTTTATTTAACAGCCTATATGCTTTTATTCGGGGAGCAGGTTCCTAATAATACAGTGAGAGTCCAGTTAGTGGACCAAACAAAATAATTTCCAGGGGAATGAGGAGGTCTCATTCAGGGTTTTAAATACTTTATTTGTCCTTCAGCAAGAGCCCGTCCCTCTCTCCTTGCGCTGACTTCAGGGCGATTTGTGCGTGCAGGAAATATTCATCACCTTGCTTGACCAAGCTCTGTTGGGCTATGCAAATTTCCCAGCAGTGACATCACTAATATTTCCTTTAATCAGCGCTTGCAGCTACCTTCAACAAACTAAGGTTAGCATTTGCAAAGCAGTTTAAGAATGTAAGTATTTGAGTCTTGAAATCCAGGGGGAATTTGGAGGCTAGCTCCCCTTTCGGTCCTTTTAAAATCCTAACCTCTGCCTTCAGTGAAATTGCAACCTCGTGAGATTTAGTCCTACGTTAGAAAATGTTGAAGTGGTGGACACCAGCCCTTTGTGTAAAATATTAAATCTATTGAAATGTTTTATTCGAAGTAAGAGAGAGACGGAGATGAACACTATTTCACTTGGCATTGAAAGTTTTGGAGCAAAGGCTTAGTGCTCTCTGTAATAGTTTGAGGGGACAGGTTTTAGTTTTGGTTTGCAAACAAAATATTGGAAACTTTTCTGGAGGTTTTTTCTATAGTTTAGACTTTTCTGAAAACTTCTTAAGAGTTTGAAAAAACTGGTACGTTGTTTTGCATGAACTGCACTGATAATTAACTGTTTTCACCTTTTTCTTTTTTTTTTTTTACATTGCCCTCTTCTTTAGGTATAAGCAAATAATCTAGCGCTCACTAGCCTCTGCCCTGGCAGACAGTAGATATCACCAACACGATATGCTTAACTCGGCCAGGCTGCGGTCCGGTATCTTTAATCTGATTCTTAAATTGGAGTGTCTCTACTGTCAGAGCAGTGTGGTGACATGGCAAGTAGAAGCTAATGCAATTATAAACCTTTAAAGATTGTTTCCTTAAAAGTTATTGCTATCAGGCTGGAAACCCCTTTCATAATCAGTGATGACGTTTTGCAGTCATTAATTTGACATTCCAGTCCTGAAATACCCCTTTTATGACCCAAGTGAAGAATGATGTCAGTTGTTTGACAACGATGATGTCACTGCTCAGGCAATAAAGATGAAATCTTTCCCCACTGAAGTCAGTGAGACTTTGCTCTGGATTTAAAGAGGGACCGAGCCAGGATTTTGCTATAAGTGCTTTTTATCCCTTCTTCCTTCTGCTGCACAGTAAATAGATGTATTAAACAGCATATTTCTGCTTGCAGCTGTATTTTCCATGTACTGTACACTTTATTTTTTACAGAAAAAAAATGATAAATATTTGATCAACTTCCTTCTATAAACTTTGATTTTTCTCCACCTAAAAAAATGTCCTGAAGAAACATTTAATTTTGAAAAGGCTTACAATTTCCCTAGCTCCATGCCTGCAAGTATTTAGCTAACAAAACTATACCGTGGTCATGTGGATTAAATTCTCGGTTTCAAAAATATTCTTACACAGAGAGGGGGAAAAGGCTATCTTTCAAGATCTTTTAATAGTGCAGTCGCTGCGCTATATATCAAATCCAAATACAGCGTTAAGAGCAACATTTTGTTCCACCTTTTGAACCTACAATAAAACTATTTACAGTCAAAAGACAGGCAGTGGCTTAATTGTAACGTTCACGTAAACTCTGAAAGTTTATTGATGTATGTAATATTCATCTTTTATGCTAGATCTTATCTGTCTTCCTCTTTGAAAAGGCCGGTCAAATTAGGTAATTTAAAACTACCTGGAAAACATCCTTCCACCTTACTGTTAGGGCCTGAAGTCATAACCTCTTGACCCTAGAGGTTACATGTCTAGTGCTTTTTTATCCTTCTTGATTCCTCAGTATCTACCCACTTCCTCCACAACATTAGAGCCTTGTTATATAAGGAAATTGGAAACACCAACTGCCCTGTTTAGGGGCAGCAATCTCTTTGTGAGATAAGGCTTGTCCTCTACTTTGGAGTAAAGAGGAGTGCTGATTTTAAATAGCAATATTCAAGAGGAATCTGGAAGTACTCTGTCCAGGCCAGCTTGAAATGGATCCACTGAAGTCCTGAAATCTCCAGGCCAGCTTGAAATGGATCCACTGAAGTCATAAAATAAGTTTGGAAGCTGTTGTGGTAGTTTCCTGGCATCCTTTTTTGCTATAAAATAATCAGTAGATGTTTATTTTTTTCATGAAAAAGAAAAAAAAAAAGCCCATTGCATGTTTTGCAGCTTGCTTAAGAAACGGCCTGCCATTGCCAAAATACACCAGAGAAATAGATAAGGGATTCACGACATTTTTTGCTGACCTCCACGTTTTGTATCGTTCTGCTGCCGTCTCATGAAAGGGTTTCTTAAGTATGAGTGTAAAGAACAGAAATCGTTGGTTATTTCTGGAGACGGATACTGAAGCCAGGTTCCACCTGCCAGACCGCTAGTCCAGTGGAAATAATTCAGGCGTGTCGGGGAGAAGGAAAGGAGTAAGCCACTGCAAGGCCAAACACTGTCATCTGTTGCTGGTCTTGCGCCTTGACAAAGACAGTTATTAAGTTGTGCCACGTGCCTGGAGTCCAGGTGCTGTAAAATTAGACTAACTAAAAGTGGAATGAACTACAGAGAATAGATGTACATTTTTGAAGCAAAAGGTTTCTAGTTTGGCAGGCTCAAAAACTCGAGAGCACGTACTTTGTGTGTATAGGTATTCAGCTGAAATACTAATGCAGACACGAGGACATCCGCATTCGTGCAGATATTACATTTGCAAAAGAATATGGCAAATATAATTCTGTACTTTACTATTCGTTGTCTCCGAATCATGGCATGAATAACAATACCACCACGGTTATAAAAGGCACTATTAACCCTCCAAAGCCTTACAAGTGCTAAATTGAAACAAATATGCTGAAACGAAATGATGCGGATTTATTTGGTTTATAGAGTTTGGCAGTAAGACAGAGTAAGGTGAAAGAAGCAATGAAAAATATTTCAGCTGCTGTTACATAAAGTAGCCTGTTAGGAAGCACTCGAGATTTAGAATTTAGGCTCTAAAAAGGACATGTTTAAATAACTTCAAATCCAGGATTAAAGTCCAATAAATTTATCTTTTAGGGCATGCGGCCGTATGTGAAAAACCAAGGATTTTTTTCCCCTTTAATTGTAACAAATGTGGTGCTCGAAACAGTGACTGATGATACCAAAGTCCAGATTTCTGGCCAAGGAAAATGGACAGTTGGGCAAAGTAGGTAAGCTTCAGATTGTGTTGTGTTGTCTGTGAACTCCAGTGCTTGAGAAAGAAAGGCCTCTGCCTTTTAGCAATGAAGGTTTGTGTGAATTTGTGAAATGAAGTACTTCCTTCTGATGTAAATTTTAATGTTGTTTTACTTCTGCTGATGTAAAATGTACACATTTCTCTCTAAGAGAGTAAGCCTATGCTAGAGCAAACATCTAATAATCTTAATTTAATTTAGAAAGGAGAAAATTAAAAATGAAATGGACTGAAGTGGAGAAGGATTGGATCTATCTTGCTTAACTTGTTCATTAAGTGCAGATCGGCATAAAAATACCAAATCACAAGAGTCGCTTAACATCTCATGTACAAAAGAAAATTGTAATAATTAAAAGGTAAACATGTTGCCCATTAATTAACATCATCATTCAAAAGTATTTTATAGTACATTAGAGGAATTGAGAGAAGTAAATTTCACTCTATGTAATGGGAATTCAAAGTATATTGTTGACTTAATCTCATTAATATTCTGAATGGCTCAGCAAGAACAATTCATCAGATGATATAGGAACTTGCACAGCAAAGGCCAAAGGAACGAGATTCACATTAAACTTTATATTAGCTGACATAGAGCAAGCTCCAGGTATTAAGGAAAAAATAAGTATTTGCAAAATGAAGAAATAATAGATTTCTAGGAAACTGAACAAATGGAAAGTTTTCTGTTTAGCACATGCAGGGTTGAGCAGTAGCCAAGTCCATGGTTTCATGATGTTGTTTGTGGTATTTTTCTTGTAATGTAAAAAAGAAAGTGGGAGACAAAGTAGTTAAACTTGTACCACTGTATTTTAATCATTCAAAATTATCATCAGTTTGGCATAATAAGGAAGGACATCACTGTGGTAGTACTGTTCAGATTCTCTCCTCTAGAACAAATTGTCTTTTATTCTAAGTTGCCCGCGTTCAACCTGGAAACGAGAAGATTCTGTTACAAGGATGGGTGGATGTCTTGTATATACTGGCCATAGTCATAAGTCCTATCCCTATCAGATGGTGGAGTGCCTGAGCAATTAGTATATTGCCACACATAGGGTTTTAGTTTGAGGTCCATTCTGGCTAGGTCCAGTTAGTTTATTTTAGGTATTTGTCCTTATGAACGTAGCAGCCTCAGCCGGTAAATGTAAAAATTACTCTTCAATTTGAAGTGTTATCTGCAAGTTGGGCTGGATGTTCAGAGGGGTTGAGTATTTGCAATTCCCTTTGACTTCAGGATCCAATCCAGAGTCTTGGAACAAAAAACAAACGAACAAAAAAATTAAAGTTTTCAGTTTCTTTTCTGACAGCATTTTCAATAGTTTAGTTTTTTTTAATTACTTTTGTAGTTATTTTTTGAAATTTTTTTATTTCCAGTTTCTCTGCACTAAATTCTCTTTCACTAACTATTCTTATCACTTGTTATAAAGTTACATGTCACTTATTATATTGACCTTCTAGATTTGTTTGTGGAGTACGAAAAAGAAAGAGCAACTTGGCTTCATTTTGCATCGTTTCATTATCTCCTTCGCTCGCTGAGCCATTCAGTCTTGAGGCAAATAAGATTTACTTACATTTCTAAAGATCTGATAATGAATAAAGTTGGTTTAAAGCTTAGTAAAGTTGTTCCATGTTTTGTCAGTGCCAAATTCATAGTCTATCAGAAGATGGACTGTGCTGGATTTTTTTAATATCCCACATCATTTTTGACTGTTCCTTCATAGAATTAACATTGCGAACATCCATTTCCTTCCTTCTTTCCTCCCTTCCTTCCTCCCTCCCTCTCTCTTTTGGTGGCACATCTGGTTCTGAATGAACAAAACCAATAAAAAATAGTAGTTCACAGTTTAGCTCGTTTCTTTGAAAGAAACTTTACACAAATCTCTGCACAATCTAATAAGGTATAAAGTGGAATATATGACTCTTGCATTTGCTTGTATACCAAATTCATCTTTAAAAATCACCACTAAAATAACTATGATTGAGGCTCTGTGCTGGTTTATGTAATTTGTGGCATGGGACTGAGATATATATATATATATTACTGCAAAGTTCAGACACTTACCTGGGCTCTTAAGACCCTGAAACCTGTAGGGCTTAAGTACAAACAATCAAAAAGCCCGTGGCTGAATAGATCCAATCTTTGCAGGTTAGTCTAAGCTCAGTAGATTGAACCAATAAGCAAGTGAACAGATATTTGCTTTTAATTCTGGAAATGCAGCCACATGCCTGTAGCGACCCAGGCTGGAAGCCAAGGGGTGCGCGAGCACGCCTCCCTGCTTGGCTGGAACAAGCAGCTTGGACCAGGGCTAGCCCGCCTACCCTGCAAGGGGAGGTTTGTAGGGGAGTTGCAAAGCATCCTGGGATGCTGGGAGACTGTGAATTAACTTGAATGTGGAGGGAATCTGGGACAGAAGTTCAGTAAACTGATTGAATCTAAATCAGTTCAGTCTGATACTACATCCATCCAGGTTTATCTTAACCTGGTTTGGGTTATTTTGAAAGCAGTTTATATGCACTGAATTTCTGTTGTTACAGATTTGAACCAGTTTCCAGTCCCTTATGCCAGTTTGTGTAATTTCTGTCCCTAGCCTGGGAATGAGGATTTTGTGTGGACAAAATAGAGATGACTTTTTGAGGCATCCAGAGTTTGGGTTCAGGAGCTTCTTCAGTTTGAACTTTTGCTGGCCATTCGGGGCCCAAAGGAAACCATTGT
>NW_005841850.1:1228541-1239716 GCF_000455745.1 Alligator sinensis | reverse complement strand
AAAGAGTGGGTTTGGGGTTTTTTTTAAAGCCAAATAATCTCCCTACCATATTGGTCCCTAGCATATACCATCCTTGTTTTCCTATTTCTGTTTTTATGCCAGTCAAGCATAGCGTCTGTTCCAACTTTAGTGGAGTCGTTTCATACCGTTCCATTGATCCTATTTACATTTAAAATGAACGTTTGATAAATACATGCACGTTCACATTTACTGTTGAAATGACTTCTTAAATCTGATCACCTGCTTGAATCTCTTCTCTCCCACTGCCCATAATGTTTATACGAAAAGGAGGAATGAAACCTTCATGGGATTAACGACTAGTATAGTCTACGCATCCCCAGTGAGTTATACTGCAATTATACTTGTCTTCAGACTCTCAGCTCTCCTTCAGTACGTGCCAAGATTTCCTCTCAGTTGCTGATTCTTCCCTTTCCCCAGAGTCGACTTGACTTTTGGTTGTTTTATTGCTGCCAGCCCACCTCCTTATTCTGGCACCTCTTACTGCTCCCTGTTGGCCCCACTACACATGTGGTACTGGCCAACCTTCTGCTGATTACAAGACGCCCGGTCAGACTTGGAGCTGCAGTGATACATAGTCCAACTCTGCAACTGGAGTTTCCAGAAAGCTGTAGGAGGGGAAGACTTCTTTGCTGCTACCCATTCCTATCTCCTCTTCTTGCAGAAGTTAACTCCCTATAAAGCAATCAATTCCTAAGTATTAATGCAACCACTTGCAAAAGGCTTTGCTAAAGAGATGCTGAAAGTTATGACCACACTGATGAAAACAAAATATAGGAGCCAATTTTGCAGGCTGGAACAGTTTGCCTTAAGTATGGCAGTACGATTCTCTCCTTTCACTCGCTCTGGTGTAACATCAGTGAAATTACTCTGGATTTCCACCAATGTGAGAGAAAGAACAGGCCCCACCTTACCGCGAGGCTTCATTTGTGAGACTGGTTTCTAACTTTCACTTTTAATTGAGATACAGAAATGACACATGCCTAAATGTACGCGCGCACATTTCTGTCCGCGTGAGTGTTGACTCTCCAAATTCTCCTAATAATAACATAAAGGTAAATGATGTGTTCACAAATGAAACACCATTGGAGAATGTAGGTGTGTCATTAGAGACCTCTAGAGAAAAGGGGATACTTTTAAAACACCAGTAATAAATCAGGACTGAAATAACCAGGGTTATTAACATGGAAGGAACTTTTTTTAATATTGTGATCTTTCAGCATGTAGGCCATATTCCAGCGAAGCACTTGTGCACACGCTCAACTTTTAGCAAGTTTAGTAGTTGAAGTCAAGTATGTGCTTAAATGCTTACTTCGGCCTTAATGCAGTGTGGAAGGGTCTTAATGCCGTGTGGAAGGCCACCTGCCAGGGGGACGTGATGGTATGTCTGATGGCTGCAATGGCCATCTACATTATAAATGTGCGCGCTAAAGTGTCATCTTGGAATCGGAGCTCGTGGCAGAGGTGATATCTTTTATCAGACCAACTACAGTTTTGCAAAAAAAAAAGTCCTTTGATTGCAAGCTTTCGGGCACAAGCACCCTTCTTCAGGCATAGGAGAAAAGATTGTAAAAGTGTCATCTTGAAATGTTTTAAACGCTAACATTAACTAAAAGCATATCGTTATTTTAACGCATGTGGCATGTCAATTTTGCCCCCTGTATTTTTACCCTTCAGTCCGTGCTGGGTTTCTTTATTTTTCTCTCTGCCCCTGAATTTAAATCCCCAGCTGAAACGTCAAACCTCGTTCCCCGCGCCAGAGCGTTAGTGGTATCAATCGGTGAAGAAACCATTCAGGAGATCTTTCTGATGCTCTCGCATCACGTTTGGCAAAACTGAACAAGGAGTTCATTATATAAAGCTCCTTGACTAACTAACATAGGATCCAGGCAGACTTTGAAACCTGTTAGATTTTTTTTTTTCCCTCTAACAGATTCTAGAAAAATAGATTTTTCTGAAGAAATTAAAAATGGGACGTGTGGAAGAATAAATGAGACACAAAGCCATGTATGCATCCGCCCTTTCACAGCTGGGGCTTTGGCAGAGTGTCGTTCCTGCTGTTAAACACGGTGACCTTGCTGTCTATGATTTACTAACTGTTTTACAAACATTTCCTCACTCTGTGAGGTTTGATATGTTCTCCATCCTCAACAGCTCAGCGGAGTCACTCAGCCACCGAGCCAAACCTGCCTTTGTTTACAGCTTTTCCGGAAATTTTCACAGAGGAAAAAAACTTTCTCTTCTTCCAATGTTTTATTTTTAAGTCAACACTTTCTTTAGTTTATTTGTGCAAAACAGCATTCGGGTACAAGGTACAGCACCGGGTCCAAATGGGAATTACTGCTTTCTAAAAATAAATTGGGGGTCATGTGAACCAGTGCAGAAAAATCTAAAGATACCAAATATTACAGGACCTTTACATTTGGTGGTTCTTTTTTCCATAATATTCCAGGCCTGGATTTTTCTAGCCTTTTCTTCCCACATCTGTTTCTATAATAGAATATAGCGTAAAATGATGGAACACAGGAAGGAGTCTTTTTATTTTTTAACAGAATTATCTGTGTTAAAAATAACTAAATCCTTTTTTTATCCAAATGTGTGTTCTTTCTTATGAAGCCTTTATTTAACAGGCCTCTTATGAAACATATCCAAAGAGGAAATTAATGTTCAAATAATATTGTATTCATTTTGCTAGGACGCAATTTAGGCACAATATTAAATTGCTTGGAGTGCCTTAAAAGTCTCACTGATTTCGTTTTGAGTTTTGTGAATGCAGGGGATGAAAAATCAGGGCGGCAAGAGTGAAGAAATCAGATCGGTGTCAACAGTTAGATTTTTATATTGAGCAAGTAAAAGCTTAGTGCAAATTTTGGCTAGAGCAGGAGAGGGATTTGTTGAGGGTGGTTGTCTTTTAGCAATACTAATTTTTTTTCTGAAACTTTCTACGAAGATGTATTTCCTTTAATTAACATGACTTTTAGGTGCAGCATGAATTTCTGGTCAGAGAGGGGAGAGACTCCCTTGGAATAACCAATCAAGCAATGATTAAGGGCATACATCCGGGATAATGGGCAGCCCAGGTGAATGCCATTACCATGGAGCTAATAGCTATTTTGGGGCCATTCCCCCGCCCCTCTCTCATTCCACCGTAGAATGAAAATGAGTCTCAAAACCTTGCAGTTTCTTGCTAAACAGGGTGATTGTTTTCTGTCCAGCTGTTGCCAGGACCAAATTTCCACATTTTCAGTTCCTTTCAAGACCCCAGAGTTTGCTTACATACCCACATTGATGTGAAACCAGCTGAAACTTGAACTGGATTAAACAACACGATGTGTTTATTCACTAGCAGCCTCTTCCTGCAAACGTTCAAGTGTGCGAGTAATTTCAGTCGGTCACGAGAGTTAATCTCATTGAGCAAAATGGGACTTGCTTGAGCAAGCCTTCTTGGCGGGGTCAAAGTAAACAGGGTCCCGCACATTTGTATGAGTCGTAAAGTGTCTGTCTGGTTTTTGTTGTTTTGTTTTATTTTGTTTTTTGGTTGTTTTTTTTTTTAAATCCCACAAAACCGTTTTGTAGACCACGCCACAATTCTGCTGTGGTCCGAGGGTAATATAAAAATAATGAAATATTTGTTTAAATGTAAGTCTGTAGCGAGTGTTTTAGAGTTGGTAACAACAGGCAAAGAGGCAACCAAGTGTTTCGAGTAGAACTATTTCTTTGTGTTAGGAAAACAGGAAGCGACCCGTTATCACGTTCATATTTTGTATATCAGTGCTCCGTGCCTCAAAGTTCAAACCCAAAGCAGACCTTCCCTGGGTAGTTAGTCTTACCCCATGACATGCTAGTTTGGAATTAGCCTGGTGTAATTTTGACGTGCAGTTGCAACGCATATGAGAGAATGAAGTCCTGTTCCCCGCTCCCAATCCCTTGACATAGCCCTGGTTGGAAAAGGTTAATACACCTGTAATGTTATAAAGGTCTGTATGCACTCCAGTGTCTGTTATACTAAGCGTTTATACAATATATATTTACAGCACTGTATGCTGATCAATACCTTCTGTCAGTGATTTCCCAGTCCAAATGTGCTTTTAAAGCCATTTGAATAATAAAAAAATAAGTGCCTTTACGCTTTCCATTTTACACTATTAAAGTAGGTAGGTGAAATAAAAGTTTAAATGACCTACTAAAATGTTCACATTGAAAATGTTCACAGGAGAAACAAAAAAGGATATGGACATGGTACTTTTCTAGTAGAAGAGTCATGTTCTGGCACAGACTGTTCATACCCAGTGAATATATGACATTTTTAATTCAATGAAATAACTGAACTATACTTCTAAAGCTTCCTTTTAAGTGTATTGAAGTTTTAGTGCTGTTAAAGGAAATAACCACCAACAAAAAGTATTCCCTTTCATTAAAAAAAACCACACTTATAACCACTGTAACACTGACAAGAATTTCTCTATCAAGATATCAAGTAACATATTTCCTTAAATATAAGAAAGGGCTTTCCCCCCTTCCCCAGACATCACAGGGGGCAAAGCTCCTTGTCTTACATTTGCATACAAGGAAACCTCATTAAATACATTGTCTATCATTAATTTTCCCTGCTCCCTCCCTGTAGCAGTAAGATCTCAAAGCAAACCTCCAATAATTAGATTCTATACCTGGACAATTACAGTAATTTTTTTTTTAATTTTCATATATAGACTCTCATTATTGGGGGAGTTGTATATTCGGGGTAGTCTTATATTTGAGAAGATATGGTAGTTATGACAGCATCTTTGCAAAATTAAAACACTTTTTATTACAATTTATGGAAACTAGTTTTAAAATTAAACAGTGATCTAAACGAGCTGAAGCCTTGAACTCCATGGTAAATACAAAATAGCTTACCCAGTTTTTATTGTGGGGCAAGCTATGTTGTGCAAATCGTGGGGTAAGAACGTAGATGCAAACAGGTACTGTCATTTCCAGCACTCTCTCAATACGAGGATGACTGTCTTCCAGTAGACGGGGAAATCATCAGAGTCCAGAGATGAGTAAAAGGCCAATCCGAGATTCGCATGCTCGGCTGCATACGTGGCATGCGGTACCAGGAGGAAGGAGCGGACCCTGGTGACGTTGGGTCGCAGCAATTTCCCTTTGTCTCTCTTGCTCATTCACCTGCATCGTGCTTGAACCAGGGATTGATCCTCACCATTTTCACCAGCTGAAGAATGAGAGATTAAATGAATAATGGACCCTACCTTTTGCCCTTAAGTAGAATCCATTTTTTCATACGTACTGCAAGGTTGACCTGCATCTCCCCCTGCCCCCCTTTTTTTTTTTTTTAACAGATGCTGATACAAAACCTTACCACGGTAGAAGCAGTTGGAACATTAAATTGCCCAGTTAAATATTCTGCCAAATTTCAGGAAGAAAGACTGCATTTTTTAAATTTTAGAACGTGCAAGTTTCCCCCACTCATTTATCAGGAAGGACAGTATTTTATAAATTAATGTCACAAGCCAACTGGAATGATGTATTATGATACCTCTGTGCATACTTTAGAAACAATCACTGTCCCATAGCCCAAGCTAAAGGAAATGGCAAACAGTATCTTGATCCTACAAATAGTATCTTCATCCTGTAGGACAGTCAAGAATTGTGACACGGGCTTTAGGTCTTGGTCCGATTTCCAGTGAAATGACTGGAAAACATGTGCTTGTCTTCGGTGCAGGGAGGATTGGGGTTTCTTAACACAGTGTCTTCAACCAGTATGGTATGTCACTCCAACACTGGACTGTCAGAGCTCAGTACACATTTCATATCTGTCATTGGTACGTCTTACACGGGGCAGGAGAAGTCTTATTCACTATAAAATAAGTATTAAATCATGCCAGTCTCCAAAGTTAAAAGTGATTGGAGTTTTTTTACTGGAAACGGGGACTGTTTCCAATGGCAGTGGATTGCGTCTTGGACTGCTTATTCAGCAGTGTACTGAAACAACTCCATCTTCAGAAATTTTTCGGAGCAGGTTAGACCAACATTTGGCAGGGATGGTTTAGTCAGGGATGATCCTGCCTTAACTAGGAGATTGGACTAGATGATAGGGGTGTGTGAAGTGGGCCCTATTTGATTTGGATTTAGATTCAGCCTGAATCAGGGACAGCAATTTGATTCGTTGATTCGGATCACTGTCCCTGATTCGATTCGTTGATTCGGATCACTGCCTCTCTTTGGGTTCGGCCAAAGATTCAGTGCTGATTCGGAGAATCAGCAATCGGACGTAGACACAGCTTTAAATGTTTTTTCTACGTACCTCGAGGTACCAGCGCAGCTCCTGACCACTGTGATGCTGGGGCGGATGGAGTGTCCCGCAGGAGCATGGGGGTGCAGCGAACCTGGAAGTGGAGTGGAAGTACTTCCAGGTTCAGATTCAATTCAGAGAGATTAAAGGGTCCTCTGATTCAGTTCAGAGTTTCAGCCACCAAATCGGGCCAAATCTCCACTGAATCAAATCGGGGACCGAAGCTTCACACAGCTCTACTAGATGATTTCCTGAAGTCTCATCCAGCCCTGCTTTTCTGTGATTTTATGATCATGAGTACGCCATGCAGTTTCTCTCTCTGGTGGATATTCTTACTCATGCCTCCTATCCATTTTATAGAGAACATGTAACTATGTTATAGGTGCAGTTTTTTTTTCTTTCTTTGATCCTTTTAGGTTATTTATCTGATCTTATAGGGGAGATTGGCAGAAGTACCTGAAAGGGCTGAGGAGTCCCCTGCAGGTAGTCCTTTGTGCCTCTTTGCCATTTTTTGGCAAAAGCTTCTCCTGCCTAATTAGGTCTTTTGCTGTGCTTAGGTCTCCTTTCACTCGGCAAACCACATGGTTGTCTCATAGGGCTAGATTTTGCCCTTACTCTTTGGATTTTCTGGGCTCTAAAAAACTTTGCAAGGCTATTACTCTGTTGGGGATACATGATCTTAGTAACATTTAACTGAGGGGGGGGGAATAGATGAGTTGTTGGATTTCTTGCTTTCTTGGCAAGAAGAAAGATATTATTACATTTTAACTTTTAGCGATCATTTTTTCTTTCCTTTCCTTGTTTTTCTTTTCTCCTTCCCCCCCCCGCCCCTTGTCTTGCTTTGTTTCAGCTTCTGTGGTTGAAGCCATGGAGATAACACTTTCTAATTGATTCAGTGACATATTTAAGATCTTTTCTCAGGCTACTTTTAAAATATTCTTAAGTAATTTGGAGGCTGTGACTTCATGCCAGGAAAAACAGAACTATCATACCGGCATAAGGGCATGCACTTTGCCAGCACCCTTAGGGAAAATGCCTTGATTCTATCTTGGTTTAAATCCATGGTTCCACTTTCTAGTGTTATTAATCATCCCAGATAATGAAGAAAGAAATACAAACTACTAGTTTTAGAATCATACGAATTTTTTCACTCGCAATGGAAAGTTTTCTTTTTTTTTCTCTCTCTTTCTACTTTGCTAGATTCATGCCCTGTCACTCCTGCAGCTAAAAACTTGCCTCTGTGATGCAACAAGATTGATGGAGAAACTGTAATGTGTTTAGTCTTGTTTTGGGGGTATGCAAGAAGTCATTTGTGATATTCCATCTTCCAAAATAAGTTACATGTCCACAAATCAAGAAAACAGGTATGGGTCCTGACTGTAGACATCTCTTGGAGGCAGCTCCGGATTAATCCCATGCCAGAAAAGGGGGAAAAGGTTATATTTATCCATCTCTTCCTGTTGGAAACACAGCAACCCTTGAAGCAGCTAGATGCAGACTGTAGTCGGCTCAGCAACGCTCTCAGCATGCTTGTGGTTCAAGTATATGATATAAGTAGTGTAGAGTGGTTTTGTTGCTATGGGAAAAGTGCTAAAAAAGGCTGTCTCTCTTGTAGAGCTCAGATCCTTTGGGTATTTAATGTACAATTTCTGCTAAGGACACTCAGAATTATACCTCTGATACTAAATTGCTTAAATGTTGAAACATATGGTCTTGTGTTCTGTTCGCTAGGAAACAACTGTCTGTTTGCAAGCTGCCAAATTCAAAGACACTCTCACTGTGTAAAAAGGATCCGAAGTAGCTCAGCAGACATATTTGCAAGGTTTTCAGGAGAAAGAAAGGATACGCGAACGTACAGAAAAATACCAATTAACCCAATGTTACGTATCAATAACAGATAATTGAATGTTAACAGCTGCAAAGATTTTCAATCAAAAACGAACCATCTTCATCGTCTTGATTTCTTCTGTGGGCCAGGTTCACGTAGCTGTCCTTTTATTGTGTTCTCTGTTACAGTAATCATTTTAATAAAATGCAATTATCTGCGTAATTAATTTCCTTGACTGCTCTGCTGTGTCCTCCTTTTACCAAGGCCAAAATGTCAAAGATCAAGTAGACTGGGGAAATAAAAAAATTCACGTTGGGGAGGGATATAAAAAAAATACTTGGAATTTCACTGCATTGGCTTCTATTTATCTCAAATGTCAAGGGCAGTGTAAAATGTATTTTTAAAATGTGTTTTTGTATGGTTTGAGCCCATTCTTGGCGTACTTGTGAATCTAGAGGGGCCATTGTTCTTTGAGAGAGTTTGAGGGGGTTTCTTTGTACAAAGTGACAAAAAGAAGACTTAGAGTACTGGGCTGCCATTGTTCCTGTGCGGTGCTGTAAAATTTGATTTGAAATTAGGACCTCGGGGCAGGCTCTTCAATAGCCAGTTTTTATTTTCTGCCAGCATTTTAATCACTCTTGGGCTTAAAGTGGATGACCAACATAATGCCTCTATGTTTAATAGAACAGCTCATATCTTGAAGGCCAGTTAACTGAATTCAGGGATCTGTCATCTGCCCAACATTAGTCTTTTCTGTTTCCTGTCTATTTATGAAGATAGCTCTCCATTCCAGCCAGCTTTCAAAGCAGACCAACTTTTTTTTTTCTCCCCACCCTCCCCTCTGAATTTCTTCATTGTAGCAACTTCTCTTTTAACTGTCTTTTAAGGAAGCCGGGTAGCAACGCTGCCTTGCAAACACGGTTCAAATCTTAGCGCGGGTAATAGCCAGGTAAGACAGCTGGATGGGGCAGGAGCAAGGGAGAGTTGCCTTTCCCAGAGGCATGCGACGAGGGGAAGAGAAAACAGATCAGTTGGGCCAGGCCTCGCGCTCTCCATCTGGATTAACCTTGTGAGGATGTGCGAGGAGGAAAACAAATGAAAAATCGGAGATCATCAATAAACAAATGAGGTCTTCAAGACCTGACAGCTGTCGCGTGTCTGGCGTGGAAGGGGCTATGTGGGCAATGATACACTTCTGGAGTAGTTTTGTTAAAATCAGATGTCATCATTCCCAGGTTTTCAGCTCTGTTGAGGTGCTTGGATAATGCAAGCAAGATGAGCCCGTCCATATTGCTATAGGTAATCCATGCTGCTATAGGTGATAAGATAACAAGCTTAGGAAAAGGCTCAGACTCTGTCAGCAGCTGGGCTATCAGCAAAAGCAGGCAGGTCGTCCTTGATTTATCTTTCCTCTCTCCTGTCCCATTTCATGGCTCAGTCTGTAACGTCTCCCTCGGACGTGGTAAGCGACGCCGCACCTAGACTCCTGGCAGCCCTGTGCAAACTTTTAGCATCAGGCCCCCTCTTCGCCAGAGATAATGATAATAATAATCCGGGGACAAAGGACCATTTTCGGGCCCCCTTTTTGTTTGGGCCCTGGGCGGCCACCCGGTTCACCCATGCCTGTGTCCAGCTCTGGTTGTAAGAATGGTTGGGTATTTTTCAGTCACCTGCGGGCCTACAGGGCAGGAATTTTCTGATGGAAACCGGGCTGCTTTGCACAGTGTGATCGCACTATGACCTGACAGCTGGAAGTAGCAGCACAATGCAAACTGCACTTAGAAATAAAATCCTTTAACTTAATGTGCTTTTTATCCTGGCTGCAAAGCCCTGAAGACTGGAATCCATGTTTGGTTCGCCCCCTCCTCCCCGCCCTTGGTTCCATCTCTGCTGCCCATTGGTCTCTGCTGAGACTACTAACGAAGGTACCAATTATGACGGTGGTATTTATGATTAGGAACTGGACTTAGACCACCAAGCGATTTCACGTAAACCACTAAATAGTCACCAGATGGTAATAACTTCTGATTCAATCTGAACTGGTCTAAGTTCAAACCCATGGCTTATAGTAGAGGTGAAATGCTTTGCATCCTATTATCAATTTTGTATTGCTGTACATTATAATGAAGTCTTAACAAGCTCAAAATTACAATTTGTTTTTAATTTGTCAAAAATGAAAGAGTTTTCCAGTATACAAGATCTTGCTAACGTGCTCAAGCCATGACAAGCCTCCATTTTGATTATTTGTTATTTAATCAGCAGCATCTAGTTTCTGCATAACGCTTTTCCGTGGACAGATGCAGAATGAAAGTGGCTAAGCAGAGCTGGAGCACAAGGGGAGGTTAACATATTCAACATCTGATAGCGTGGCTTTTTATTCACTTTCAAATGTAGCTGTGTGGGTGTCTACACAATGTGGGAAACTCTTTTCATTGAAGAATCTGAATATTTTGTAAGGAAGTGAATAGTTACAAATAATCTCTTCTGTAATACCGAAATAAAGAACAAATGCTCTATTCTCAGAAAATACTGAAGCATGATTGTCTTCAATCATTATACAGGACTCTATAGAAAAAAATATTCCAAACTTGACAGATTCATATCCTAATCTTTTGCTCCTTCGTCAGGGGCTGTGTAGTTTGGGCAGCAGACCTCAATTAAAGCAAAGCCAGTCGAAGGACTAGATCTGTTCTTTCAGTGTGCAAAGTTAAATGCGTCTTAAAATAGGAATAAATCTTTGAAAATAAATACTGGATAAAAAAATAATCCTTTTAAAAAGAAGGTCTAAAAAGGCGTACATTGGAGAGGCGGGAGGAAAAAATTTGATCCGTTCATTTTTTAAAATGTAAGAGATTTAATTTGATGTCTGGGGTTAGTTATGCCATCTTCATGGATGTAATTTAAGTCTCCTATAAGTAAAATCAGTGCAACCATTATAGGGATGTTCTTATGTCTCACGGTGGGAAAGGTAAGCTAACTTTGAATTTTCTAGGACAAAATTCAGCATGTATGTAAAGGTGCCACGGTTCATCAGCAG
>NW_005841850.1:1226040-1228359 GCF_000455745.1 Alligator sinensis | reverse complement strand
TGCTTTCCTTAGTGGATACCAGGAAAAGTGTCTTGGAAAACCGGAGTCCCTGTACCCGTTATCCGTTGTTTGGTTTTTCTTTTGACTGCCCCTGGGGATAGATTGGTCTGTCACGGCCTCAGAGACACAACTGAGCATTTCTGCATATGCCGCTAAGAGAATTTGGGAGTTAAATATGTTTCCAATGAACATAAAAAAGCAGACTATTCCAGTGCAGTTATAAGGGTGACATCCTGCCGATGCCGGGTCCAAGCTAAGCCTTCCTCGCCACCCAAGACTTGCAGTGGAGCACGTATGGCTGTGTGAGGAAGACTGCTACACCCCTGTGTGCTGCGGGTAGGGCTCCTGGGGATATGTAGGGCTCTTGGGAAGGACCCCATTTATGAACGAGACATACAAAGATAACATTTAAAGCAAGAAAGAAGGCTCTCCACAGCAAGCCTGAAGAGATGAGCACGACCCCTAAGTAAACCTGATTAACTTTACACATCTCCTGGTATAGTCCTTTCTAATCCACTCCAGCGCTTGATTTAATTTTCCTTTTATGTAAACTCGGAGATCTAGCTTCGCCAGAATGATTTCAAGGATTCATTGCTTGCTTTATCCCTCCAGGGCTTTCTAACCAAACACTTAAATCTGTTGAGGTGGGGGAAATATTTAAGAAGTCGCTGACATTAAGACCTGGAACAAGTGTCATGAAAACTTGGCTCAGATAGTAGAGAATAGAGTCGCACTAGGACAATTTTAATCAAAAAAATACGAGCAAGAGTGCAGCGTGTTAGATGACATTTTTTTTATCTTGTGCAAGGGCAGCACTCCTGGTCGTTCCAGGCTGTAAATGAATCGAGTACGTTGTCGATGCTAGGATGTCTACAGGATTACGCTTAAATCACCCAGATGAAAATACATTAGTGGGATTCATAGAGGTGAGTTTTTGGCCTGTTGGACTATGGAGCATATATTTAAACACAGTCACTGGATATTTAAATATATGCTTGTTGACCAGTAGGTAGTGTCCAAAGAGGAATGGTGCCGCAAAGCTCATTAGCCAACAAAACGACATGATTAGTTGTACAGTTATTTCAGAGAGGCTTTCCAGTGAATAGCATCCATGCTTGCTCTAAATCTCTCTTGCGTGTTGACAGGAGTATATCTTGTGCAACAGCCACATGGGCTGGTTTTTGCCTTTTAACGAGTTTAAAAACCAGTCGCAATTGTCTTCACATTGCACAAGGAGAGCGCTGGATAGAGCATTTTAATGACCGTTTTCAACTTGTTTTCTTATCAAGGAAGGAGTTCTAGCTTTTTCCCTAGTATTAGATCTATGATATCAGAGCACTTTATTGAATATTTTATTGACCGTCTGCTTGCCCTATGCTAACCTGCCTGACATCCGAAGTTTCTCTCTCTGGAGATGCCATGTCAGTTCCCATTAAGCAGCAGAGCGTGAATTTTCCCTTCATATTTCCTGTGAATAAACTTCATCCCAGCAGGCAGACGCTGCAGCCCCAGTGCATCATGGGGGCATCCAGATTCTGAGCGCGGGGCAAGGCCTATGAATGGATTTAAGGTGGTACAGACAAGTGTTTGCTTTCCAGCAGAAGTATTTTCCCTTTGGGGCTTGCGTCAGCATTTTGTATAATGGTGCTTTACACAAATGGAAAGGTATTGAAGAGGAAAATTTCTTCCCCTGGCAAGTTAATTACTTGCCTTCTCATGGAACAAAAGCTTGAAGCACAAACTAAGAGGAAACTATATCTTTTGCTTAAAACGGGCAGCTTGTTTAACAACATGGGTTTGATTTGCAGAGCGGTGCCTTATGAATGTATTTGAAATAACCCTTATCGGTTTCTGGAAAGTAGACATCTCATTCATTAGCAATGACGTAACATTGATATTTCGTTTTTAGTTTCCGTACGCCTTTCCTTCGTATCTAAAGTTTACCTTCTAAATTGCCTTCTTTGTCTGAAAGAGCAGATTACCAGAATAATTGCTCAGCCTCTGCGTGGTTTTATGATCATATAAACACCATGCTTACCAACTCTGTTGTTGTTGGCTGCTACCTCTGAAAACTATGCCATGAACCATTTCTGACTCCCATTCAGTCATATGCCCATATGTTTGCTGGACTACATGACATTTGCAGAGTAAGATTATTACGAGGTAGGTATAAATCCTGCATAATTGGAGAGAATGTTGACAATTTCATTAATTACGGTTCTCAATATATAATGTTTTCTTGGCAAACTCGTTTTTGAGTCTCCTAGCGAGCATTCCTGGGAGAGGAAAAAGGTTTATTCATAAACCGTAAAATATTTC
>NW_005841850.1:1167126-1226030 GCF_000455745.1 Alligator sinensis | reverse complement strand
TCTTTCCCTTGTTTTTCTTTTAAAACGCTACCTTTTGAACAAACTTTCTCTAATTAGAAAGCATGTTTTTCTTTGGGAAGGAAAAATTAAGAGTGGACTCCCAAAGGGAAGCTTTTGAATAATAACGTTTGCTTGAGGTCTGCTAAGGTTGTAAAGCTCTCAAGAGCGAACGCAAATTTTGGTGGAAATCGAAGACTGCTCATGAAACGTATATTTACTGTTGTGGATCTGACTAATTAGACGTAGTTGGTTCGTATCTTTTTGCCGTCGCGACACCGTAGGGCAAACCTGCGCGAACAGCCGAGTGTCCATAACACAAAGTTGAATAAGAAAGGAGAGAAATGGATGGTTATTGTTGTGGCTGTGCACAGCTGGAGAAGGAGTGGGCAGATAGGCCGGTGCTTGCAAGAGCTTTGCTTTTTATCCAGAAATTGTTTTTTTACGGACTTGGGATCAAGAGGCAGACTTTCCTGATGTGACTTGGTTGTCAATGATTGCGGAGCTCCCCTCACCATTTCCTTGCCCACAAAGCAAAATACTTTGTATTGCAGAAGTGTCGAACTATCCTGGAACGGTGAGCTATTGGTAGATTTTATTGCCTTGTGAAAATCACGCATGCCTTAGTGTTAGCACAGCTATTATTTTCTGCTGCTAATTGGTAGTAATTATTGACTGTCTGGATGGTTATAGATATCTGATCCTGTAAAGAGTTGCTCCCATCTTAAACATACGATCTTATTGCTTACTCCAGGGGCGGGCAATTATTTCAGGCAGAGGGCCGCTTACTGAGTTTTTTCAAGTCATCGAGGGCTGCATGACAGGCAGCCAGGGGCAGATAAATGTTAATTTTCTAAATTTTTTAGAGGCCCCACGGGCCAGATAGAATGGCCTGACGGGCCGCATCTGGCCCGCGGGCCGCATTTTACCCGCCCCGGCTTACTTTCTAGTTGCATGTTGTCATCCTATAAAAGCAGGGATGAGTACGTAGATAAAATCAGGTGTTTAACTTAAGACCTCAAGGAACCCGAATGAATAAACCCACTGTCGCATCTTGATTTCTGTCCTAACATCGAATTGTTTTACCTTTCTGTCAGACATGAAGGAATTGGGGGTGGGGAAGACTGAAGGTCAAATTTTCCAACATCTTTAGGTACCTAAAGGCAGCTACCAGAATTGTCAAATGCTGAAGCAGGTTCCTTGCATGACTCTCATTGATTTCACGTGTCTTAATTGCCTGCCAAAGTGATACAGTTCAGTGGCACTGAAATAATGCGGCTGCCGCCAATTCCCTGAAGCAGGATTGAAGAGTATAGTCTCATGTAGATCTCTTTGCACATCAAGGTGAAAATATACCCCTCGGACCTCTTCACCCTGAAGGCACAGTGAATGGTGAGACTGGTCGTTGGCTTTTAAAATTTCATAAGAATTCATCTTTTCTGGATCGGCAGTTCATAAAGAAATTACTGTCCTAGCCAGACGTTATTTCTATTCCTGGTTTTCCAAGCTCTGTGTCCACTCCTCTCACAAGCGACTCTGAACCAATGGAGTAGACCACAGGGCAAGGTGGAACGTATTTGTTTTCTCCAAAGCCAATTTCCAAACACCCAGTTGCAAAATGTCTTATTTGATACTAGGTTCCTTGGGTACTGTGCCTTCCAAATTTGAGGTCTGAGTTGCACAAATGAACTGGTGGTCTATGCATATGTAGGGTGAATATGAGAAAAGGCAAATTATTATGTGCAATACACTTAGGGAAAATTCAGTTTATTGTGGGAAATGTATAGCAGGAGTTGGCTTGATCTTGCAGACCCCACTGTTTTCTCCGCATGAAGATTACGGGTCTGGCCAACATAAGTTATGGTGACTGTGGGTGAAAAGTAATATGTTTTCAGCAGAAATCTTCACCTCCTGGCGGACTTATATCACCATTTGGAATAGATTTTTGAGCGTGCAGGGGCCGCTTGCAAATTTTGAGCATACCTGGAATCGCAGGCTTCAAGAAGGATGGCATATGAAAAAATGGACCAATAACCTGGTCTTCTACTCCAAAAGCTGCCGTTCAGGTAACAGTGTAGATTTCTTTTTTGCCGCCTAGTCAGATCTCTTCGTCTATGCAATGGCTGCACAATATGGCATTGATCTAGGAACCTCCCTTTCTTTATAGCAGTCCTGGTAGACAATTTCTAAGAAACCAAGGTATTGTTGATTACTTAGCATCTACTTCTAGTGCACAGTATTTTTGTCGTGGTTCCTATGCAAGTGACCAAGCTGGTCGAGCCGAACTGTTTTTCATTAAAGGGTGTATGCTTTTAAAACGCAATCCCCCAGAGGTGAGTCAGTTCATGTTCTCATGACATTATAACCAAAGCTGTACATTCATAGTTGAACACTTACTCATTGCTACTGTGTTGTAAATAATTGCACCTCGGTCCGGTTTCTGCAGCCGTTGCTCGCATGTGTTCATGAATGGAGAGGATTGGAATTGAGTGAGTCAGACTCGGCCTGCCGTGCTCACTTCGTGTTTTGTGAGTAGCCCTTGCTTTGCAAGGAGGGCGTTTTTCAAAGTGAAGTTACTCAGCTTGAGTGGTAATGGCAGATTTTTCTAGCCAGATGGAACTACATTTGCATCCATTGTATAACAACTGGTCATCATGTGGGGGCTACCGAGTCAGCCTTTCGTAACAGTGCAGGAAAAAAATTGAGATGAAAACACTTAAATAGATGGACTTTAAAATGGTTTGAAGTGTCGCATATACATAACAGTGCAGAGATTTACTGTCCGATTGGATATGAATGTGTGCATGCCAATAAGTACGAACATGGGAAGGAGATGATGGGCATTTGAATAATGGACTTCCCTGCAAAAGTGCTCTTACACTATCTTGGCTTCAGAGTGTAAATGAACTGAAAGGTTAAGAAAAAATTGGAAAAGATTGTAGATCAAAGGCCACGTCTCTGCGATGGCTAGTGGCTGTTCTCTGTTTGCCCACATCTGTAGTTTGTAGCAGCTCGGGGAGTTTATGAAATTTTGATGTAGAAATTAGGTTGTTGCTCATCTTGTACCTTCTTGCTCATAGTATTGACAGTACCACTGAACTGCTTGAGGCAGATAGCATCTCAGTGATCACTGTGCTATTTCAGCTCTCCACTGCTGACAACATCAGAAGTGTTTTAACAGGGTTTTAATGGGCAGCCTCGGTAGCTCCTTAGAGGGTTGCAAATAGCTGCCGTGAAAAACCTTTTCTGCCGCTCTGAGCTGACATGCCCTCCTTTTCTCTTCCAGCTGCTGCTTGTTTATATGGCTGCAGCGCTGGTGACAAGCACTTCTTATTCGGGCCGGGCACCATTCGACTGTGCAACCCAGTGAAGTCTCTGCCTCCTAAGAGTCAGCTCTGCAGAATAAAGATATAGTTATTGGGGAAACCGACAGCAGGAAATAAGAGCTCAGGGGTGTATTCAAGAACCTCTCATTCTCGTCATTCACTCGTTTGCAGAGAAATTATGTGAATTGTTCTGATCCATCGGCAATCCGGAGGGCCGCCTTTTACATCTATTGATCACACGAGCGTATTTTCAGCAATACTTTAAAGCAGTGCTTAACTGGTCTGCATGCAGATTGATGGCAACTGTCTCCAGAAAACAAAAATGATAAAATCTAGTACTGTTCAAGACAGATAATAGTTGGTAGGGACCACTGTAATTCGGGCTTTCAGGGATTTCAGGGGAAAGCCCAAAATTTAGCATTTTCCCACAAAGCCCCAGAAAACTGATTTGGCCAGAAATGGCCTGAAACTGGGGTGGGGGAGAGGGAGGGCAGGATAAAAAGTTTTAAAAAAACCAACGAAAAAACTTACCTGAAGCACGGAGAAGAAAGGCAGCAACGCCCTGGAGACACTGGAAGCCCCACATGTTTCCAAGGGCAGCCTAGGACAGGCAAGGCTCAGCCAATCAGGTTGTTCGATTCCCTACTTTGGTGGGTAGTTTAAAAGCCCCGCCCAGAGCGCAGCAGGTAAGTACTCCCTGCCCTAGGAGCTGTGGGCATAGGCATGACAGGCGCCTGCCCTCACAGCCAGGCATGTTTAATAAGTTGTTTAATAAGTGATGAGCTTTACTTTCTTAAAACAGCTGAAGGACATCCTGTGTGCTGCCGTTCAGTGATAATCAGCCCCATGGCAGACTCCCTCAGCCAATCAGAGGCGGGGGAGAGCCCATCCTGAAAAATGCCTGACATTGGCTTTGGTGAGCCTGCAAGGAGCCCACCTTCCTCCCCCCCTGACCCTGAATTACAGTGGTCCCAACTAATTGGACAGCACCAGTTTCAGTGGACTGAATGCCCTGCTTGGCTCATGATGCTATGAACATTGCTGCCCCTGGAATATGCATAAGCTCTCTTCTTCCGGTTAGGTTTAGTATAACTGTATTGTGTCTCCAATCACACTTACGCTGAGCAATCTCAACCTAGAAAAAAAAAATCAGTGTATAACAGCCATGGGGACTAGAACTGGAAACCCTGATTGTAGAAACCCATGCAATCCAAGCTCACTGTATCTACTGACATGGAGTCTTAATTTAAAAAGTACAGGTCTTTCTTCTTGGTTTGCCTCCACAATGTGCTAGTTTCTGCAACTGCTTTAGAGCTAGTATTTCATTTTGCATTTTAGATGGAAAATGTACCGTGAGAGATTCCCCCCACCTCCCAAATGGTGGAGCATCTCTATCCTGAGCAATGAAAATATACCTAAAATGTAATGGTATGAAATAGTATTTGTCACAAGTAGAAGTGTGTGTGTGGGAGGGGTAGGGGAGGTCATCTATAGTGAAATTTAAAGTTTTCCTGCACCACATGAAAAAATTTAATTTCTTAACGGACTTAACTCCTTTGTTCCATGTGCAAACTAAAGAGTTAAGGTACTGGAATCATGTACCTGGAGGGACGGTGTAATTATGTGATGTGAGGAATAAGGTAGTGGACAAGTGAAAGGAGATATGCCTGCAGAAAGGGAAAGCAGGCTTGAAAAGAGATTCAGGACTGCCAGGTCTCTGGATGTAAAAAACAAAACAAAACAAAAAACCCAGATTGTCTAAAATCTGCAATAAAATGTGAAGAATTGGTTCATTTACTGAATGTTTAAAAAAAAGCCAATCAGCAATACAACTCTACCTTTATTGTTACATTTCAATTAGATTGGCAACGTGAATCATGAACTAGTCCTGTGGTGTGGTGTAAGTGTGTGTGTGATTCAGGTAGGGGTTTACAGATGATTATGGGATGGGATAAAGTGCCCTGGAGCTCACAAATATCCCAAGTGCCTAGAAATTCTCCTGACTGCCTGGGGTCTAAAACTGTGAGTGAAAAGTGTAAGAGCTGAATCATATGTCTAGCAAAAGTTGCGAGTAAAATTTAAAGGTCATTTTAACTCCTGAAGATTAACTGCCCTTCTCGACTGTATTCTCTACCGACTCTGCTTACAGCGGATCTGTTCCAGAAATGAAATACTTAAACACCAGTGTATTATAGAAACTACTTCTGCTTAATTCCCGTTATTTCAGCTTGTAATGCACTAGTTTTTGCCGTCTTCTATTAGTTCCAAAAAAAGTTGTTCAAACCATCAAATCCACAGGTTAAGAGGGGGAAAAAAATCCCTTGTTTGTGGAATTTTTTCCTTTAGACAAGTGGCGGAGCTGTTCAGGGAGTGAATTAGCTCTGAATTCCAAACTTCTTTCCACCTCTGAGCTTTGAGTCTCTTATTGTCGGCTGCTTCTCCAATTTTAATTAATTTAAGTCATTCATTCATAGGTCTATTTCTCCATGTAGTGGTTTTGCACATAATCAACTTACTACTTTGAGGGATTCTCTTTAAATTATATTTAGCAAATAAGAACAAGGTGAAACTTTCAACATAGCGGGCTTCCCCCGACTATGTTCTAGTCTCAGTTTGGTTTTGTTGAAGAAATTTGTGGTCAGTCTTGCTGGCACATCACTGAGTAAAATGATCATTATGAATTTAAAATGTTTTAAGAGAAAGACCAGGTTATGGTTGTGGATAGTAAACTACTTGGAGTTGTAACATATTGGGGGAACATTCAGTTAAATTCCATAAATCACAGTCAAAACCTAAGATACAAACAATGTCGTCTGAGAACCTTGGTCTAAAATTACTGAACTTCCTTTATTTGTTTGTTGGTGCATTTTAAGTGGGAGGATCTTATACTCACTTATAGATTGATGTGTGAAATTTTCTGCCATAACAAAAAAAAAATGCAAGTTTATTCATCTAATGCACTTATCCTATAAGAGAGGAACAACAGGCCTGTTTAGAAGACATCAAGGTGCCTCAGGCACCAACCCCAAGGCCCTGGATGTAGTTTGTGAAATGTTATAGCTTTCTGTGCTTTGAGTGAATTTTTGATATCCTTCCACAAGTTCTCATTTGGAGCAATGTCACTTATCTGATCCAGTGAAACCAGTAAAGTAGTTGAGAGTCTTTTCCAAGGTTGGGCAAAATAGCAGATCCATCCGGTGGCCAGACTCCATTTCCCAGCAACCCCTGCCCACGTGGCTGGGGCTGGTTTTCATGGAGACCCCAGCAGCTGCGCTGTGATAGCACAAGGCCGGGGTTTCCGTGGAGACTGGCCCCAGCAGGACTGGCAGGGCGTGGAGCTGCTCCAGAGATCCCAGCCTGGCTCTGGAGCAGCTCCCCGCCTTGCTACATGCCCTGCCAGCATGGGTGGTGCTAGGGGGGAGCCTAGGGTGGGGGCTATAGCCACCCCAAACTTCCCCATAGCCACCCCCCCAGTGGCGCCACCACCACCACTGCCTGTCCTGTACAGGAGGCGGCAGCTGAGCCTGCCCCGTTCCCACCCGCTCCGCCCCCCACCCAGAAGAGGCTGGCACCACTACTGCCTGCCAGCGCTTCTGGGGCTGCACTATCACAGCACGGCTGCTGGGGTCTCCAAGGAAACCAGCCCCAGCCGTGCAGGAAGGGGCTTTTGGGAAACGGAGTCCACTGCTGGCCAGATCTAGCCCGCGGGCCAGACTTTACCCCCCCGGTCTCTTCACCGGCACTGGTGGACTTTGGACCACTCCCGCAGTTCAAGACTTTCCTGTTTTCTATTCAGGGCTTTTCTGCTGTCTTGCTTGGAGGTTGTACCTTTCCGGATGGTGTCAGAGATGATGTTGTGGCGTGCTAGTTTCTATTGTGTTTGATCTCGAGGAAGGGGAGGAGAGGCGTTGCGTGTTGTTGGAGGTTTGTTGTTATGCACGCTGTTTGTCACCTTGGTCGGTTCAGTTGGTGCTTTGAAGTTACTCTTGCATTAGTATTGTGCCTCAGGCTAAATTGCTTAGTGCTTCACTGTCCATGTTATTTCCCTTGCTTTTATGTTCCCTTCTATTTTATAGTTTTATTCTGCCAATTTTGCTATGATTGTACCCACACAAAATCACTTCAGGTTTTATCTTGCAACCTGCAGCATTTGGGAAGCCATTTGTGCAAATAAGGTTGGTGGACTTCACCTTATTATTAGTGAGTTTACTACTTACAAATTAATAATCATCTTAATCTTGACTGAAATCAAGTTTCTTCTTGGAAGGTCAAAAATTAACTAGTCAGTGCAGCTACATTAACTCAAGAAGCCGACCTGGATTTTGCGGTTTGTGTCTTGTGTAGGTACATTATATAACAGTGCATTACAGATTTTATATCTCGGAGGAATTTGGGGCCGTAGGGGGATCCACAGAGCAAGGCTTAGAGAAGCAATTGCTACCTTTGCCAGAATTGGTTTCTGTTTCTTTAATGTAATAGAACCAAGTTCTGTGTAAAATAGTAGTTTGTAATTTGCTTTATCTAAAACGGCATAGATTATATCAAGGTTTGTTTGGGTTTTGTCTTTTTTTTTTTTTTTTAAAAAGATCCAAATTAGATTGTGCTCAAGGAAGGAAAGTATCTAGAATTCCTTGAATTGATTAAACTTCAGTTTGTCGTTTTTCTCCAAGATCAAAATGAAATAGGGGTGAAGTAGGGTTGCAAGCCACTTGGGACCATTGGTAATGCTGTCATAAACTGGAAACCTCAGCATAAAGATTTCAGTTGCCAGTTGTTGGCTTGCTTTGCTCAGTGAGAGTATGCAGAGATATAGAGAGAGATAATGGAGAGGACTTTTCAGGATGCTGAAGTAAAACAAATGTATCTTTATCCTAAGTGCTTTGGGACAGGCGAGGTACTGAGCATCCAATAAAGGGCACTATTTTATCCTTCAGCTGCGTGCTACGCCACATACTACTAGCCACATAGCATAGCACTCAATGGGTGACTCAAGCCAGAAAGTGTTCGAAACAATCTTTTCTTATCTGGTTCATAATTAATAACCGTTATGCAAATGCAATCTTCATATTCACTAAGCAATAACTAAATAAAAAAATTTAAAAAAAAACCTCCTGAGAGTTGCTGAGCATTTGAAACTCCCACTGAAGTGCGACTGTGACTGGCAGTTTCAGTCTCAGGTTTCCCTGTAACTAGTGATTCGCTTGCAAAAGTATTCATAACTAATGGCTTTGAGTCTGCTCCTGCCTTAATTGGTTTCAGTGGGATAGGATCAGGCCCTTGCTTATATTTAAGGCTTAGAGAGGTTAAAATTGAGGGTGCTAGTTGGGGACCAATAGCATGTTTCTTTTTAATTCACAATTTGAACATTCAGGAGCAGGATGCACGTTTGAATACTCAGGAATGGGACGCACGTGTTAACAAAGTGCTTGACTAATCATGCTCTCAGCTTTAGTAGATCAGTTTTTATTTGCCCGTGGAACCGAGTATGTGATTAATCCACTTGGACCGGCCCTCTCACTGTTTCTGACTAGGCCAGAATGAAAAACTGCCTTTCCCGTGCATTTGTTAGGGGTTACAGATTTTAACCCCCCCCAATAAAATAATTTTGCAAATATTTGTAATCGCATACTGCAGCGTTTTGGGGTATGTTTTATTAAGCAATTGTTGAGTGAGACCTATCGAAACTAATTGCCATTTCCATAAATCTCGGCGTATTCGTCATACATTAATGAGGATGAAAGCAATCATGTGCAGCAAAGCCACACTGGCGTACTTTTGTGTTCTGGAATTGGGAGGGAAATGAGTATCATCTCTCTTTCATTTACTTTCATCACTGTGTCTTCCTTTGTTTCCATGGGCTGAGGTTTGGCAGTCTTCGAACCAGTCAGATCTATTTATTAAATGTAACATTTATCTTACACCACTTATTACAAGTCTGCATACTCGGTGGCAGAATTGATTCCAGTTGGTGCTGCTGCACTTTTAATGTTACCTTTTATGTTCATGTTTCTCCCAACAGAGTGGCCACTAGCACAGACGACGTGAACTTGTATCACCCGCAAACTGACAGCGCTGGAGCCACCAGTTTGTCATTATCCCTACTAGTGTATCTGATTTAATTTTGCTACAGCGGATTAATTCCTAAAATTGCAGTGCTTTTTGCTTGTTAATGGTCAGTAAATGATTCTGGGGGACGGGGGGGGATGGAATTCATCAGTTTTGTAGTCATTTTAATTCTGCCAGTTTTAAGTTGTTCTATAAATATGTCTTTATGGACGTAGTTTTACTAGCTTAAAAACATCTAATTGAAACCAGTTGCTTAAATCCCTTTGGATCAGGAAGGCTGTAATAAGCAACGAGAGTATCTTATCCCTACAATCCAGAAACGCTTAGTGACTGGTATACTCGCTGCATGTGTAATCAGTTTACTTTCAGCTTCTTGCTTCATCTAAAAACCTTAGCTCTTTGTGTGCGATCTAATACTTCAGGGAAGGTTTTGTTTGTTCCTGTCCCTAAAATCATCAACTAATGAAGCAAAATATTTATAAAAAAACCCCAGCCATGTTGGGTGTTGAAAGGTTAAAAAACGTATGCGTTTCATCGCACCTTCCTCTGTGTCATAATTAAATTCTAGTATATTATTGTACAGTCCTTCCAAAGGATTAACACTTGATTTGTTGTAGATTATTATTTTGGTGCAAGTTCATACCATAGTCTTACAGGATTGGCATTTTCTTTCTGCTGTGTGTATACAGTACTATGAAGCCATTAGCTTTTGGATGCTCTCATATTATACATTTTACTATTATTCTTTTTTTACTACTTGCAGCTATAGAAGCTCAATAGTGATCTCCAAAGGGGAAAATTTGAGGTTGGATCTTTTTTCTTTCATTTTTCCTATGTATAAGAAAGAACTGCGCATTTTTTTTTCTTTCTACTTGTTTTATGTGCCCAAAAGTCTGGCTTTACCAAGCCTGAAAGGGCTGATCTTACCTAGCCTGTTTGAAAATGCTTTGGGTTCTGATTGAATACTTCTAACATAAAATACTAATGAGCATTTTGGATTAAAGAAGTTTGTGTTAAAGTTTTCACCTATGCTCCTCTTGATCCTCAACACATCCTTTAGCAAAACCATCACGGGCATTTTAGATATTTCTAAGTTTGGAAGCAAGGTTAATAAAATGCACTTGAAAAGAAAGCTAAAAAAATCCCTTTGCCAAACTTTTTGAGCCTTCTTTATATGAGATAAAGACAGGAGTTGAATCCCAGTGTTTAAAAAACATCTTTACAGGTCAACTTTGCTGTAATTTGAGAGAATAGCACCAAAAAATAGAAAGATGTATGGCTCACTTGCATTTTATCCCTTGTTTACATATCACCACTTGTCTAAATGGGCAGGCTCTGACATGGACCCTTATGCCAAAGCAGTTACTCAGAAAATGTGGTGTGTAACTCCAGAAAGGCAACGCACAGTTGTCCTGTTTGATTTAAAATATATTACTACAGGTAGAATTAAGGGATAAGGACCTATTAATCTAGAAGCATTAAAAAAAAAACAGTCTCTACATAAATTTTCAGGATTCATAAATCTTGAGCTTATATTTGGACACGCTGCCGTCGCATAGTAGGAGAGGACGCGCACATTCTGTACACGCAGCATCATACTCTGCTCAGGAGTTGAAGCACTGAGGGTTCAGCCGATGAAATGCATTTTTCTAGGTCTCCTTGACAAGCAAGTCGTGTTTCACAGAAACCCACTTTTAACGATCATGGCTGTTTATTGGTTGAAAAGTGCAGAAATGTAGTCTACTCATTGAGGAGCCCTCCATCACAAAAAGAAGCAGAGATCCTTCTTCTTGTACATCTGAGGTATTCTGCAGCTCGAAAATGTGTGTGTCCTAAGGACAGAAGGCTGCTCTTTCGAATTCTTATGTTTAACTAAAAGCCAGGGGCATATTTGGTTCAGGAGACCTGAGATGACCTGTAAACGGAAGCTACTGTGTCCTTCTGCAGCTTGGCTGGGCTGTCTTTAAAAGAAACCGAAGCCCTGGGCCAGGATACCTTATGATAACACCATAGCTTTCACAATAATAATATTAACTAGCTACGTGGTGTTTTACTTAAACGTAGATGACAAATGTTAGTCTTCCTAGCTTCCTTCTGAGGGGAAGGTGAGCGTTTTCTTCATTCACCGATGAAGCTGAGATAGGGAGATTCACTGGCTTTCACAAGGCCGCAGATAGACGGCATCAGATGTGACTTGAATTCAGTAATTCCCACATTGGTGTTTGGTCCGTGGGGTCTTATCTTTGAAGCTGGATCTCTGTCTCCAGGCCGGGAAGATGTAGGAGGAAGAGAGGTCCCTACCTAATGGAGGAACATTTGCTTTAGTTCTGTACTATAAATGAAAATATGTCATTATTCTTCCTGAATCTCCATAATAAAATGCCTGCGGATTTGTGGACTGTCTGGGGTGGGGAAAACCCAACATCCACTAGCTTTGTCTCTGTGTGAATGGTGAGCAGGGTTCACTGAGAGAAGGAGATCGATATTGTCGCTAAGCACCTGGGTGGCCAGTCAGGCTATTGGGGTCAGTTCCTGGCTCTTCCGTGGGCTCCCTCTGTGACCTCTCCATTCAGAGTAAGCAGGTTTGGTGTAAGCAGTCAGGGATATGCACAGACTCTTTCTCTCGTTTGACCAAATTGAATTAAAGTTTGAGGTAAACTAGTAAAACACCTGGCTATAGGCCAGTGGTCACCAACCAGTAGCTCTCGGAGCCTCTTGGATTTGATCCAAGGGTGGGGAGGGGGGCTGAGTGCCAGCGTGCATGCACGCGCATGCCCCAGCCCAGCAGGTCAGTCTGTGGGGGAGAGAGGGGTGAGGCCCCCGTGGTGAGGGACAGGGCTGCAGAGGCAGGAGGAGGGGCCGCAGCCAGGTGGGACTTACCTGCTAGGGAGGCGTGCCCCCAAATAACTTTTTCTCCCTGTGCCTTGATCTGCCCCCCCCTTCCCTCCCCACTGACTTACCTGCTGCACGGGGACGGGGACGGGGGGGGGCAGTGGTGCACGGTAGATCTTAGTTTGCTTTTAAATGCCAAAGATGATCTCCTGATTAAAAGTTGGAGACTTTTAATCAGTAAAATTGCAGGTAATGCTTCCTTTTTCCTAATTTTGGATAATTTTGTCTATTTAGCGTATAAACTCTTTGAGGTAGGGACTACATGTCCCTAAATAGATATGTAGCTTCAAGCATATAGGGCCTATTACAGTTTCTATATACTACTTTTAAATGTAATAATTATTATTATAGTACTAGATCCAGTTAACCACATGGCAGTATACCACATTTAACGGCATGCAGCTGGGGAGGGAAGGTACAGTTTCCTCTGCTCTAACCATATTATAAACCTGAACACCTGAGCCAGAGCAACCATGTCTGAGAAAAAAAGTACTGCACTTTTATAACTTCTGCTTGAGAAATAGCAGCTGGACTATAGTGCAAATTCAGTTTTCGGAGGGAGGTTCCTTGGCTGCGTAAGTCAGGGTGTTCTGGGGTTTGGGTGTTCAGTTTGGGAAGACATCCAAGAAATATTCCAGGTATGGAATAACCTGCCCCCAAGGAAAGTTACTTCCTAACCCCCAACAGTGAGAGGACTGGCATAGGCCACAGAACAGGAGGCTTTCCTTTAGCATTTTGGCATCTATTTTTACAGCTCTAGATATTTTTCCCCCTAGGCTTCCTTATTGAAGGCTGCAGAACTCTTGGCCTCAATGATTTCTTGTAGCAGAGCGCTGCATGGGCGGAAGATGGTGGAGGACTTCAGACTCTTCATTCTGCCCATTCTAAGAAGAGACATTTAATGCCTTAAGATTGAAGCACAGTGGAGCCTAAGCAGGCATGAATGACTTTATTTTTCTGGCCTACCACATGCCCCCAAATAAGACGCGCACCTTGATTTGGGAAGACCAAATGAAGAAAAGAAGATTTGTTTTCCAGGGTCTTCCGTGCAACAAAACAGGTTCATCATGGCTGAATGCTCCTGGCCACACGTAGAAGGGGCAGACTTCACCGATCCACATCACTCACCCAATTTTGAATGGCTAATTTTTGGGGGAAGGGTGCATGAGATATGTGATATGAGTATATGCAGTATTCACAGCATGCACGAGGAACGGGACTTTTGAGAAACAGTTTAATCACAAGCATGCATGAGCGTGCGTTTGTCTGTTAGTGTCATGCTAGTGCAGGCCATAAAATAGGGCTTACTCGTCGGGTGGCCATTGGCCCTCTTTTATACTGGACCATCTTACTTTTAAACCCTTTGTCCCCTCTCCATTTCTAAATGAGAGGAGGACTGGAATGCAAAAAGTCCTGTTTGTCACCTGTCATTGGTGGAAATCCATGTCAATCATTTGTCCTCATGAGTCTATTGGCCGCGCCTAGAGGTAGGGCAGTGCCCAGCCAGGAGGAGAAGGGTTCTCACCCAGCCAGGGAGGGAAGTGCCCTTTTTGTGGTGGCTCCACCCCTTGCTGCTGATTGGCCAAGGAGGCAGTAGCCCCATCTCTCACTGCTGATTGGCCAAGGGGGCTGATAGACACCCCCCCCCAACGCCCCCCTCTCCAAAGGGACATCCTATATACTGGGGATGTGTCAGGGGCCACCCTACTTAGAAGAGCTGTTCAGCCAGCTAAAAAAAATGCATGGTAAAGTAGTGCCACCATCTTGCCAGCTAATGCGTTGCCCTCTATGGGCCAGCCTGGCCTGCCAGTTGATGGAGGTTTGCAACTTCTTGGATTGGTAGATCTGCAGCAGGCATGGACTAGAGGCTGTACTCCAGGCTCACTCAAATACGCCCGATAGGTATGCAGTCCTCTGTGTTGCATGGGTTCACCAGAGCCTAGAACGACTCATGCTGCCCTCTTTTCTCCTAGCACAGCTACACAGCACAGGGCAGGATTTGCCTCTGGGAAGCTTAGAGCAGTTGGAGTTGTTTGTCAGTTTAAAAAAATACAGTGCAACTGCTCAGTTGTTACAAATCCAAGGAATATAAATTTCACACTTTATATTAGGCAGAGCTATAACTTTGTAAAATGCAATTTGTGCACCGCTGCCATATATTACCGGATTTTGTATGAACTGCGCAGCACAGCAGCATTTAAAAAGAAAGGAGAAATCTAACAAAGAAATGGAAAAATATTTGGTCACGTGTTTTGCATGGCTTTTCTGTGCCTTTGCTTTGGCCCCTTTTGCAATTTTGCCCTAAGAAAAGAAAGAATCTTTTCTTCTAAAAGTGGGAGACTCAGTAAACTGCTTCACTTTGTGGTGATAATACAAGATGCAAAATTAGGTTTCCTCTATCAGTTGGGAATTTTGTGGAATTCGCTTCCATTTGACAGCATTTCCAGATGGAAACAGGCAACTGCCTTTTTTACACAGTGCAATTTTCAGTTTATTTATTTATTCTTTTTTTTTCCATATTCATTTTTTTCAATAGCATGCTAACAGATGTTACTTTACTGGAGCTCCTGGAGGCCTTTACTCATTTTTACAATTCCTCCGCTCGTGTATTTCTTTTTGAGCAAATGAGACAAATTGCAATGCAAGTGTTATGAAGTTTGTTGCTCTTTCAATTATTTTAATATTTCTGTGTATTGGTAGTACGGTAGGTTAGAAACTTGTAAAAGCTAGTGGTAAAGTAATTTGCAAAGGCCAGGCTGAGTTCAGAAGGTTCAAATATACAAGTTCAGTTCCAGAATCATTTGGATCTTCGCACCTCGCTGTCCCAATAGAGAAATTGGATACTGAGATTTTACAGGTTTTACTGTAAAAACTCAGCCCTCCAGAACTTTTAATGACTAATGGGTTTTGCAGAAGTGATTTTTACTGCCCTAGATGTCCATTAGCAGTTTTGGACTTATTTCTTTGCTGGAAACTTAAATGGCTGTTGCTTGTACTTTCTTACTAGTTAGATATTTGCAGGAGAGACTTCTTTTATATTGTAGCAGTTAATAATAACATATTGCCATTGAAAAAGTGGTACGCACAGAAAATTGTGAATATGTTTAGTGATAATGTATCCCATGCAGAGTTTAAACCATGCGTCCTAAAGTTTACGTCTACCGTTTATAACTCCAAAGTAAATTCCATGAAGTTCAAACTTGGCTATCCGGTTCTTCTTTTACATGAAGCTAGACTTTAATCCACAGCAGTTATATTGTATTAAGCAGCTACTTCTCTCCTCTGTTTCTTTTTTTATTACTGGTGAACAGATTTTGAAGTATCCTAAGAATCCAGGATTTTTTAAGTGGGAATGATTTAATAAAATCTTTCTACTAGAGGAGGAGCTTAATAACGTTTTTCTCCAATCATGTTTGAGATATTAGTTATTTACTAAAATGAACTGTTATGTGCCATTCTTTGTGAAACACATGCATCTTGTAATGAACAACTCTCAAAAGATCCTACTGAATGAAGAGGTCTTTTCTTTCTGACTTGTTCTTCTTGTTTGTTGGTACATGGCTAATATTTTTTTTTCTTTGGCCCATATAATACGATAAATACACGTGACACTTCACAGGTAGTAGTGGAGTCCCTGACCACATAATTTAGAGTATTTGTATGACATTCTGTAGGGCAAAAAGATGTTGGCTAAATCTTGGGGTTTACCACCTTTTGGCACCCAGTGCAGGTTGGCAATGATGTATGTGTGCAAACATTATTTTAAAATAACTCTTCTTCTCCCAGTCCTGGTATCATCCAATATTAGTCCAATCTGCTGGTGCAATATAGATACACCTACAAGTTACTCTGTTTGTATCTGTTGCTGTCATCGCCTCTTCTGGATATTGAGGTTGTCCACTTGGAGATGCTTTCATTCTAGAATAGAGGGTTACAAATGAAGGAAGCAACATAGCCCGCGCCATATTTTCTCACGTTTATTACATCCCAGAATATAATACTCACCTCATTTTTGAAAGGCCATAATAGAGTAGCAGCAATGAGGGAACAGAGCCTGCGAGTCAGGTGCAGATTTACTTCCACTTTTGCTTGTACTCGCTGGAAACTATTCTTACTGTATTTCCCGTATATAATGTGCAGTCTACTTCCCAGAAGTTGGTTTGGGGGGAAAAAGTATGTGCTATGCACGGAAATGTGGTTTTTCCCCCTGAAGTTAAATATTAGGGAGAAGGTGGTGATAGAGATGCTCTGACAACTCCACGCCGCTTGGGCGGAAAAGATTTGGGGCACTATTTCCTTTGTACAGACTTTGCAGAAGTCTGCTTTGCATTGAAAGACTGGCCTAAAAAACACCCCACATGCTATGGGATCAGGGTCCTTGTTTCCTTATGTACATTTTCAGTGCTATAAAGGCAGTGGCATGAGAAATTATTACACGTCAATAATGTTGGGATCCAATCCTGTTGACCTTATTCGAGTAAAAATCTTTTATGAGTCCATGTCAAAATTAGGTTCATATTGATTCAGTTGTTTTTGTAAAATTTGTTTAGGCCAGATGTTTAAAAAAAATTAAACTATTTTACTAATGACCAAAGAATTCACGATAGGAAAGGGTCGATTGTGTTATGAAGGTCTACATGATCTGTTGGGAATAGCATCTCCTTTTGATGCCTCAACTGGGCAGAGCTTGCTTGTTTAATAGAGTTTGTTCAAGTAGTAGTTTTTCATCTCGATTCCCATTCCACCAACACCACCAGTGATCTCTCAGCTCATGATAAAAGGACACCAACACCCTATCAGAGAGAACTATCCTTGACGAGGGCTGACAGTTTCTTAACAAAGTGAGTAGTTAACAAAGCGAGTAGCTTGTTAGCCTGAACTATGGTTAAACTCTAGCCTTAGGGTTGGAAGGGTGTTTAAACACAGTTGCTGTACACATTGTTAAATGTATATGCTATTATTTAAGGTTACACTTTCCTTAAAAGATCTCACAGCCACTATGTAAATGTGCAAAACGTGGTAACAATTCATGGAGGGAGAAGCAAGGGGTGTTATGGGTAAAGAGAAAAAGGAAGACAGATTCTTGGAACGTATTGGAGTGGAGGGAACTCAGTTGCTTAATGAACAAATTAGAGAGGTTTTTGACTTATGGGAGCTGTAGGAGGAGGAGATGAAACCAAAGAGTAGAGAAGGTGGTGAAAAGACCGTGTGGGAAAGAAGCACTGGCTGTGAATAATAAGAAATTAGATCAGATGAATAGGGGAGAACGCGATTATACAACGCCTTTAAAAGAGCAAATCCTTTACTGATGTAAATTGTCATAATGCCACCAATTTCATTGGCGCTGTGTCATACCAGGTAAGGCTCTCTTCCACCTAGATTCAAAAGGATAAATTAAAATCCAGTATCAATCCCAACTGACCTTCTGTGGTCGTCTATTCAAGTTTGACATTTCGTATTAGATTAAAAATGGGTTTAAGGCAAACAGAAATAAAATCTTAAGTACAGAGCGGAGCAGTCAGTTTTATTATAAAAACTAAGCCGTTGCCTAATTCATGATGATCATCTTTGGATGTCAAAGAGAGTCCCGTCTGTTGCTTTATAAATGATAATTAATGAGTAATATTTATATAGTGACTTCTATTAGAAAGTACTAAACAAACGAAATGGGCT
Organism: Alligator sinensis; assembly: GCF_000455745.1. Lineage (NCBI taxonomy): Eukaryota > Metazoa > Chordata > Crocodylia > Alligatoridae > Alligator > Alligator sinensis. The sequence continues at coordinate 1,208,076 of NW_005841850.1, read as the reverse complement.
GGATGCATGGGTTGGTATACATCAGCACAGCTCCGTGACTTCAGCAGAACTACATACTAACTTGGAGGGAAACCTACTAAGTAACCTACACAATGCCCGACTTGGCTTACAGATTTTTATGAGTTCACATGGTGATGGCTATCAACATATATATAAATGCTTCCGATTTTGCTGATCATTTTGGCTACCATTTTTGGGGACTCTGCAGAGGTCCTTTTTCATGAAGACTTATGATGTAGAATTAGTGATATGCAGAATATTATTGTGGAATTTATTTCAAGTCTCAACAATTAATCCTGTAGTGGTATTTCCTTCTCCATTAACAGCGAATATTAGGCATGTCCTGGCCATAACTTAAAGAGGAGTCAGCTTTTAAAGTAAGCCAGAATGAGCTGGATGTGGGCGAGGTGAGGTGATTTGGGAATTGCTCCCAGCTGATGGATAAATGGTTTCCAAGCTTTCTGGGTGGTTCACGAGCAGAAATGAGATAAAATTTGTTGCTTTGACAAATAAGCTAATGAGCCACTCAAGTTGCTTTATGTATTGAATATACTTGCTTGACATGTATTACTATTTTCTAACTACACGATGTTATAAATTATTAGCAAGTGTTTAATTTCAACCCAAACAGATCCTGCATAAGGGGACACACACTCACGGATTGCAGCAAAATATAAAATTGTTGAGCCTTTTCATAAAAGCAAACTTGGAGACCCTCGTTATTTCTACCTCTTTCAACAGCCAGCCTTGAAACTTTCTTGACCTTTTCACCTTTAAACTTTATTTGAACTTGCAAAGAAGACTTGTGAATTGTAAGGGGGGTCGAGGGGGGGGGGAGGACTGATTATATGTTACCGTAACAGTAATACTAGCAAAATAATCCTCCTCTTGTGTATGAGTGTCTGCTACTGCAAGCTTCAGGGTAATAAGCTCACATGACATGCCTAGAGGCTAATGCTGGCCTATGCTTTTTTTTTTTTTTTTGTACATATTTAAACAAAGGCTGATTATCCAAACAAGAATTTGGACTGCATCAACTGGACCAGTTAAATTATAGTTAGTAAAACTTGGCGCCTTCTGAGCCTGGAATGTTACAATTACAGCTGGATCCTCATTTGTTAGGCAGCCTTACAAAATAATAAAACTGAGATTTTTATCTTTATAGGACAAAGCTTAACTCTTTTGACTACAGAGATCCAAGTGCCAAATATTACAGTTACTTCTTGGATATGCTATTTCCTCTTGGCAACTGTAAACGTGACCAAGCAATTGTGTTTGTGTTGTTTAATGCAAGGGTCAAAATGGGATGTTTTAAGTTTTATAAGCTGCATGCCAACACTCCTATACATGCTATGACAAATAGAGTAGGCATTAATTATCTTCAGATGTAGCCTGAGATAGGTAGAAAGAACATGAGCATCTTATTGCTTAATAAACTTTATCTTACTGCAGGCTTATTTTGACAGGAATTGGTTCTTTTTACCTTACATTTATCTTCTACATGTTTCTGTCACTGAAACCAAGCCATGCATCTCTGTAAGTGGTTGATCGATGGGGTCCGGTATGAAGCTCTCAGTCATGATTGCTAGCAATAGACAGTGGAATTTAAGTCTTCGCTATACTTCCTTGCTGGTCTCTTCTGAGGCCTATGTATTTCCTCTTTGGTTGATTCTGCTGTTGTTCACTGCTATCGCCATGGAATTGGTTTTGTTCTTAGCAGGTGGCACGAGAAATGTAGAGGTGTTAAGGTTTGATTTTTAGCAAACTGGTCTTGTCCATTCCACTTTGTTCAGAGAACAGAGGTAGGCTGTTTTTGGATTAGCCAAAATTAGTAACTATGCAGATGACTCTCAAAAGGTGTATGTGGCTCTTTTTTGGTTAGAGCAAAAGTCTCTCCTGTTAGTTCTGAAAATGAATATTCCTTTCTGAAACTAAATGCAGGGAGCCAGATCATTAAGGTGAAGTACAGACAGTCAAAAAGCCTGAGGCTGAATCGATTCAGTCTTCGCAGGTTAGTCTAAGCTACAGAGATTAAGCTGAGAAACCACTAGACAGACATTCACTTTTGATTCAGGAAATGCAGCCATATACCTGCAGTGGCTCAGGCCAGAAGCCGGGGGCGCTAGAGCACGTAACCAGCATGGGCTGTATGTTCGCTTCCTCTTCCTGCTGTCCCTGAGGTCTCTGGGCTTTTCAGTCCAGAATCACGGCAGCAGGACTCTGCAGGGTTGCTCATTGTTTCCTCCTTCCTGCTTCTAGATACCTCCTGGGATTTGCAGACTAGAGTTGCAGCCAGCAGTAAGTTTTCATTGGAGCAGGGCAGCTCTGTACTTGTGGGAAGGGACATTTAACCCCCTCCCTGGCCCCAGACCCCAGCTGGGGTTTGCCTGGGGTGGGAGGCAGTCCCTGCTCTGCTGGAGCAGACAGTACAGCACAGCCCAGGGCTAGAAAGCGTGCTGGGATGCTGAGGGACTGTGATTTAACTTGACCAGGAAGGGGCCTAGGACAGAAATTTCATAAACTGGTTTGAACCAAATCAGTTCAGTCTAGTACTACATTCAACTGGGTTTATCTTAAACCGGTTTCGGTCATTTTGAAACTGGTTTATGTGCCCTGAACTTCTGTTCTCTTACAGGTTTAAACCAGTTTCTGATGAGTGAAACTGGTTTATGTGTAACTTCTCTCCCTAGCCTAGCTGGTACAGATTAGGGTAATTGTGTTAACTTGAATGGAACTATGCCAGTTTACACCCTCCAAGGGTCTGCCCAGATTTTTCCCTCTGTAGGGGAGCTCTTTATCTGGATTTTTTTTTAATAACACGCAGAGCATTTGGCATTTGCATTCTTCAGTAAAAATGAATCAAACCTCCTGAAATTATTGTGGGGTCCACGTAAAAAGAGAATCTCCTATGCAGTAATGCCAGAAGCTAAATAATTAACATTTGTTTTTCTTCATAGGTGCTGAAGGTATCATCAGCTACCTCATATTCCTGCGTGGAAAAAAAATGGTTTCCTTTTATTTTAACAGTTTTGTCATATTTCAACAAACTGTCATTCCTTTTGGTGGCAATGAATAATATGCACTTGCTCAGATCAAAATAATACAGATGTTTTCAGAGTGGGGGGGTTGAATGGAAGGAAACTAGTTTTCTTAATTTTTAAAACAGAGACATTAAAGATTTTTAATCAAGATAAACTTGCAGATTCATAAGGTGCAACTTATTCTGGGAGAAGTTGCACCAACTGGAAATAAGAAAGACCTAAGGAGAAACTGTGAGTTAATGTTTACTCCTTTATTACTGTCTTAACTGACTTTACAACATGACCTTTTTAATTGGAGCTGTTTTTAAAAAGAGCGTTAATGTGCCATGCACCCATGGAAAGCTCCAGCTGGCACTGTGCACAGCAGCCCATATGCTACACAACCCAGGGTGCTGCAAGCTCATCTCCCTAGCGCTCTGTTTTCTGCCTTAGCTCTACACTGAATACAAAGTCCGGCGGCAGGTCTCGACATTGAAATACAGACCCTTCCGTGATACCGGCTCCAGCTCCTTGAGAGAGCACTTCCCTCGCCCCAACAGCTGCGCTCCAGGATGCATGACCGCTAGGGAAGACTTGTGTACGTAGGGCACGCACGGCTATTATAGCGGCTGGATCTAAAATCTGAAATGGGCCTGTTTTGCGTGATTCATACCTAGGTATCTGTTGCTTTCTAGGTCATTTACAGCTTATGTATGGTGAGCTGGTTAGGAATAAGGGAGTTTCCCTTCTTTCTTCTTCTCATCCTTGAAAGTCACTGAACTTTGTTCCATCCTCATGAGTAGTTGCTAACCACAGCATTGGGCAAGCTGGCTCTTGAAGGAGTGGGGGTTCCCCAGATAGCCTTTGCATGACTCAAAATTTAGTTTCAAGAAGCAGTATCTGGTTTCTGACCAAAGGAGTCCTTTATTTATTACCTCCACTGCCCTTGATATTTTTCTCCGTTGAATCATCTCACCTTAAGCCACAGTGAGGTGATTGAAATTGTGAGCCGGTGATTTAAGAGGCCTGGGTTTATGACCTTAAATCCAAATGTCTATCGTACCTGGAATACCCATCAAGAAAATACCATTGGTAAGAAAACAAAAAGGTTACCCTGATCAAATCAAGTATTTCGGATGCAAGGACGGCCTAGTTGTTGACAGAAGGCATCTAAAATTTTACAGCCTCTCTTCAGATGTTCTAAAAATAATTTTTGGCTGCCAAAAAAGGAGTCGGCAACTGTGGTTTATGTATGAATGAAAATAACTGATCCCTGCAAGAAGCAAAGTTTCATTGCGGCAGCTTTGCTTTAAAAATGTGTTCCTCGACACTAATTAGCAGGCATCCTGGATCAGACGTTGAGGATCCCTATACTATGCATATTCAAAAATCTCCCTCCCTTCTCTGTTTTCTCATCTCTTCTCTTATTTAATTGAATCTTCTTTTCCTGCTCTCGCCTCTTTGTTTGGGAGATTTACCCCAAGGTCACCAAGGGAGTGAAGGAGAGGAAGTGAGATGAGGATCACTCATCATCGCAGGTCTCTCTCTTGTCCCCAATTTCCCATTGTACTTTTTTTTTTTTTTTTTCCCCCCTTCTTGCCTTGTGAAATGATTGTAAGTTCACTTCAATCTTTATAAAACTCCAAGGATCACAGGGCGGAAGAAAACGTTTTGAAATGCCGCAACAGTCATTAAAAGTAAGGGATGACCATGAAGAAGGGAAATTCCCTTGGCCAGTTCGAGCTGTGCTGGGAAAGGAAAAGCGGAGATTTCGTAGAGCATGTGATTCATACTTGCTCATTGTGGAACAGATTGTCTCCCATCCTGCAGCCCTGTAGTCTGTGCCGTGAGAGAGCTCCTCCAGTGCCTAGGCACCGTAGGGTGGTATATTATAAAATGTATTTTAAAAGACTCAGGGGAGCTTGCATTACAGCACAATACAGTTGTTCCCAGATATGCCTGATATTTAACAAAAGAAAGACAGACCTGGTTATGAATGATTTTGTTGCAGATGTTTTAGGACTGTAAAAGCCACTGGACTCATGGTTATTCCCCGTTCCTGCTCCAAATGCATTATAATAAACAGCATTATTTTTGGCGGTGTTTTAGTTAATTTAATTTTTAATGGATAGTATTCGTCACAGCAAAATGGCTTGTTTTGCTATACAGAGATTGCCTAAAAAAGTCAGTCGTCAACTTTGTTTTGATTTGCAATACCAATTTATACACGCACGGCAACGAGCATGTGTTCAGCTTCCGCAGACTTTAAACAACCAGCGTACAAACGAGCTGTTCTCACAGTTGAAGATGAGGTTGCTCCGCACATTGTGGCCTCGGACCCTCGGATCTCATCTTCACGTTTAAAGTCGAGTCTGATTTCTGTTAAGAGGTCTGTCTCGTTGAAGATGCCCAGACCATTGCAGTTTCAGAGATTTTTAGGGTCGGACGGGACATCAGTAGATCATCGTTTCAATGTGGATATCTCCCTTAACCATATGCGGTATCTTAAAATCATAGCCGCCTCTTTTGAAGTTCTCTTGAGATGTGTGTGGGGCTTTTTTTGTTAATAAATGCTGTGTTTGGGAGGCAATAAAACTGTTTACGTCCACAATTAAAATTTCACATCATGGAAGATCTTAATTTATTTCTTCGTCTAGTTTCTGCTGGGAAAAAAACTAATTGCTTTTGTACTGGAAATCAAGTTGACAGAGCTTTGAATTTTTCCAGTGGCTCATAAGGCTATTTCCGAATGTCGCATTTTGCAAAATGAGGCGTATTTTGATATATCTACTTCTTTCTGATGTTCTTCATTAATTAGCAGGGAGAGAGACTGCCTCTTCATACTAGTTTATATTGGACTCTCTTGATAGATGGAGCTTTACTTGGATTTCTAAAATTACATGTGAAATCTCATGTGGCAGACACAATGGCACTAAGCTCTTGGAGATGAAACTGGACATTTTAGAGATCAGCTAAATATAATTTTTGTATATGCTTCTGACGTGCTGCTCCACAATCTCATCTCTTGAAGGAGGAAGCACTTGAGGAATAATGTTGTCTATAGGAACTGTTCAGTCAGAATTCATGTGTGGAGAGGGCATTTGTTAGGGACATATCGTTAGAAATGCTTATCTGAGATTTCCAGTCTTGGAATAGGAAATGTCAGCCGTGTAAAAATATAGATGGAACTGTGTTTAAAATTCTTCAAGGCATGACATGGTTTACTTTTTCTAATTCCCTAAAAATAGAAGATAAGTAGGATGTCATCCGTCCGTCCCCCCGTCCCCCTCCCCCCCCACATTAATTTATTGTCATGAAATTCTTTGTAGTCATTACTGTTGACCACAATACCACCTGCTGGTGAGGGTCAAACTCATCGTAGGCCAGCTGCTTTATTGCTGACCATTGCTGCTCCTGAACTTTAGCAGGTGTTTCTCCTTTCAGACTGGCCAGTAAAACTTCATGGAACAGCTCAACATCAAGAGCAATGCACCCTACCTAACCAACAGCCCATGCTATAGCTATATTGGACTGTAATGGCAATATCTCTGTCCCTTTCACTTCCTTCATCTTTCCATTTCAGATAGCAGTCTTCATCATGCTGCTATCACAATGCCCTACAAGGAATTTGAGTCAACCTCAGATTTCTGTTGTTTCCACCCATATGACTTAGCAAAAGGAAACAATGTCTGTGGGCTACTTGCTCCAAAGAATAATGCTTCCACTTGTTTGAGAACTCGGAGTTCCATGTTTGTGCTTTTATTTCTTTATGTTGGCAAGTACGCACCCCATCCCACAAAACAACTAGGTCACGAAGTTTAGAAGTTTTATTTCAGTGCTGGTCTGAACTTTTCTCTGAACCTGCTTGGTCTATGTGAGGCTGGGAAATTTCATCGGAACTTGAGCTTCTTGCGAGGTGTCCAGCACTTTTTGGTTTTGGCAGAATCAGAAGTATCTCAAGAATAACTGCCCTTGAGGTATTTCACTTTCCCATACTAGACTTAACCCGGAAATTCAGTTCAGAAGGAATGTTGCGTTTTACCCTGTTCCCAACCATTTCAAATCTCAGACCTTTGTACTGGAAGAAAAGTGTAGGCTCACCCATCAATACTTCAGATGCCCTTCATCCATGTTTGACTCACTACACAACTGTGTAGAGATACTTAAATGTGCATAAATGACTGTGTTGCTTGAATCCTTTTCGCCAACACAAAATCCAAAAACACATCTGTTAAACTACCATCTAAATAGCAAAAATTCTCCTGGCACGTTATTCAGTATCCCCACATGCAGCATACTATGATTTTTATTCAGCAACAAAGATATAACCACAGTCAGCTCAGATCAGTTTTGTAGCTGTAGGTTGAAGAAATGAATTGGCATACTCTACAAGTTGCAGTTCATGATGAATCCCTTTAAAGGGCTTCCAAAAGCTGAAAAATCCATAAATAAAAATTAGGAAAATCATTATCATTCTCTCAAAGACGATACAATTATTGAACATTAAATTAGACCAACATAGAAGTCAACCCTAATTATATGTTACTGGATTCTCAGGCCTTATCTATATGAGAAAGTTATGCCATTATAAGCTAAGATGTGTGTGTGTCTTCATAGACTCTACTGTGTGTTGAAGGGTGCTATTAGTATGAATTCTTCAATCCAATATGCAGTGGGAATTAAGTATGTTTTTAAGAATTACTTTATTGGTAAACCAGGGCCTGAACCAGTGAAATGTCGAGTGCCTTCGTTTCCCAGTTATTTGTGTAGACACACTAGAAAAATCTGCACTTCGTAATCGTAGAGACAATAGCGGCCTTAGGGGAGGGCAAACCAGGCGACCGCTCAGGGCCTCGCACTTTAGGGGGCCCCCAAATTTTCCACTCCAGCTGTAATAAAAAGTAATTACACTGAATATTTATATTATCAATATTGTATGAAGATCCTTTCATTGCAGTTTCATGGATAGCGCAAGGTGAAATTGAAATTTAAAAAGTCCGACTTACTTATAGGTCATCAAAGTTAAGCCCCTAATGGGCCCTCAACGACTGTCTTACCCAGGGCCCCAACAATCCTAAGGCCACCACTGATGGAGACTATAATAAAGACTGTCCTGGCTTTCAACTGATTTGCGCTCAAAGTATTCAGAACAGCAGTCAGTAAAAATTATTACTAACCCACCTCATTACAAAAACTTACAAGGCAGAGTGCAGGAGAAATCTCACAGAAGGAGGGGATTTCTCTTTGCCTTCTCTGTAGATCAGTTTAAGTTTGTATGTACAACATTATGGAACATTTTCTTTAATGGTTGCCTGCGCTGTGCTTGATTAATACAAGACTGCAGTGTTCCCAGGCCATCAATCTTCGCAAACACATGTGTAGACTGAAAAATGTTTTTAAGGACAACATCAAAAATACAAATGTTGATAATCTAGAAGATAAAAAAGATGTTGATAAAACTGTCGTTCACTTCCATTACATGAATCTGAAACCACTGACAGGGGCTTTGCTTGCCATTTAAAATATTTTAAGTACATGAGAGGAAAACTTTGAAAAGTGATTGTTCTCCATCCGGTGACTACAGTGCCAACCGAGAAATCTCCCATCCTGCACTTTATCAGGCAATGATATCCAGCCAGTCAAGAAGGTATTAGGGAGGTGCCAGAGACATCACAGGAAGGGTTGGAGGTAGTGTTTGGAGGTGGGGAGCTATTTATGTTAAAAAGGAGCTAAAATTGAAAGGTGCCAAAACTGAACAGTTAGAAAACCAATTACCATGGCTTAAATAGCTATGTAAATAGGGATCAGTGCTTTGTTGGCATGTTTTCTGGTACAGAATTAATGAGCGTGATGTTTAGATGCTTGCTTTTTGCTTTAGACAAGACGGTTGCGTGAGTGTCCAGGCCCTGCGAATGCTTATCACTCTGTGAATGTGGTATTAAAAGAAAAGTGTAGGTGGTTAAGTAACATATGTAGGATTTCGGTGTGTTCTGGCAGGCATACCTGTAAATAGAGAGGGCTCCGGCAATTGCCCCAATCAACTTTGTCACCTTCCTCATTTAATTGAGAAGTGTTATCTTAGGTCCTGGTCACACGAGATACAGAGCACTTTCCACTCCCACCGAAGTCACCGGAAGACGAGGGCGCTCAGCACCTTTCAGATTCGACCGTCTTCCTTTAAAACATTGCTGTGCAGCTGGGCTGGGGATTTTGTCTGTATTCATGCTGCCCTTTCAAAAGGGACAGGGAGTGATGCGACGTGCTTTATAGTCCACTTCAATGAAGAAACACTTAGTTGTTTTATTCGGAGGTACGTAGGAGCCTTACCTAAGCAGCACCCCCCCAACTTCATTTACAGAACTCATTTTTTGAATCCAAGTGTTTTATAGTGAAGTAGAGGTCGTAAAGCAGTTGTTTATAATGGGGTTTATCTTAGACTCCAGCTGTTTGCCAGCCTGATATCAGAAATGATCTGAAAAAGCCTAACTATGGTGGCAGCTTAAAAAAGGAGAGTTGGGGGCGGGGCGGGGCGGGGGGAGAAAACCTAATAAAAATAGCTGAGATCATTCACCAGTTATCAAGAAACAGATACTGCAGTTTTATAACAGCGAGCACTAAAAGTATATGCACTCTTAAAAGGCAATTAAAACGTATACTCCAAAACTATAAAACATTTTCTTTTCATCTGGAACGGCGAGGGCAGATTACAACACATTAATAACGTTTTGTTTAGAGTTCAGTTTCTGATGGCTTCCAAATGCAGTCTGTGTAGATTAACCAGAAGGAGCCCAGTTCTCTTTTAAGAGAGCTTGTAAAGGAAAGCAATGTGGTAAGATTGTTATGAAAAGCTAGTGTATTTAGGAAATAGCACTTAGCAGGGTCTCTCTGAATGGCTGCCAGGTCAGGAAGCTGAAGTGCAAGGCTTGGCCCTCATTCAGGCCCCCCAGTCCCAGCTCCTTGACCACACAGTACGTCAGGAACATGTCACGAGTGAGCCAGGGAGGCTGTGCCACGCCTACGGACCAGCTTGGCACAAACATTTTCACATAACCCAGGGCTCTGGAGGGGACGGAGGCAGGCATTCCAGGGCCAAGGGAACATGCTACTTTTTAAAATAGAAATGAATAAATAAAAATAATAGAAAAAAAAAAAGCATGGGAATCAAACGTTTGTTTAGTCCGTCTGCCACATTTAGCTGTATCCATTCCACAGAGCAAAGCTGGCCTTTTTTGCAGGGCAGGGCTCGCTGGTACTGAAGCAAAGGAAGCCAAAATTGCACCCTTCTTTTCAGCAATTTGGTTCCTATTCTTCCTGTTGCTTGTTGCAAGAGTTTTATGCTACGCCATGTAGAAGTGCCCGGGCCTCGTTGTCATCGTGGATTGATAGACAGGACTTTTTTAGCGACTTGGAAGACAAGTGACTTGTCTCAACAAATGTGCAGCCTGTTAGACGGGGAGGATTTAGGGAGTAAAAATGTCCCGCCACAGGCAGCAGCAGGGAGTAAGAAAACATAAGGGAAAGAAGTTGTGTTCTTCGGAGAGCTATTCTGGCTCTTTGCTTTGTTTTAGAAATTAAATCAAAGTTAGGCCCCAGTGTAGTGATGGGAGATGTAGGCTGTTTCATATTGAAAGGAGGCAGCAGGAACTAGTGGGTAGAGCTCTCGGGGAAAAAAACCAAGAAATCTGGAGTTCTCACCCTGGCTTTGCCACCAATGTCATGTTGTAACCCCTCACATCCCCTTTTTGTGCTTGGGGTCCCTCCACTTCTGTCTCTGTCTTACCTCCTTTGATTATAAACTCTGTGGAGAGGGGACCGTGGCTAGACCCCATACAGGACTTCGGCATCCAAAAGGTAGATACTGTAATCCATAACCCTGAGTGATGTGCTCAGGTTCCTTTAGAGAGGGCAGGGGGGATAGTGTGTCTTCTCAGAATGGGACCCAAAAGAGGGGGCTTGTCAAAGACAGCATAATGGTGCCTCAAGCGAGTCACCTGGGTAATTCAAAGAATGGAGGTGTCTTTACACGCCTCTTGTTTAAGGAGCTTCACTCAGGGCCACAGGAAATCATAGTGCAGCGGAGATGTTGATGAACCTGGCGGATAGTTCAACAGTGAGTGTGCACGCCCAGGCAGGAGGACCCCAAGTTTGGTTCCTTTCTCTGGCTGAAGGGATTCAGGCCATATCTACAACGTTCCTAGAAAGGGATCTACTCACTGAGCCAGGGGTTCTCAAACTTGGTGGTACCACGACCCCGAGTGCTGGATGGTGACAGTGGGCGGCGGGGAGTTCACATTTGGCAGCTGCCACTCCCCCGCGCCGCTGCGCGTACCCCCTGGGAAGTTTGTGGCCCCCTTTTAAGTTGCTCCCGACCCCCGGGGGGGGGGGTGTGCAACCCACAGGTTGAGACCCCCTGCACTAAGCAGTAGGATGTTCTGCGTTAGTTGCTGTCCCCTCCTGTTGAAGATGTGGTCACTGCAGGAAAGAATACACTTACTCATCATTGAGCCAGAGGGTACATGACTTCTTTGCCTAGTGGTTAGAAGACTTCCCTGTGACAGAAGAAACTCAGGTCCTGATTCCAGCTTGCAGACCCGTGTCTGTATTTTAGCCAATAATGGTTATGATGTAAAAAAGCAGGTGTTACTGTATTGTTACTATGCAAATGTTCATACGTTCATCCCCCGGGACATTTCCCCGATAATAGCCACGTTACATTTTTCTTTATAATGATTCTAGGGAAACAGACCATTTAACTACCAGTGGTAAAAATGTGCATCAGATTAACTTCAGTCATGTCAGTTTGAAAAATGATTGCACCTTCCAAAGTGAAACCTCAGATGCTTTCGTTCTCGATTAAATTTGTCTCCCTTATCTCCCCACACTCTCCAAATCAATTTTCTTGTCCTTTTTGAATCTTTGATCAAGATTTTTTTTCAACTTCAGTGTTTTAACCAGCATATCAACACAGCATCAACCTGGTGGAAAGGTCTGGCAAGTAATAATCCATTATTTACCTCCAGAAATGGTAGAGAGGCCAGCTAGGGGGAAGCTAGCTCTTCTTGACTTACTGCTCACAAACGGGGAGGCATTAGTTGAGAATGTGAAGGTGAAAGTTAACCTGGGTGACCATGACCATGAAATGATATAGTTCAGGATCATAAGGGGAGGAAGGAAGAGCACTGGAATAAGGACACCGGTCTTCAGAAATCAGACCTTAACAAAGTCAGGGAACTGGTGGGCAGTAACCCCTGGGAGGCAAATCTGAGGGGAAAAGGAGTCCAGGAGAGTTGGCTGTACTTCAAGAAGACCCTTTTATGGGTACAGGAGCAAGCTATCCCAGTGCAATAGAAGAACGGGAAGTGCAACAGGAGAACAGCCTGGCTAGACAGCAGTCTCTTCAATGAATTGAAACTTGAAAAGGAATCCTATAAAAGTGGAAACTTGTTCACAGTAGTAGGGAACAGAGCATGGCATGCAAGGAGAACATTAGGAAGGCCAAGGCACAATATGAGAGGCAGCTGACAAGGGACATAAGAGATTTTACAAGAACATCAAAAATAAGAGGAAGAGCAGCAAAAGCTGGTCCCTTACTTATCAAATTTGCACATGAACTCAAGTTAGGTGAAGTTGCAGATATTCCAGAGAGCAAGGCTAGGATGCAGAATGACCTGAATAGACTGGAGAAATGGTCCGCCACCAATCAGATACGATTCAGCAAGGACAAGTGCGAAGTCCTGTGTTTGGGACAGAATAATTGCATGCACCGACACAGACTGAGGAATGCGTGGCTAGGCTGCAGTACTGCAGAGAAAGACCTGGAGGTTACAGTAGACCATAAGCTGAATGTGAGCCAGCCATGTGCTCTTGTTGCAAAAAAAATAAATAAAAGCCAACAGCACACTGGGTTGTATTAACAAGAGTGTCACGTGCAAATCAAGGAAAGCGATTCTTCTGTTCTGGTCAGCACTGGTGAGGCCTCACCTGGAGTGCTGTGTCCAGTTTTAGGACCCACACTTCAAGAAAGATGTGGACAATTTGGAAAGAGTCCAGTGCAGAGCAACCAAAATGATTAGGGGCCTGGAAGGCAAAGCTTATGAGGAAAGGAGAAGAGAAGACTGCGGGGGCATTTGATACCAGTCTTGAGATACCTGAAGGACCATTTCAGAGAGGATGGAGATGGGCTGTAGGGAACAGGATTAGGAGCAATGACCCCAAACTGCAGCAGGGGACATTTAGGTTGGAGATTAAGAGGAATTTTCTGACTCTGAGGGTGGTCGAGCATTGGAACGAGCTACCTGGAGAAACTGTGGTATCTCAGTCCTTGGAAGTTTTTAAGAGCAGACACTTGGCTGGGATGGTATAGTCAGGGATGGTCCCGCCTTTAGCAGGCGACTGGACTACCAGTGTTTCTCAACCAGCGGGATGCATCCCACTGGTAGGACTTGAAGGTCGGGCAGGTGGGACTTCAACTCATTGCCTGATTGAAAAAAATCAGTTGTTTGCACTTCAGCTAGAGGAGTCAACAGGTATCTCGAGCAGTGCAGTTTTGTGGGGGTTTGTTTTTATCATGGTGGGACCAGGGGTTTTTTTTTTAAATGGTCGGTGGGACGTAAGGTGCAAAAGGTTGAGAACCGCTGGACTTAGATGACCTCGTGAGGTCTGTTTCAGCCCTACTTTCCCCCTGATTATATATGCATGTCATACCTGGAAAATGTGAATGATCATGCTTCTGAATGAAGATACTGTATCGAATGAAGATACTGTACTGTTCTTAAATGTTTAACTGTTCATGAATTCTCCCACCGCTCCATGTTGGAGCTAGATGAACCCATGGACAAGCTGACATGAGATGAAAGTAGTTATGTATCAGAGCAAGCTTTTATTTTTCTGAAATAGTCTTAGTGTGATGTATTGCTGTGTTGTCACCCAAGGAAATCTCCTTCTTTTGAAGTTAGACCCCTCCTTTTCCCATAGTGAAGTAGCGTCTAAGCCATTAACCATATGATGGCTCTTTGAATGGAAATGTCTTTTATCACTTATGGATCCCCATGTTAGAAATGTCTGCCCTTTGTCGCCCCTCACCTCGCTTTAAAAAATATATATATATATTATATATATATTAAGGGGAGGGCATTACTGTGAATGGTTACATTTAACACTTGGTATATCATAACTTTTGCCTTTATTGGAAAAGGCACGTAGTATATTGCTTAAATTTAGTCCATTAGTAACTGCTGTATTTGAGGGGAAAATATTACTAAATCGGTATTACTCAGAAATAAATAATTGCCTACAAAATTAAATGTGTATGTGGGTGAGAGGGTCCTTAACTTGTTGGTGGTTTCAGACAGTAACTCTGGAAGTCATCCCAGATGCTTTTCGCACGCAGCAGAAGACAATGTTAATACTTCGACTAATTATCCTGTCCACGTACACAGGTTCATACATATAATTCCCTATGATGAGACTTTTCCTCTTGGTTTTTATTTTTAAATCTATGCTGACCTGGCAGATGTTGGGGACCAGCTTTTAATTCCTCAAGATGTTATTTTTATTTCGTTTCTGATGAAAAGGTGAGTTTTAGCCTTAAGCTAGCAATATTAATTATTTGTGGCTGCAAAACCTGGCATTCTTCACTCGCAAATCTCTCCCCAAGGTAAAGGCAGGTATCACAAGACCTGCACAATTGCAATTGTGGGGCAGTTCAGAATATTTCTTTCTTTTGGTTGAAACGGTACATTGGGTTTTTTGTTACCAAGGAGAGGGACAGAAGAGAAAGATATGACGCCTATTAGTTTATTTTCTGCACGTGTCTTACTTGGTGGCATCCGTGTTGAAGGACTTTTGAGCTCAGGCAGCTGCTCTTGCCACACAGTTATGGTTTCGTTGCCATTTGTTAGACACCAGGTGCGACTTCGGAGCTCCTACCCGTAGGACCTGAAGAAGACAAAAGTTGAATTTAGAAGAAAAATGAAATAGTCTAGCTCAGCCATGCTCCTCTGTGAGGTTTCAGGCTATTATGGTTTCTTAGGTGCCTACATTCCTGCAAGGACAGCTTGGCCAGTGTACCTGAAAAGCCTCTAATCAAACAGTTCCAGTTTTCTGGTATTTATTATTCATTTATTTATATCCTACCCTGCCACTGGTTGCTTGCAGCTTGTCAATAGGGCCCACTCCTCTGTGGTGTGAAGAAGGAAGCCTTATGCTGACCAGATGAAAACATATTTGATTTCTCTGCTGTTAGCAACCCCATTTAACTCCACGGGAGTCTGACGCCCATTGATTTGTGATTATTTTTGGCACTTAATTAGACAGCGAGGGACTGTACTGTACCACCAAGCATTATCTCAGAGCAAAATCGGGAGTAAGAAAAGCACAGGATGTGATTTCATCTGCTGAGAGGTCACAATCCAATAACTTTATTTTTAATTCCTCCCTTTCTGTTCTACCACCTTTGTAAAAAGAGATGCTCCCTTGTCCCTGGGCAAAAGTCCTCGTGTTCTCCTTGCGATACTCGCAGACTGTCATCTTCCATCTTTCTGTTTCTTGGGCTTTTGAGTTTGCAGCACTGGAGCTGAATGAAGCAGTTGCAAAGACTCCACTATTTCAAGTGCAAGTTGCAAACTCAATACTCAGATTTTAAGGTGTGAATGCCTGGCTGGCTCTCGCGTCGTGCCGGATCCCTGCGGCTTTCGTCATAAGACCCCCAATGAACCCCAAATATGCAGACTTCAGGAGCAAGGCAGAACTAAAATGACTCCTTTAAGGGCATCTGCTTTTACTGACAGAGAGGTCTAGAAAAATGAAGGAACAAGCATCATATTTCTTAAAAACAATTTTTTTTTTTTTTTTTTTTTTTTTTTTTTACAGTGGGAACGTGTTATAAAACATTCTGCCAGTGTTGTTTCCCTTGGGATTTAGAGTGAGAGACATGAAGGCTGACAACTCTCTTCCTGTTGTAGGTCAGAGCTTCAAGGAACTCTGTAATCTTCCCACCAGCTTTACTCTCTCCTGGAACTCACGGTTAAAATTAGATGCTGGCTGAACTTTCGTAGTTCAATTTGAAAGCTTTCAGAGGCAAAGTAAAACAACTGCAGAAGAGACAGCTTTCTCACAGTACCACTCTGAGAAGCCACTTTGTACAGAGTAACATGGTTTTCCTAACTGATGGGTCCCTTTACGTAGATGTTATCGTAAATCATGATTAACAAGAAAGCCCACCGTGCAGCGTGGAAATAATCTATACGTGCGCTTTGTCTTGGAAAGAGGGTATCTTCCTTGAGGATATTACATTACCATTTGATTTGATTTTTCTCTTGCTAGTTCACCTCCTGGCCCAAAGTTTGTCCGAGCCCGAGGTACACAAGCAGTTTGCAAAAGATCAGGCAAACGCAAGGAAACGAATGGGCTCCGGGGCTCTGCCGTATGTGATGTGAATTATTAACTGCTGATTCAGAAATTAGGCTGGGGGTGCTGGAACATGGGGAAGGCTTCGCATCCAGTAAAGAGAGGAGAGGGGCTCTGTTTAGTCTCTGTTGCAGGATGCGGCACCCTTCCCATTTCTAAGCCAGCCTAGTTTGATTACCCTCTGTATTCAGGACTCGAAACAGCTTGTAAAACTTTTTATCATGCCTTTCCAGATCACGTGGAGCGCATTGTAGCATTTGCTTTCCTTTGTCCACATCTGTTTTCCAAACTCGTTACTCTTGTTATTACATTCATTAAAAAGTTGTGTTTATTTCCATCCCACAAGTTCATTTCTTTTTTTTTTTTTTTTATCTCCCAGCATAATTAAATGACTGCATCAAATGGTCTAATATATACTTGAGAAGGTTATCGTGAGCTGATTCCTAGTGCATCGTCATTGTTGCCAACACCGGCTTTGTCAGGAGTCTGCTTTCATGTGTTAAAAGGACTGGTCATAAAAATCCATAGGGAGACTTGAGTCAAACACAAACTTAGCCTTGGGACAGTACATTGCTGTTCTTCACCCACCTTGCCCCCTGGTTTCCCTGCTGTGGTTTTTGTCCTACTCCTCTTGTTACATCAAGTCTTTAATTAGGTAGCAAGCTGTCTTAGGCAAAGACTTTGCCTTATTTGTACTTATCACTACATAGCACCAGATAAAACAGCCGTTCGTATGGAATTGGTGAACTTCAGGAAAACGCCACTCACTTGATTTTGCTTCGGTGGATACGGGAGCGCTGCACATTTGTTTCACTGGAATACAAATTTAAAGCATAGTCTTACTTGGAGCACAGAACAAGAGAGACATGCATGGTAATGCCAGTTTTGCTACCGATTTACTGTGTAGCCTTGGGAAAGTCACACAGGTGTCTCTGGCTAATTTCCTTCTCCTTCTTAGTGAATGAATGGTACAAGTGGTATTGTGTTACGGGTGATTTTCCATTCTATAGTTCAGAGTGTGCATATATATATAGTATAGTTCAGAGTGCATATATAGTTCATAGTATAGATACATAGTTCAGAGTGCATATATATATATATATATATATATATATATATGCTCTGTGTGTGTATATAAGTGTGTATGCTAACAGAGTAATTTGAGATTTACATCAGTGTATCTGTGTCTTGGTGCAAGCTGAGGGCTATAATGACTTTGCAGGGGGATTTTGAAGAGCATTTTCAGTTGAAGCCATCAAAAACATGGGGCCTGATTCTTTGTTGCCCTGACTATACTTAGTCACTTGTATCTCGTCTGAAAATGGGTCCAAAATGTTATATAAAATCTTTCAGGGATGTACTTGGTAGCCGTGTTGGTCTGAGACAAGGAGACGTGCACAAAACTAGAACTCTTGGTTCCAAAATGATACCTTTTATTAAACCAACTGGGAAATCGCAAGAGAATTGTCCTTTTCTGCAGTTTTCTTGCGATTTCCCAGTTGGTCTAATAAAAGGTATCATTTTGGAACCAAGAGTTCTAGTTCTGTCCACATCAAATCTTACTATTTTCCGCTGACTCCTCGCTGGTGTAATGCCAATGCAGGATCAAGGCAACAGAGACCCTTGGCCATGAAAGCTGGCTATCTATGTCCATCACATGGCAGGGGAACTTTTTTTCAAGTTATTCTTAGCAGGAAAACATTTTTAACAAAATTGCATATTGTCAGATAGTGGAAAGGAATTAACTTTCCCATTTTTGAGGCCATTTATTTGTTTGCATTCAGGTTTTTGTTTCTTCTGATGCCATGGCATTGTTGGATAGTAATGCTGAGTATGGTAGCTTTTTGTAAACCTTTAGATACAGGTTTGCGTCTGGTTGGAGGGGGTTTTCCTTTCCTGTAACCTGTGACTTATTCTGCAGTTCTCTGACATCTGTTTTTTCACATCAACTGTGGTTGCAATCATGGTGTTGGTTATATCGGAGACATCTCCAAGTTGGTTTCTGTGTTCTTGTCCCGGTGGTATTGCGGATAACCTTTCCTTCCCCACCTTCTTGTGCACTCTCTCTCCTCATCCAGGACCTTACGTAGCCCTGTGGGCTGCAGAGGGATTAACTGAACCAATAAACACAACTTTATTTTATAGTTTTATAGCATGATTAGCTATTGAGTGCTCTGTACTAAAACAACGTTTGTTAGTCTAGTTCAAGACAAAGTTTTGTTAGGCACAGTGGGGCTTTAGTCCCTTGAGGAGTCCAACCTACTAAATATAATACTAGTTAACATATTTTACCGATGTGAAGAAAATGCTTTTCTGTACAGCGAAAGCTCCTCTTGGCCCGTGGTATTCATTTTGCCGTAATCTCTCTCTCTAGTTTGTTAGTAAAAGGATTTACTAACTATACATATTAACTACATATGTACAGTTTGTTAGTAAAAGGATTTGGTTGATGAATTCTCTTCCTCACAGTTTTAAATCACAACGAAAATCTTTTATTAGACTTACCAGTTACACAGGGGAACTTGCTTACATCATCAGACTTACCACGACGACATTACCGACAGGAATCGTTTACATAAGCTTTTCACAGCTCAAACTTATGTTCTAGATTTCCTTTCTCTTGCTTCGCCTTCCCCCCTCCCCAGTGTAAGGCCTTACTAGAGTTCCCCTGGATTTACATCTGATATAATGCCACTGATTCCCATGCCAACGGATGGGACTCCATGTAGTGCAGCGGTCATCGCAGCGTGCCCTTCGTGATGGGAACAGCTGGCTCTAAACAACTTCCTATGCAAACCTGGGGCTTTTAGGGGTGTCGGTTGGTCTAAGGACGTAGGCAGACATCAGATTCACCCAAAGAACCTTATCTTTTATTAGACCAGTTTAAATAGTGGGATTAGGAGAATTCAGCATGAACGTCAGGAAGAGATATTCTGATTGACAGGTTGGTATTGGCTTGTGGAGTTGACTCACAAATAGCAGCAGCCCCATCCTATAAGCCATTTAATATTTTAGAAAATGCTGTGGTAGTGAACAGTTCTGTATCAAGGGGTATGCCGAACTGGTAACAGAGATTAAAAGGGAGCAAGGAATATTTTTCATGGGACATGAGCTTGACATATAA
The DNA here is from genome assembly GCF_000455745.1 of Alligator sinensis. NCBI lineage: Eukaryota > Metazoa > Chordata > Crocodylia > Alligatoridae > Alligator > Alligator sinensis. Next base: position 1,188,525 of record NW_005841850.1, on the reverse strand, counting down.
GCTTCTCCAGCACCCCCCCTCTCTTTTGTTGGAGCCCTTCTTTAAAACAGGTGGGCATATCACATACGTGATTGTCTCTGATTGCGATGTTTGAACATTGGTGGAATCCAATAGCTGTAAGACTCTTCCATGTAAGCGTTCTGCATCTATAATTATTCAGAAACCTTTTAAGCATGGATGACTGGTGCCTCCCAAGTCTGGGGGGGCACGAGATCGCCAACGGGGTGGGGGGTCCCCCAGCAGCAAAACCAGAAGTGCACTTCCAGTGCGGCTGGCGCTTCCAGGGGGTACACGGCTGATCTCACGGGGTGCACATGCACCCGCGTGCACCCCCTATGTGTCGCCAATGCTTTTAAGTGACCTGTTTGGTTAAGAAGCGTGACTCAGTGGCGTCTTCCCTTCTGTCCCGCTAGTGTTGACCACCCTTCTGCTATGATAGAAGCTCATGTGTTTTGATCTAGTGTAATCCAAACGTATTTAGTCTGCATTTTATTCCACTTTGTAAACACGTTTTTTCCATAGCTGCAAATGTCTCCACAATTATTTGTTTCAATTTGTAAATTGAACAAAAGGCTTTAATAAACAATGTCCTCGGGCAGGCTCTCCTCTCCATCTAGTGAAGAAACATGAGTTTTAAACTGAGCAGCCTGTAAACTGCTGCAGATTCAAAGGGGAAGCTTCCACCATTTTGTTCAGCCCAGCCATTTAGAAGTTCAAAGCACTTTTTGCCGTAAGTAAACTATGCAGTCAAATTGTAAATAGGGTTTGGAATTACAGTGGGTATTTTGAAGCCTGTTGCTGGTGGCATCTGTCCCATCTGAAATACAGCATTATTTTGTGATACTAGAGGGTTGACTGTAACCAGTTTAATGTTGCATTTAATTTGCAGAAGATGGATTTCCATCACTAAGTGAACTGTGATTTTTCTACATTGCCTCTCTGTTTATGATTGCTAAGTCGATGTGAGAGACGTGTAAGTCCTATCAGCCAGCTTCTGGCTCCGAAGGTGCAAGCACTTGAATAGACAAACGGAGAGCTCCAGCTGGGGAGGGGAGGGCCTGACAACTACTTGCAAAGGCTTTGCTCAAATTTAAAAACTTGTTTGCAGGATCCCAAAAGTCTACAGCTGTTGCATTGCATTGGGACAGAAATCAAAACAGTCTTTAGCTCCCTCAGATCCTGAGGTTTTTTTTAGCTGGAGACTTACTGGTTCCTCTGTCGGAGAGAGATCAGTTCACAAGCACCATAGACCTTGTTGAAATCATTTTGTCATATAGCAATATAGGGCCAAATCCTTTTCAGGCTCTCATTCATAAGTATATATTGTGTGCCTTTGTAAGTCATGTACAAAGGAATTAAGTCTACCAAAATACAGCAAGCGCGCTGCAAAAGAAATGAATATCGTCTTTCCAGTTCAGTTCACCTCTAGCCAAAGACAGGGCGTTTTAATGTGAAGTTTGCAACATCGCCTGAGCGTCCACGCTCCACAACCGCTCCCACCCCAGATACTGGGCAGATACCAAAAGTCTTTTGGGCAGTGTCTCACAGGTTTCATGGTCACAATTCTAGTTGTTGTTTTAATTCTGTGTAGCTTGATAGTTGTTGAAGAAAGACATGGCAGAATATAAGGGTAGCCCTCCTGATTAAAGTATTCATGTCAATAGAAAAGAAATATCGGCTTAAAGTAAACCACCAAAAGATCAGCTATTTTTAGACTATTCAGTGTTGAATGTTGAGACCAGAAGAAGAGAACAAGCATGTCCGAAGAGAGTTTAGCGGCTTTGCCAGTTCTCATTGAAGTCAATCTTGGTAAAGGAAGGCTTTGCTGGACCAACAAAGTGCGACTAAAAGCCAGTGACCTTTCAGTGGAAGTCCACATCCTTTTGCTTTGAAACTAAGTCTGAGATAACCGAAGCCGAACTTGTACAGCTCATGGTGTGTCTTCCAGTCCTGCTAAGAGCCTTCAAAGCTGAACCCAGTGGAGAGCCAACGTGTCATATATTACCTTCTGCTGAGCGGCAATGCGGGATGCATCCCAGTTCGTGATCACTATGTCCGGCATTATGCAAAGGATTGTGAAGCATGTACTTTTATAGAACAGATAGTAATGCCCAAATATTTCCCTTTCAACCACTAACTTAATCATTTTATTTGTTGTTCTGACCCTGTGGATTGTTATCGCTGGCACAAAAATGTCTTTACTCCTCAAACTTACTAACTTGTTTCCGCATTTTTCTCCTTAAAGTGAAGAAAACTTTATGAATTACTCTTTTGACATTAACTAACCAACGCTCGAGACTGCTGTTCGCTGATATAGTGCCGTGGGATCCTTGCTTTGAGGTCCAACCACTTCTTATTAGGTAGACCATTCAAGTCTTTGTTTTATCCATGATAGAAACCGTATCACTCACCAGTGAAGCGGCACTTCCAGATGAAAAGGCCCTCCTTTACTTTTGAAGTGTATTGAGAATTATACCGTCCATGTGCTGAACAGCAACATTAAGCGGTGTCAGATTGTGGACGAAGGAAAGCCTAAATCTTTAAATCGGTTCAGATTTGCACAGTCCATACGTTCAATATCTACTTCTAGTTCGTTGTTCCAGAGCAGACTGAAAACTCTCTCTGGTGGAACAAGGGTCTTTGTTCTGCTTCGGCATGGGACTTTTCATGTTACAGCACGTGATCCTGCTCATCCCGCAGTCACAGTTTAGCACAGAAATTGTGAGAAACAGGAGATTCTGAAATGGGAGGGACTGATTCGTCTGCCTTGTGTTCACTGCTGGCTGAAGCAGCTTCTCCTTTCAGCATATTTTGAGATACTCCCTGATTGGCACTGTGATGCAGTTTGGCTTCATGGCTATTGGTAAATCTTGGATCAGGTAAAGTGCAGACGTAATGGGAGGGACTCCCTCCTACACTGCTGTTCAACTTGGTGTGTAAACCACCCATCTGCTTGACAGAAGCAGTTAATTCTATCCTTTCTAAGTCTTTCCTTGAGGTTTTAAAATTGATTTTTGGAGGAGAGAAATGGGGGTTTCACTGACGGCTGGTTTTCAAAAGCCTAACCCGGAACTAAAAAATAGTTTTAAAATAGCTCTTCCTAGTACCTGTTGTTAGACGCATATGACTTTGATTGCTTCCAGCAGCCTTTTGTGGCTTTTACATGATGTGTTATTTGCCTATATAATAAGGAGGGGGAGTTGATTTGCTTGTGCTTTTTTTTTTGTTTTGTTTCTGGTGATTTTATGGCCTTCGCTGTGTGAGTAAATTGGGTAGGATTGTTGATGCTCTGCTAGTTTTGACATTTTGTTAGAAAATTCCTGTGCTCTGACCTTCAAAGTGTGCAAAGTCTGGTGCATGGGGCTGTTGTTTGGTTTTTGGCCTTCTAACATGGCTCTTATGCTATTGGCTTCATTGTGAGTCCTAATAAAACCATGGGGAGGATTTTGATGGGGAGGATATTGCACTGACTTGAGGTTTCAGTTTTGATATTACGTTGGCTGCTGCATGTCATCCTTGGTAAACCAAATCTAAAAAGCATGGCTTGTTTTAGAAAGTCGCAGGCTTTCGAGAGTGACATTTGGCGAATCACAGTCATCACGCTGTCAAGTATTTGCCCGCGTATCGGTTGTTTTGTGCATATGCTTACACTCACGCTGCCTTCAGGCTTGTTTTACTAAGTTGGGTAGAGTGTTTATTATGTGGGCTGCAAAATATGTTCCTAATGGTATCCGAAACCGTGGTGCCACAATGGCTAGGAGTTGTTTGAACCTCCTGTTGTGCAACAAAGAGCATGGCAGGTAACCACAAGCCATAGGGTTGGCTATCTTCTAGGGGGACTGGATGATTGTGGTAGCACAGCGCTCTGCTTTGGGCTGCACGCTCGCCCTCGCAGTTAACTGTTTGCTTGGCTTGGCCGGCGTGGGTGCCGGCAGCAGCACTTTGTCACGGTGAGATACGAGTCTCGCTTATCTCCAGAGCCTCCCCTCTGCAACTGCTGCCGCCCAATTCCTGCAGCTTCTCAGGGTTTGGAGCGGGAACGTATCAAGATGCTTTGTCATGACTCTGTCTCCTTGGCAGATTGTATTTTACTTGGACCACCAGGTGCGGGCGTTTTTTCCAGTGGAAGAGCAGCATCTTCGTATTCCTTGTCACAACACCCTTCTGGCCTGGGTTAGGGCTCTTCTTGCCTCTGGCAGGTTTGGAGCAATGGGGCGGGGGGGCATCCCCCCACGTGTGCAGTTCAGTTCATGCAGGGCATATTTTCTGTGGTGCGTGTTTAATGTGGCATCTGCTTTCCTCGTTCTCTTGTCTCCCTTTTAGCCTGGACTGCATGTTCAGGAGCTGCTTGCGTCACTTGTAGGCATCTCTGCCCACAGATCATTTTACACAAGGGAGAATAACTGCTTTCATTTCCCAAGTCACTCTTAGCCCCTTGCACCAGTCCTTGAAGGCCTGGAGTACTTTGGGGAAAGTCTGCTTGTGATAACTTTTTAAAGAATGCATTTATTGCCTCCAGTTGCGCAGGATGGCACGTGTAGAGCACTCCAAAGGCTAGACCCAGCCAAACCAGAGGAGGAGACATTAATTCTAAAAATTATTTCTATTAGAAAGAAAACCCGATTGCATCGCTTTGATCGGGCACTGCAAATACCGGTGTTTGTATTGCAGTGCCGTCCTCCTAGGTCATATGCTCAGTGCTGCACAAACACAGGACAAAAAATGTTCCCTCCCCCCGACACCTTTGCATGTGTGGCTTACATGTCTCACGTGAAAAAACGAACCATGCGTGGAGCTACCGACTTGTCATTTTTTAGATCGTTGAATTAGTTTCATAAATATCGCACGACTCTAAACATCGGGCGTGTCGAATTTCAGTTTTTTTCTAAGATTTTTTAAAATTGCAGAATAAAAACGAGTACCGGCTGCGTGTTACCTGGTCAGCATGGACTTTCCTCTGACAGCAGGTACAATTGAGATATATGACCGTTGTGTAAATAATGTAGATCTAGTTAACTTGGACGAAGTGCAAATTAGGATCACACTTCTTCAGAGGCGGGGTGATTTATGCTGTCTGGCTGTGTCCATTAAGTGTGGGGTTGCTGATAAGACTTGTTTACTGCCAATTTGGGTTGTTGTAGGCCTGGAGAGCATCAGAAGCTGGAGATATAAAAGCCGATTCCCTATTTTGTGCACTTCTTACCACAACCGGTGAAATGTAGACGATGTGCAAAATGCTCATGTCTGCTTCAGCTTTGCTAGTCTAAAATTCCAGTGTCAGATGTCTCTTTGCAAAAAAAGATACTAAGGAAACATCATTCTAGGTATAATGACAATAAAAAAAAAGAATATTTTTATAAAAATCAAGTTAAAACCCCTCCCTGGATGCACTGAGCTTTGTGGAGAAAAGTGCTGTGCTGCTAGGGACTGAATGCACACATCAGCCCTTTTTGCTGAGGGTGGGCTGCTGCCTGCCAGCCCCAGATGTAGTGACCTTGCCAGCGGTGCAGAATTCACATGGCATCTAAAGCAACTGACCGCCTCAAGCCCTTCTCCAGGCAAAAAAAATGCAGAAAGGGGTTCACCCAGCAGAAAGGGGTTCATCCTGAGATCCCTGTGCCTTTCTAGTGGTTTCAGGTGCCCCCAGAGCGCTGGTGATGATGGGCCATGTGGATAGACCATACGGCAGCCTCTCTGCTACCTTTACAGAACGATTTCAAGAGGGCTAGAAAGGATGCTCTTTGTCTCTGGTTGCATCCCTGCCTGTACAACTCCCCTGATTTCCACTCCCTCCACCAGCCCAGCTGCCAGTTTATACAGAAAGGCCTACCGCAGGTCTGGCGGCGGGAGGTGGCTGGGTTACCGTCCGTCACCCAGAAGGTCCCCTCCATGCATAAACCTACCAGCACTTATCACTGCAGATGTGTTTCCAGATAAGACGTCACGGTACAACATGATTACAGCGATCCAAGTCAGCCACTGTCTGTCTCTGTCTAGTGCCTCTCACTGTCTCAAGCGCACATCACTGCACAGATGCGTGCAGCTGCCCTGAGAAGAGTTATAAAAACATGATTTTCAAACAGAATTATTAACTCCCATCAGAAAATGACATTGGCAACTATTACGGAAATGAAACACTGCTTCTAAACCGTCCCTCTTGGGAGAATGGACCTTGTGCTGATTTTTGTAGAGCCCCTTCTCCTATTTTTCACCCAGTCTTGGATAACGCAGTAGCATCCCAAAGTTGCATGATAAAACCGAACCTACGGGAAACTTTTGCGACACGTGAATTTTCCTGTGTCCGGCCTTCTGGGCACCACTCGTTCTTTTTAAAACATCAGTCCTTGGCAAATGATGCCTGTTCACCAGATTGAACAGATGCTATTAGGAGCAAAAAGTAAAGGCTTTGCCTTGCCATTATTTCCTATATGTATAATCATTACTGATTTGAAAAAGCCACTATAAAGTGCCATGCCAAATTCTACGCTGCGTCCTGCCAGATAGATCATATTTATCCATGTGTCAGCATAGGGCTGCATTCCTCATATTGCTGCTGCTGCTGCTTGAAAGCAAAGAAGAGGAAGAAAATGTCTGTAAGCAGGCAGGTGGAGCCCTTTAGCATAGGAAAGATGTTAGGTCCTCTTGCCTTCTCCCCCAGGAGCCTGGGACTTCACTTCTTTGAGAAGAGATTTCACTTTCAATGTGCATAGTGACAAGAAAGGGTAAGGAAGGGGTCAGTTTGCTCCAAGGAAAGATAGAGCCTGCCAGAGAATAATGCAGCAGAGCATAAATATTTTGGCTGGGTTGTGCTATAGCTCATGCATGATTTTTAAATTGGTGTGTCAGGATTTACATCCCCCAGCTTTTCAGGATGGACACCACAGTATGACTCAGTGGCAGAATAAACAGCTACAGGTCCAGGGCATCTGTGTATGGGTTTTAATTATTGCTTTTCAGAGTCCGCACACGCAGCCCAAGGCATGGCAACTGCAGGATGCAGAAACCACCTCTTGAGATCTAGGAGAGCACAGGGAAGGGCAGTCCTTGCTCCACCTGCCCTGAAGGTATACCCCGTGCTTTCCCACTCTGGGGAAATTGGGGCCGGATGCTGTTATCATCAGTGCTAGTGTAGATGCCTTGCTCTCACCGACACTGTGAGCTTTGTTGGGGCTGGGAAAGGTGAATGCAAGAGAGGGGGAAAGCGTCATGCATCTGTAATGTTGCAGCCCACCAGGCCATTCTGTCCAGCCCGCCGGGCCCCTAAAAAATTTAGACAATTACTATTTATCTGCCCCTGGCTGCCTGTCATGCGGCCCTCGATGGCTTGCCAAAACTCAGTAAGCAGCCCTCCGCCCAAAATAATTGCCCGCCCCTGCTCCAAACCCTCTGTCCCTCGGGTACTTCTTACTTATTTCCATCATCATGGCACCCAACAGTCCTCATTGTGGGCCAAGACCGCCTTTGCGCTAGGTGCTGCACGGAGAGAACAAAAAAATGGCCCCTGCCCCAAAGAGCTTGCAAACGAGTGAAACGAGACCAAGCCGTTGGCAGAGACGCATGGTCCTCTGAAGAAGAGGCCTCGTGTTGTCCTCCGGGAGGCCTCAGTTTAGCAAATGCATGCATACTTGACTCTGAGTACCTTAGTAGCCCCATTGATCTTACGGAGACTGCTCATGTAGGTGAAGGCAGAGTGGGTGCGTGAGTGTTTGCACAGCTGGGGCCTTCAGTTTTCCCTTTCCATTTCCAGGCCTCTTAAACTGATTGAGTTCTTGGCAGCGAATCTGTGAATCTCCTTAAATCACGTTCTTGTTAAAAACACCTTGAAGTTTTGGAGCTTAGTAAAGGAGGATCGGATCATTTTTAACTGCGAAGAAGCACAAAAGCAACTTGTCGTTTTCTTTAAAAAGGCTGCTGTTGAATCCCATTAAAACCGGATATTTCTCTCCTGTGACATGAAGTTAATAGGTTCTTGCAGTTATGTTTGGAAACATATTCTTTGAACCGGGGCGTAGCGTTCAGCCGGCGCAAGCCGAGCATTCCTGTCAAGTTTGCAAGAGGCCGCCTGGGCTCCGTACTTCAGTTATTTAGCTTTAAAATTATCTGTATATATTTGTACGTCTCTAACGAAGATGCGGTTCTCCTCCAAGCGTTTCGGAGCTGGCTCAGATGAGCATCGAGCCCATGCTCTTTTGGTCTTTACTTTGTGCCTATTAGCTTCTCTTTCTCTGCTTATAAATTTCTGATGACAGACATAAACATTTACCTCCGTAGGCATTACTTAACTCTGAGCTCACTTTGTTCTATAAATACAAATAAATAAAGACCACTTTAATGGGCGCGTCATAACCCAGCAGCGAAGTGGTTAAAAGTTTTAGCATGCAGACTGGCCAGCAGGAGTTGGCGGTGTGGAGTAAGGGGGACGCCAGCCTGTCTCTAAACTTTTTGGCCCTCCCCGAGTGCAGAGATGAAGGAAGAGCCCTCTATAAATCACTGGAGATTAGAGACCCTGTTCTTGCCGACTCTGCAGGGTTGCACTGCTTAATGTCAAAGCCTCACGTATTACTTTAACAGCACTCCTTTTCTTTATTAAATCCACTTTGAAATAAAAAAATGATGATCTTTCCAGTAAGGGGGGAGAAGGCCTAAAAGGATTTAGAAAGTATCTGTTATGTTACATTACTGAGACTAATAAGTGTATGGGGAGTCGGTAACATTTTTGCACCATTTCAGAAAATAAAATGAATAGATTCTGTAAAGGTTTCTTCCGTCAAAATATTCATTGCTCTTAACTGGGACCAGCTCTCCTGGGGCTCCTGGAGGAGAGTGACGGTGTGAACGCTAACTGGGGCTTACTTGAAGGTCGACAGAATTAAGTTTGCAGCTTCATCTTTGCACGTTTTTCAGCATCTGGTTTTAGATTAATTTTTTTTTTTACAGAACATTGAGTTTCTTCAGCCTGATCTTTATTCCGACTTTATCTCCTTCATCTGACTAGGATGAGACATACTTTGCACAGCTGTATCCAAGTTTGCTCTCAGCTTCATCAGGAGGCACAAGGTGGTCTCTAGGCATTGAGTATTTATCTACCATTATGGCATTAGTTTCTTCGGATTTTAAAGACCCTACTCCGATAATGTGAAGCGAGAAATCCCACTTCAACAAAACTGAATGCAGGATCCTCCATCTTAATATGACTCTTTGGAGTTAACGTTCTGAAACTCATTATGCATCAATACCTGATATGCATATATTTATGTCTCTTAATTGATTGCAATCCCCCCCCAACAAATTTTTTTCATTTAAATGAATTGCACACACGTATATTTTCTGCGCATAAATGTTTCAGATCCTCCAAGTCATTTAGGATCCATTAGGACACTAAAGCTTCTTACTGTTTTCTCATTAATAGTCAAGCCTGTTACAACAGCAAAAACAATTTCTAAGAGACAGGATTCTGTTAAAAACATCCCTGATGAAAGTCCTAGAAATCCTGATGGCAAATGTTGTCAAGCTAGGTTTTAGCCATGCACTTCTTTTTTACTGTGCAATATTGTGCCCCTGGAATGTAGTTTTTCTTTTAGTCTTATGACTTTAAATACAACCTTGGCATGAAACCAGTTAAGAGTAACAGATTTATAAGCTTTTGATGATGGATTCTGTTCGAAAGCAGTAGAGTAGGAGGTGAAAATATTTTTAGTCTTTAAATGCATTTAAAAATGTGATTAATTTTGTACATGGAGAGTAGTTTCTTTGTTTTTACCTGGGCTTAATGTGTTTTTGTACCCATTCGCAGCTCATTTATGGTCCAGCTCTCAGATGTAGTTTGAAGTTTAGAAATAGTTCACACCTATAAAATGTGGTTTTGCATTTGCCAGGGAAAACGAATATTGTTTTGCAATGCATCTTATCCAAAAGTTGACAAGTAACAGCTTTTCTGCTAGCTTATTCTGACAAACAGCTTGAAGGTATCACCTTTGGAGGCGGCTGCCACAACGAAGTGCAGATATTCATTTATAGCTGTTTGTACTCCGTGCGTTCTTTCATGTGCTCAGGAATATTGCCCAGTTTGAAAGCATGAGCTCTTAAATAACTGGAAATGAAGGCGGAGTTAAGCTGTTGTATGAACAGGACAAATTTCTGGAACGATATATGTGAATATTTAAGAACATGGATTTGGTGATTAACATTTCACAAGTGTCGCTTTTAACTGAAAAAAAAAAAAAAAGAAAGGAGCAGGAGGTTATCATAAGATTGTAACCAGCGGTCCTGGAGCAGACTCTTAGACCAGCAGTTAGTGTTTTATTAGGAGAGAACAACTCTATAAAAGGAACAGGAGATTCAATCATAATATAGTGGGGTGACATGAAGGCAGCTGACAGCATGGCTTCAAAAACCATTTAAGATCCAAGAAAAGTTGCCACAAGTAATATACTGCAGCTGGTTAAATCATTTTGGAAAAAAGCAGAACCTGCCATAATCCTGCGGGTTTGTGTTCTGGAGCAGGACCATGACGTTCCACTGCACATTCAGGTTAGGCGCTTGTTACCGCACGTGCACATGCACACGCATGCACGCACACACGCAGTCAGGACTGGGACAAATCACTCGACTTTTTTTTTTTTAATTATTATTTTGTCTTCTCGTTTCTGAAAGTGGTTTTGGGGGAAAGTAGGAACCAACCGGCAGATCGGTGGTTCAGGTTGAAAAGAAAGTGAATAAAACGTTAGTTAGGAAATGAAGTCGTATGTACTTATAGAGAGGGTGTTTGCCGTTGTAAGCCGATGCCTCAAGGCAGGCCGTATCAAAGGAAGAAGATGCCACGGCTAAGGATTGTTTTAAAAAGCTAAATGGAGTGAAAGGCAAAGCCGTGTTTTCCTCCCCAAAATTCCTTTGAAAAATATGTGTAGTGATTGTGCTTCGCTGAATAATTCTGGTTTAAAAAATATATCTCTCTCCATTCTTCTCACATAAACACAAGAAGCCGGGGGGAGCGGGGGGGGGGGGGGGGGGGACTTGTGAAGAAGAAAAGAACAGAAAGAGCGGATCGTTTTGGAGAGGCAGTGCTGGGGACAGCTCGAGACTGTCTCGCAGACAAGATCTGGTCAGTAGATACGTCAGCCGGGGTGGAATGTAAAATCTACACACTTCAGACAGATCCGGGGGAGGAAGCCAAGCGTCTCATGCAGAGAGCACATCACGGCCTGGAGACCATATTTCCTTAGTGGCAACTGACACGAAAGTGATCAACAGCTGGTTAGACATCGTCTTCGGAAGAGTGGCAGTCGCTGCCAAGATGGTGCTACTGGTTAGATTAAAAACAAAAAAAAATCAATCAAATATACAGAAGGGGCCATGAGTGACCTTGTTCGTGAAAGGTGGTAGTCTGTATATTGCCCAAAGCAATATGTTCTATATATTGTATATTGCCCGAGCACCTTACAGAAAGGCATGTTACTGTGTCCGCACCAAAAGAGAATATGCGTTTAAGAGCACGCTACAGTATTTCATCAGTTTTTCTTGCTGAAAGTTTCTATCGTTAAAGAAAAATACTTCACTGAAGTGGGTGCAAAAGGTCTGTGCGCTCCCCATAGGGCAGTTGTCGGCCTTAATGAATAAAAAGCAAAAATACAATCGCACAGACAGTAGAGTGATATTGTAGGGGGCAGGGATACAGAATGAACCAGCAAATTTTTATTGCTTCCCAATTAGGACACAAAAGACTCCACGCTGTACAAATCGCCCAAAACAAGCAAACTTTCTGTTCTTAATTTATCTATACGAGGGGCAGAATCAAAATCCTTACAGTAAGTGTTTGGAATTCCTTTTGTTATTAAAAAATTCCATGGTGATCGTGTTTTGTGAAAAAGCACAAGCCGAGGGAAAATTAGGAAACCCAGACTGCCACTGTCAACCACAGCGCTGCAATAAACTGCACGCAGGATCGCATTTGGCAGCGCTGACACAGGTGACTGAAGAACAAGCTTCGCTGTATAAAAGAGGAATTTTTCGTCCCCGTTGAAACCTCCTTCCACCTGCACCAGCTCTGTAACTTCTCATGATGGTTCATTTCCAGAAGATGGCGTGCAGCTTGGATATTTCAAACGCAGCTTGCAATTTCTCCTTATAGATATATAGTCTTGCAAGCTTGGGGATTGATCCTGTTGTCACTTAAGTCCCCCTAACTTGAATAGTTCAGAATCAGTCCCCAGGGCACTTTTTGTTCTTTTTTTTTCCAAGTGGGGCCAGACTTTCCCCATTGCAGAAGCCCTTTGCTGAAGCTTAAAAGTAGAACAGGTTCTTCCTGTGTCACCTGTGGTTCCTTTCCTACACCTTGCCCATGCATTTATTCTCTGCAAGGCACAGTTTCTCTCCGACTAATGAGTTCTGCATTGATGTCTCACTGAATTTACCTCTGGTAACTACCAAAGTCCTAGTGAGGCTAAGCATTGGATAGCACAGGGTTTGCAATACCTTTGTATCCATAAAAATGGTCTCTCGAGCTCTGGGTAGCCGCATATTACTAGGGTGGTGTAAGGAAAACTCATGCTGATGTTTCTTATACATGGCTTGTTTTGTTGTCAAATGAAGGACTTATCTCCAAAGCTGTCAGTCTGGGCCTTTATGCATTCGCATTCATTTATTTAAAAAAAAAAAAGAAGATGAATGAATGACTGGATGAATGAATCGGTGAAAGAAAGTGTTCCTATATCTCTATTATTCCTGCCATTTGGTTTCTTGGGTGTTTTTCTCTTTTCCATTTGGACATTCTTAGTTTTTCCTCATAATTTCATGCAGCCAGGCTTGAAGGACTTAGGTATTTTTTTCCCCGTCTGGGGTAGGTGACCCACGATCCTTTGCATGCACTAAGACAATGTTTCACAGGTCAGTGGTTGCCCCCTCAACTAACAAGGTAGGATAGAGCAGAGGTTCCCTATCCCTGGGCCACGGCCTGGTACCGTGAAGGGTTGGCTGCCAGACCGGAAGTCCAGAAGTGACCGGCATACTGTGGACCAGCAGCCAACCCTTTTTTATACAGAGTATACTCAGGTGTTGAGTATTTATCTACCATTATGGTATTAGTTTCTTCTGATTTAAAGACCCTACTCCGATAACACCTGAGTATACTCCGTATAAAAAAGAGTTGGCTGCCGGTCTGCAGTATGCCGGTCGTTTCCTTTCTGCAGCCTGCTGGTCCACGGTTTGCCAGTCTGCGGTCACTTCCAGTCTGCGGTTTGCCGGCCCGTAGTCAAAAGGGTTGGGAACCACCGATATAGAGTAGCGCTTCCTAGTTTGGTCCATCAGGAATAAAAGCCGCTTGGAATTAATCTCAACGAAAGTGTCTGTCATCCTGGAAACAAGATGGCTTGAGGATTATAGACCAATTTCACACTTAAGATAGGCATAACCACTGCTGATAGAGAAAAGATGGGTGAATAAGCTGAATCCTGATTTGCCCATAAACCTTCAGATGGGTAATGTCTAATAAGCTGCTGAAATGGGATATCTGGAAAATGAACTCATTTTTAAGTGGGTCACAACATCTGTGATTATCTTGTTGGGATTACTAGCAGACTCATGCTGTGGTATCATTTACTGTTTCCTGTAGGCCTTGCCATTCTGTACCGGGGTTTGCAATGAGTGCATGTAAATGGTCTGTGGCTTTGAGGTGGATCCTGCCAGCTCACAGACTGCTTGCCTCAGTGGGTGGGTGGAACAAATATATCAGTGTCATCTCTAAATATTGGAGACATATGGGGCCAAATTCATCCCTAGTTTAACAGCATTGACTTTGGAGTTAAACCAGAGCTGAATTTTGACCCCTTTTTTTCCTGCCTAATTATAGCAAAATCACTCTGCAGCTTTCTTAAATGTGCTGATGCCCATCTCTCCTTTTGCCCTCTCAGTCTCTTCAAGGTAATTCATTTATTCCCTTGGTTTAAAAACTATCTAAAAAACAATAGATAATTTATGCTGCAGAGCCATTTCAGCTGTGAGACAAAGCGCATAATGGGCCTGCAATTTACTTCCACTGCAGTCAGTGCCAGGACTCCTGCCGGCTTTAATGGGAGCGGGACCAGATCCATCGCGCTCCAGCGTGGAATGAAGTAACCTTTCTATGTACAATAAGGCAGAATTAAAGGAAAAACAAACTAGTGGTCAAAACCCTCCCTCATAGTCGCACATTCGCACTGCTACGTTCACGTAGGTGGTGGCGATGGTCTGTTACTGCACAATCGCAGTGTTTACACTAGAAATAAGAAATATGTTGAGAAAGTTGATTCTGAACCATCAGGCATATTTAAGGTACCTTTGCAAAACCACAACCCAACACGCAGCCTTGAGAAACTGATCTCCATGCTCCTGCTGTCCCCATGTGCTGGCATGACCTTGCCTTTGCCTTGGGAACCCGTCATGTCTGTTTTCCCCACCACATTCGTTTGGGTTTCTCCACTCCTGTCCCTGGCCGTGCTACGTACAGCTCTCATGCCCCATAAAGACAATTTGAAGCAGGAGTCTTCACAGCTCTCTGGTAGGTACTCTCTCCAGGTAGTTTATCTATCAAGCATGGATGTCATCTGTTAGTAATGGTTCTTGGCAACGTGAGGCCCATACTCGCCCTGTTCAGAATTGTCCGCCTCTGTTATCCCCGTTTTCAGCCCGTTGCTAAAACCACCCCATTCTTTGAGCCCAGAGACCCAGGAAAAGCTGCATTCTCATCGGGCAGGATTTTGCTTCCTTTCCTTCACCTCTACTTCAGGAGATCCTGGACAAGATGAGACGAGAGGGTTGGAAGTTGTCCCATCTATACCCCAGTGGTTCTCGGCTTTTTTAGATTCAAGGTACCCCTTGGAAAATGCCAGCTCTTCCACTGGTTTTTTTTGGCCTACGGACAAATAATAGAGCAATTCTTCTGTTGCAAAAAATTCTGAAAGGCCAAATGATTTTAACACTGTGGATTCCAGTGTGAAATCTCTGGGATTATCTTGTGAATCGCGCTTGCACACCTACCGGTGCTGACCTTGCATGCAATGCCATGGCACCCTTGAAAGACTCTTTCTGCAGCCAAGGGCGCTGGTTGAGAATCGCTGCTTTACCCCCCTTCCTCCTTGATTCCTAGGACTTCATGGCACTGCTTTTACTTCCTCTTGTGCTGCCCGTTTTAAAACAAAGGTTCCTTTTTGTTGGGCCATCCTGGGAAATAGCCAGTACTCCCAAAAGAAGCAACTGTCCTCATGCAACGAGGATTTTAAAATAAAATGGACAAAAAAAACCCCCAAATCGCTTAAAACAATGTAAAATACCCATTCAGAAGAAGCACTCATCTTTTGTTGGAAATCCTCCATGCTAAAAATCAGAGCTTGGGAATTCACTTCTATTTAACACCTTGTTAAGTCCAACATAGTCTCTTGCCACTGGCTGATCACAGCTCCCTTAAGAGAAATTTATGTTAATACAGTCCTTGTAGAAAGTAGTCCCAATTTTAAATAGATTGTTTTTATAAGGAGTAGTAGTTGAGGCCTCCGTTTTCCATAGGTTATTTCCTGTCCCATAGCACGGCATCCAAACAACATTGTTTTAGGTGAGTGCTAATTCCAAACATCATTCTGCCACCAAAGATTGTTTGAGAGAGACCATTTTTTCTTTATTTTTCTTCTTGAGGCACTTTGTTTCTTTTCAGGCTCCCACAAAAGTTAAAATAGGAAACCGTAGAGTGCATATGGAGAAACAGGGGAAAAAACAACAGTGAGAAGGAAACTTTGGCGTTGGCTGAAACCTGGGAAAAAGCAAAATGCATGCGAAGATTTATCAGCATCAGGATTCCTTCAGTTTTCCAAAGAAATATATTGGGCTTTGAATACAATAGGCTTGTAATTGCTTAATTGTTTTTAATGCCTGAAACACAATACAGAGAAATGCATATAGCTGGATTATAACATGAGATTTATGAGGGCGAGTTTTTAATATGTAGTCTATAAAAGTCATCCATCTCTAAATCCACAGTGCAATATACAGTAACCCAGAAAGAAAGAGGCCTTGTCATGAAGCATGACAAAGCAATTATTGATCTAACCTAGAGGGAATGCACTAAAGAAGAGCAGAGGGCGAATGAGAGAAGGATAGCATAACAAGGAGGGAGAGAGAGAGAGAGGCCAAGGGCAGGTGGAATGAGTCCCGATCCAAACCCCACCTCCAAATACCCCGCACTCTTAATGAATTTGAATTAGGATCAAAACTCAATAGCTACTCTCCTATCTCAGTAGCGGGCTGAGCTCCACCTCAGAACAGCTTTGAAGTTTGGAGGAGTTGAGTTTCCAGCACTGAATTTGGAGCCAAGTTCTGCCGTTTTGCAGAGGTATCACGTGTCTGAAGCCTTGTCACTTCTGAGCGAGCCCGGTCTCACGCTGTATCTGGAAGACAGGAATGAGCCCATCTTTTGATTTTTTTTTTTTTTTTTTTTTTTTTTTTTTTTTTTTTTTTAACGCCTATTTGAGGTCTCTTGTAAGGTAGAAAGGAAGATGGGGCAGTTGGGGATTGCTTTCAGGGAAAAAGACCTTTCTATTTCTAAAAACGCTGTGGCAGTCGTATGTAACCCAGCTTTCATCCAAGAGATAGCTCTCCTCTGAGCCCGACAGCTTCCTTATCTGGTGCATGTTTTTCCTTTTAGCGAAAAACTTGAGTCTTCCAGATGTTCCCATTCACAAAGGATGCTTTTTCCTAGCCAGGAAATCCCCTTCTCCAATTTGCATTTAAACACCGCAGTATTCTGGAATACCTTAAAAATATATACCCAGGGCTCAATTCAGACGAATATTTGCAATTGCAAGAGTCAGTTATGTGGAAGGAAGAAACATGGTCTGGTGATCGGGTGACTGGAGACCCAAATTCTGCTCCTGACTGTGCCATTGTCCTGTCAACGGTTTGTAGATAAGTCGACTTCTTTGCCTTACTTTCTGTAAAGAGCCATCTTTGCAAAGTGCTTTAAAAGTCTCAGCTAGAAGGCACTGTCTTTATGCAAACCCTAATTGACTGTTGGAATAAATTGGAGACATTTATGAATGTCCTGCCCTCATCTATGGAAATGGGATGATACAGAAGCTTTCCTTACGTCACTGGGCATTTGACAAATGGCTTCCTCAGGAGAAAGGGTTGATTCAGCTTGATTTAGAAACCCGTCATCAAATGAGATCCGTTTCACTCCGGGTTGCAGAGCGTCTTCGAGCGGGGGAAAAAAATAAATGTTCAAAATGATTAATTTCAGGCTTTACTAGCGAGATTGATTTGGGTCCCTTTGTTTGTACTTCTGAATTGTTTCGGTTTTCCCACAGTTGTTTCCCCTGTCTTAAAGAGAAGATGATGATAAAGAACCTTACCTGGGGCACGCTAAAGGGGTCTTTTTCTTCTCCTTGAAATATCAGTATATACCAGCCATTTGCAGGTTGATTTACAAACTCTTCCCGAGAACTTTTGGCATCGCAGCTTTTTAGCCCAGTCCCGAAAGGTGCTTTACAGTGCCTTTAGTTCTCTCCCATTGACGTCAGCGATTAAAGTTTTCCCTTAATTCATTACCATTACTCTCTGCGGATTAGTTTACATATAATAGATTTTGCGACTGTCACTATCTAGTAAACTTGTCTGTGCAGTGTCTGCCATGAAGCAGCCAGATACACAGGCATTCTGCATGCCCTATTTGAAAAAGGCTGGCAAAAGTGCGATGGAGAAATTGAAAGCACAAATCTCTGATGTGCTTTATTTATAGGAAATAAGAGTTTTACTTGGCAGTGGACGCAAGAGTGTTGAAATTGGATACAATGGCTACATGGTCTTTTGAACCTGATAGCAAGTAGCTGTGTCTCGATAGCAAACAGGTAGCACAATTTGCTAGATGGATTGAGAGCCAAACCAGGAGCCAGTAGGAGTTTTGCCCCCCAAAAAGTCTCTGGCTCCTACACTGGTAGTGTGCGCCTTCCAGGCTATGCTATAGCTTTAGATCTCAGCCAGGGATGTCTGTTGCCTTTATTCACAAGTTTATATTAAATGCCATAATATCTTGTCATCCATTGATGCACATTTTCTCCATTGTGAGTGTGTGTGTGCATGTGTGTCATCCATTGATGCACATTTTCTCCATTGTGTGCACGTGTGCATATGTGTGTCATCCATTGATATAAATTTTCTCCATTGTGTGCACGTGTGCATGTGTGTACATATGTGTGTCATCCATTGATGCAAATTTTCTCCATTGTGTTTGTGTGTATTAAAATAATAGACTCTGATTCTTCTCCCACACAAGCCTAATCTGGAGAAGCGTTGTGAACTCTGTGGCATTATGCTAGTGTGAAACTAGTGTTAAAAAAGATTGGGATGAGGCCAGTAGTTGTATATGTATGTGTGTACAAAAACATATAAAGAGATGCATGGGGAAATAAATGGGCAACGCACAGTGACATGTATTTTGTGTCATCTGGTATCCAGATGATTGCCCTTGATTCTGACAGTTCAGACAAATCAGTTTATTAGAACTGTATACGTAACCCAGCACTGTTTAGTGGAGTACAGAGCACTGATTTTTTTTCTTCACATTATATTTAGTCATTTCATTATTGGAGGTAAATACTGCTTGTACTTGGGAACACAACAGCTGGTCTTATGTGAGAAAGCAATCCACAGATTAACTTGCCAAATGTATTACCAGTTCATTTCACTAGACTGAGAACCTAAGGGTATTTTAATAGTTTTGACCTTGATCAGGCAGGAAAAAAATGCCCTCATTCTCAAGTCCAACCTGTGACTGACTTACTGCCATGGTCTACTACTGTATAGTGTGTGCCCCTGGCAGTCTTTGGCAGCGTCAATCTGAAGCAGTTTTTAAGAACCGAGTGCTTCACAGTGTAAGGGGCAAACTTTGAGTTAGAGGTGAGATTTTAAGTCTTTGGTTCATTTAAGGAAAAAAGGAATATTTGTATATTTTCCCCTGTGGTCATCCCGGGGAACAGAAGGGAGCTGGTCCCTTTAAAACATGCATTGCAAAAAGCGGTGGGAACTTCAAATGAGAACTTCTTTGCCTCATTGGTTGACTTGGCCTTAATGCAGGCTTTTGCTTAGGGCAGGGGTTCTCAAATGTGGGTTGCGACCCCCTGGGGGGTCATGAGCAACTTAAAAGGGGGTCACAAGCTCCTCCCCAGTGGGGCTGCCACCACCATCCTTGCAACGCTTCCGCTGCCGGCGCTTCTGCTTTTGGCGCCCTGCACCGGTTTCGCTCTGCATGGGCGCACGGGGGACCCCCGCCTCTTAGGGGACCCTCCCCCCCACTCACCAACCGGCTGCTGGGGCTGCACTGACCAAAAATGGTTGAAAATCTCTTGCTTTCATCAATAGCTCTGATTGGGGGGTCACACAAATTTATATATTATTTTACAGGGTCGCGGTATCACAGCGTTTGAGAACCCCCGGAGTAGGGAATTGCCTTGTTTGTATTGAGACAAAAGGAGCGAGGAGAAGTGGACTTGTTCCTCGGAGCCATTCCTCCTGCTGCAGGACCAGTCCTGCTCTCCGAGTGATGAAGGCCGAACCTGGTCGTGCTTTCATAAATGTTTTGAGATAAAGTAACCAAAATTGTGGAAAGACGTTCTGGTGGAAAAGCAATGGCCGCTTCTGTTCAGAAGAGAGAATTTTTTTTTTGTGCACTTCCCTTTTTTTGTATTTCTTTGGTTTCTTGGTGGTTTTCCTTTGGAGCAACTGTAATTAGTACTGAATCTCATTTACCTGGGAGAACTGACAGGATCATTCCCTTTTGCCATCAGCTCTTGCTTCAGAAGCAAGAAAGCCAGCCTAGTGGATAATCTCTTATTGTCACCCATCCAACTACCAACGAGGCCCAAAGCTATCTGGCTTTGAATATTGAACAAGATCAGACCTGTTTTATAGATAGTTTTGAACCACCCAAGTGTAGTCCCTTGTACTGCAGCCCTCTTTTGACTTTTCAGGTTGTTCTTGGGTCTGGATCGATGGGTTTAGGATGGGACTTTCAGAATCACTCAGCATTGACCTCATTCTGTTCTTCAGGACCTTTGCCTTTGTGCAAAGGGCAGATTGGTTTCCAAATCCTGCCCTTAACTTCTGCTGTAAAGGAAAAATGTTATTGAGCTGGATCACCTTGAATGAAAGCTTCAGGCTCTTTACAGAAGTGTGAGGAACTACCCAGTCACATACCTCTCTTCCTCTTTTCTGCTCTGTTTTCTCCACACCTGCTTCTTCTGAATGCCAAGTAGAAGTCAGGTGTGCGTGCGAACAGGTGGAGTGATAAATGCTGAGAGATGCACCCCCAATGCGTCATGTTAAAACATTTTCTCTCATTGGATGTACCTTGGATCCGTCTCTATGTCCTGACCTTAGCAGAAGGATCAACATGTATTAAAATTCATAACTTTTCTCTTCCGTTTCTAAATCAGACCGTTTTCAACATGCCACGTTCATTTGTTCACTTTGAAGATTAACTGCAGGACAAGTTTGAACTCTTAGAAGCAAGCCAGTTTTAAGTTACGGGAGCGTAAAAAAAAAAAAGTTGTGAAATAAAATGTTTACAGGCCTGTAACTTCAAAGTAAAATGGCTTGTCCACATTTCTTGATTTCCCCCATTGGGAGATAAAAAGATAAAGCTTGAGAAGTCCCAAAATTTTTAATTCGTTCTAAAATATATACTGGGGTAGGAGACAAGGCTTTGCTCAGAATTGCCTTCTCACCTCCCTGTTTGTGATATCAGACAACTAGAGCACGACAATGCATGCAGCTGCCTGATCCGTCTAAGTATTGGTGATCCCATTGATTTCTGCAAAGGAAAGCCGGATCTTTGAACTCGGATCTCTGCTGTAGGAGCCTTTCAGAATGATCTTTAAAACACATTTGCAATCATGGGCGACTGGTCCCACTGCAGGGACACCAGATTGCCGATTGCAGGGAGGGGGGCGTCCCCCAGCAACCCATCGCCAAGCCAGTGGCAAACCTGGAAGTGCACTTCTGGTTGTGCGGCTGGCACTTCCAGGGGGTGCACGGCTGATCTCAGGGGGTGCAGGTGCACCCGCGTGTACCCCCTACACAGTGCCAATGTTTGCAGTGATTAAATATGTAAATTTACTTATATAAATGAGTATATAAATAATAGCCTTATTAGACGCACAGACCTATGCGCACACACATGCATGCATTAAGTTCGTTTCAACTCTGACACCATACGGGACCCAGTGAAGAAAGGAGCCCAACCCTGTTGCCCACAGTCACACAAATAAATCCTTCACTTATGTGAATGGTACCATTGACGTCAGTGGGACTATCATGTAATTTAGGGTTGTGAGTTTTGCATTGTTGGATGTATGCCTTATTATGATGGCTCATTCACACTCG
>NW_005841850.1:1153891-1167095 GCF_000455745.1 Alligator sinensis | reverse complement strand
TCACCCTCTTCCTTGTCCTGCTATATTTGCATTGTATTTAGTAACTATTATTTACCACGTTAGCCTAATCCTGTAATCGAATACATGTGAAACATCCACTGAAATCATTGCTTCCTGGTCAGGGTGCAAATATGGGACCTGTATGATCTAAACTGCAATAGTTTGTCATTCTTTTGTTAGATTCATACAAAAAGGTTTTGTTTGGGGTTTTTTTCCCGGTAAGAAAGGAAAATCCAGAGATACCCTTAAGTTTTATTTAACGTCACATAACGTCAAAATATAGGTGGTTCTTCATTCCGTGATTTCTTTGCCTTTCGAATAATCCAGAATACAGTTATTTAAATGCTTAGGTTTAACTTTATAAGATAAAGAGAGGTGGGTAGGTTAGCCGTGTTCGTCAGACAGAAGGCAGGGCAGGATAGTATGTTGGAGACTAATTAAGACAGGCATAAGCTTTCCTAGGCAACAGCCTACTTCATCCGGAGATATTATGAATGAAAGAACATCTGACATAGACTGCCTACGAATCTTATGCCTTTAATAAATAAGTATATTTTCCTTGTATTGAACTGTGTTGAATTGTCTTACTATTGATGCAGATGCATATTTTGTAAGAATTTCAGGGGGGGATTTTAGCATCAATAAATGACGTGGGGTTTTGACACGTAATTTCCTGAGCGCGCTAACACTTCCCTCTCCCTGTGAGTATTTTGACGGCAAACGTTATTCCATCGAGGCAAGTTTTCTCGCTTGTTCGGGAAGTCTCCTGTTTGATTCTGTTAGTCGGAAGAGGGCTGAATTCAGTTTACGTTATCAGATCAGATCAATAAATCTGAAGGAGAAATAAGAGGAGACCTCAGCTCGGGGGAGTCCCAGTCTGCAAACACTGGCTGATAAAGAAAACACTCGTATATCTGACACGTCATCAGCTCCCAGTGTTTGCTTACGCCCCAAGTGCTTGTCACTACACGAAGAGACTTACTGCTACCGCGGCTGTATTTTCGGAGTCTCCCTAAGAACTGCTTTTAGTCGGAGCTTTGTTTATGGTGCAGTGAGTTAAGCATGATGGAGACTGCTTTTTCAAGGGATGTTTTGCAAAGGATTGACCACTTGAAGGGACGCGTTCAGAAACCCAAGTTAATTTAGCGCACGCAACAAAATCTCTTGGGTGGTGCGTCTTCTAAACTGATAGTGGAAACTAAAGCACGCTTGTTGTATTGCAGGCTTATTCTGTCCGTTTGCTGCCACGAGTGATGAGATACAGAGGGTCACTTAAAAAATTAAAAGACCATTGTTACAGCTGGTACGGTTTGTGATTCTCTGAACCTCACCTTGCAGCCTGGTTTGTTTTGCATCCTAATTAAACCTACAAATGAATTAAAGAAGAATCGGGGTGATAGATGGCTTTGAACAAGCAATAGTCAGGATGAACAAAAATGACTGTTATCCATCCCAGGTATATTGCAAATAGATCCTTGTTTTCATAAGCCAGAAACAAATACAGTTGACTCGATTACAACATCCTTGCTTAGGTAAAATTACCATTAAAGTCGAGACGTCCTACAGCCTGGATGAAGTTGTCAGGATGATTTGGCCCTGGGTTTCTGTATGCTTTATCTCGGCCTATATTGGTGAAAGCACAAGAGCTTTATTTATTTCCCACCGGGGGCTAGTTTCTGTAAGTGCTCAGGTGCCCAGCAACCTCAGAGTACAAGAAGGGCTTTTTCTGGGACTTTTCTTCTCTCCTTCCTGTTATTGTGTTAGTTTCTTAAAATATAAGCATTAACTATTGGAGCCGCCTGAATGCATCCAGGTCAGTTCAAAGAACTTGCAAAGAACTTTTTTCCAACCATTTAGTTGCTCTAATAAAAGATATCACATCTACCCAAAGAACCGTGCCTGCCTGTGTCCTTAGACCAACACGGCTACAACCAACAGCCCTGTTTCTTACAATAGCATCCATTCAGCATTGTTGAAGGTGGCCTGGCCACCTAGTGTTATATGCACGTTGTTTTCTCCTTGTGGACTTATTAATTTGTATGATATTATCGGTTCTTTATGAGCGTTTAGCTTTTTCAGGCCTCTTTATACTGAAATTTAAAACCACGTTAGTACCCCTCCAGACCAAACGGTTCCAACACAGTTTCAAATCTTATTATAGAGGCAGCCTGCCTGTGTTATAAACCGGTTTATGGGCAGGGTTATACTCCACATGGAGACTTAAAGCTGTAATACCGTTCTATATGACATGGGTAAGAGCTTAGTCCAGACAAACTGTATTAGAAAGTTTCTAGCAAGCCACATTTGTACAGGGTTGCCTCGGATGCAAACGAACACGGCTAAAACCCTTAATGCAGTAGCGATGGAGGTTTTGCCTGTTTTAATTTCCCCCATTTTAAAGAGATTTCCAATGGGCAGCACTTTAGAGCCTCAATATCTTTTGTGTAAAAGTCACGATCTTCACTCCAGATTGAAAACCTGCCCTACACTCGTGTCCCTAATGTTTGCTCATTATTTTTACAGGCCAATAGAGATTTAGCTTCGTTTATGTCTGGGATTAGTTGTTGGGGTTGGCTCTAAAGCCGCAAGGATTATATTCTGGTGTTTGTGCACAACGCTTCAGCAATCTTCACAGCCCAATGATTTTTATATATAGGCTGGTTGCAGGTTGAAAATTGTAACCCGCCGTAGTGGCAGTGTCAGGGAAGGGCCCCGGAGCTGGGGTCTTCCATAGGGACCCTGTGAACGCCCCGCTCTGTTCTGCAAACCGCGCTTCGGACCCGACGTGGAGATCGGACTTTCCCCTACGGTGCTAACAGGAGGGAAAGGAGGAAAGAGAGAGGACCTCTGTTGGGCGTACTTGTCCAGTAGTAGTTGGAGTGAGACCATCAACACAGCCCCAGCAGTGACAGATGGTGACCACTTTCAATCACGACTGAACCAGGCTGGATTTAAACTAGTGATTTAGAGCCGAAAGTCTCTGTATCCGTTACCGGTCCCCCGCACCCATCACACCCTGTCTGCACACCTCACCGGTTTTATGGGTGAGATCAAATTTTGACTCTTATTTTTGCCCAATGCCCGCCCCTTTTGACTGCTCCAGTTTCTCTGAGAACTGCTGGGCTTGCCCAGCCAATCTGACTGGAAACTAAACAGTTAGTAAAATAAGTTTTTATTTGGGCTTTAAAAACTTGATTGTGGACCCTAGTACCTTGCAGTAAAGATTATAACCCACTCCCCTGACTATTGTGATGACATAATACATGATACATAATACTATTATGGACTATGCCCAGAATAAAGCCCCTTTCCTATAGACTTACGCAGAGCTGCACCTTGCTATACCAAGGGGCATTACTAAGCAATATTCTCCACCTAAATTATCTTCCATAAGAATAAAATAAGTCAGAACTTAAAATAATTTTTAACTGAAAACCGACCACCGGGATATTGAGAAATGTTCCCTTTAATTACGATACTGCCCAGCTAATGCATGCCTTTTTTAAAGCAGAAATTAGACTTTCCATTTAAGAATAACACACAGAACAGCTGTCTGCCTTGTAACCCTTTAATGATTTTTTTTTTTTTTAAATCTTCACAACTAATTAGCTGATAATGCTCTAATAGGTTTTTCAGGTTTTTTTCTTAACCCTCTTCATTTTCGTGAAGTGTTTATGCTGTTCGTCCTTATTTGGGTTTCAGCATTTCATTTTGCCCTCGTCTCCTCGAGGACTAATGAAAACCAAAAATACCACACAGTAATGAGAAACAATAGTGTACGAAGATTAACGTCACAAACCTGCTGCTGACCTCAATAACATTTCACAACATTTAGTTTTCATTACAGTGAAATGTTGCTGCATATTTTTTACATGAACTTCTGAAGGAAAATATATGATGGGGCTTTCCAAAAATACACGCACGTTGGGAAATCAGACTTCTAAATCAAGAGTTTTACACGCCTACTAATCGCATTTGACGAATCCGGTGTATGGTATTAATTATTGCAAACGCACAGCAAAGCGTCTTAAACGTCGAGCAAACAAAGGCTGTCTGCATTGGTGTAGCAGGCGCATGTCATGCGTTCTTGAAAAGTGCGTTCTGACTTTTAATGCTGTTTGCCCCCTTTGGATGATGAAAGAACATTCAATTTTTAAATTGTATTTGTAGAAAGTATTGCTTGGCGTAGGGTTTAGGAAAGAACATTTAGAACAGGTTGATCTATAACACCAAGAGCAGTCTGTTTTCTATCAATGATTCCTAGCCAGCTTATTAAACAGATTTATACAATGAAAGAATCTAATAACAAAAACATTCACCTCCTTTATTACTTGGCATTATTTATGGCCCTTGCCTTTTTTTTTTTTAGCTACTTTTTTATATGGCGGAATCTGCCAACATTATACTTATAAAGTTTATGTACTAGAAGAATTAGTTGGGTGGGGATTTGGGTTATTTTATTTCTCTTTCCTCTTGCAGTTATTGCTAAATCCTATATACAAATCTTTATAAAGAAAAGAAAAAAAAGAGGGGGAAACCATTCTGGAAATACTTTTTTCCAGGGCAGGGATCTCTTTAATGTATTTACACTTAACATATTCTCTCATTATTAACCAAAATACTCCTTTTTTGTTATGATAGCAGCTGTTATATGGTTCTACTGTGTTTTGTGGTTATAAAAATCTTTAGGCTCAAGTCATAGATCAGGAAATACTTTCACGTTGGGAAATTAAAAGTTCTCCCTCTATGACACTATACATTAAAATCTGCAAATATCACCAATTACCATCCAAAGAACAAATTTGTCCTGAAGAGTTCCTTCCTTCCTTCCTTTCTTCCTTCCTTCTTTCTGGCTGTCTTAAGGCAATTGAGCTACAATGGAGTGTTTGTCATTTTTAGATGGAAAGTTAATGAGAGTCCTTGGGCCTTTTATTCACTAAACACCAGTTGATGGCTCACGCAGCAGCAGGCAGGCAGGGCTGAGCCTGACACAAATACAGGCATGAAACAAATATAAACTCTCTCTTTCCTATCGATTGCTTTTGATTGGCAAGTCAGACTTGCTGCTTCAGAAGTGGCCAGGGCCAGCTCTTTGAGTGGGCCTGCATTGGGATGCAACCTTGTACTCGAAGCTGCTGCTTGATTCAGTCTTCACGAGTGGACACAAGGCCCTCCTTTTTCCCTGGAGCTGTGGGTGATGACTTGAAACACCCTTTCTGCAGTCAGTGAGGACAATAAGGAACCTAATTCAGAAGCGGGCTTGGGGCTCTGGCAATGCCACATAAACTATTTAAATTCCCCTTAACGAACTCTCAACATAATAGGCGCATAGATTTGGTAGGCATTTTGAAGCTGAGGTGCCAGTTGTCTAGGGCACAGCAGTTGAATCCTTGTGTAGTCGCACAGCAAGCCCTGGGGCCCACCACGTAGGTGCTGACAATTTATATGACCTTGGGAAAAGAAGAGAATCCCTAAGGCAAAGAAAAGTGCACGGTAAGATCGAGAGAAACTTTTTTTTACTGAATTCTTGCAACGAAAACTTACAGGTATCAAGATGCATTCAAATCCGTGGTTCCTAGACAAGTTGCTATAAAGCAGCATGCATACCATAAGGGGAGATGAATGTTATTTTCTCCCTCAAAATTAAAAGCATCAATAGTTTTATGAATTGACACGTGATCAGCTAGAATAGTAGGTTTTATTCCAGTTCCTAATTTCATCTCGGGTTTCCACCTTCCAGAATTTTTGTTTCTTGAATGGATGTGTTTCACTTAGTTTGGAAGAAAACCAGTTTAGTTTTTTTTTTTCCAGCGAGTGATATGCCTTAGCCAAACCCCGTCCTCTTTTGACATACTCGGCAGCAAGGGTCAACATTTGTAATAAATACAATTAAGTTTTTTGCTTCAATTGTAATTGAATATAAGTAAAGAATCAAAATAGACTGGCTACTTTTTTGTTCTAACCAAACATAATATATAATGTGACAAAGAAAATTATTGGTCTTCCCACAATTAATTTTAGCAGCTCCATTTTTCATAAGTCATAGAAGCATATGGTAGCAGTGCGGGGAAGAGCATGAATCAGCTCAGATGTTTCATTGAAATATGTTGCCTATATTTGTGTCAGGATTTGAAATGCTTTTGAAGCACTTCAGATGATGATAAATTAGAAACATGTAATTAAGAAATTCAAGAATTCCAAATAAAGAGGTCACGACTGAAAAATGTTGGCAATGAATTACAAGCGTCTCAGAGTTCATGGGTCTCAAATATAAACCGATGCTTGTTAAAGGGAGCCTTTACCTTTAATTCTAGGAGGTGTTGGAGAGTGAGGGGAGAGTCGGAGGAAGGCTGGATTGAAGGCTGACCCAAAGAATGACACAGTGCATTAAGGAAATGTTGAGAAATTGTTTGACTGTAATCTGTTGGGAATATATGAGCATGTGCACGCGTGCGCGCGCGCGCGCACACACACACACACACACACGGTTGATGTAAGGTAGGCAGGGCAAACATTTCTAGCATCCTAGGGCGCGTCTAACGTGTGCTTTAATGCACAGTAGCCTATTTTACTGTGCATTAAAGCATCACGTAAAAAAAGAGTGCAAATACGCAAATGTGCAGTAAAATAAGCTACTGCGCATTAAGCGTCACTAAAAAAGCATGCGCTTTTGCTACTGTGCATTAAGGCAGCCTAATGCACATTGATGTAGCACCTCACATTGGAGGTACAAAATTTAATGCGCATTAGGAAAAGTGCATTAATGCACGTGTAGATGCACCCCTAGGGTCTGAACTGTATCCAGTTCTTGTTTTGTATCTTCCCGTTTCGAGAGAGTGTTTGCCCCACCTTGTGACAAACATTGTTCTTTCTTATGAGCTCCTTTATTTAACTGAAATGAAATAGGTATTTTCTCCCCTGACATTTGCCCTGCTCCATGGCCCAGTCCAAAAGGAGTTGAGGAAGTACTGTACAAGGATCAATGGTACCACTGGCCACAAATAAAGAAGTTGAACCAGTTCTTGAAAAAGTCCCCCAAATGTCAGATGCCCATGTTTAAACCCTGTCCAAAGGCCAGTTTTACTTGCACTGCTGGCACTTACACAGCCAAAAATCCAAGCTGACACTGACCTTGGCAAGATTACTGGGGCAATCTTCATTTAAGGATGAACTATTCTCGAACAATTTCTCCACTGTGTCAGGCACAAACGGGCTTTTCTTCATCACCAGACATGCATGTCTTCTTGCTCCAACTATTTTTTTCTTGAACAAACATATGTATTGTAGCCAATGCGAGGAAAATCCCACTCACTATTTA
The DNA here is from genome assembly GCF_000455745.1 of Alligator sinensis. Taxonomy (NCBI): domain Eukaryota; kingdom Metazoa; phylum Chordata; order Crocodylia; family Alligatoridae; genus Alligator; species Alligator sinensis. Next base: position 1,159,777 of record NW_005841850.1, on the reverse strand, counting down.
TGTTTGAGTTCCCTATGTCCCTCTAACAATATCATACTGTATTGATGGCAGAATAAGATCTTGATCCAAACTCTGCTCTGTTTTCATGGGTTCCCTTTTGGGGACCGAAGTGCCACAGCGTAACTGGTATTAAGTAGCAACCTTCTATACCAGAGTTTTTTGTCTTTTGGTCATTAAAATGGATTCCTCCCTTTTTTAGGATTTTTTTTTTCAAGATCTAGAGTGCATACTGCCACTAGCCGCAGAGCATTTGCAGCCAACACAACTGACAATTTGTGGAGCCTTACTGTGCTTAAGTAGTTAACCTATTCTGCACTGTGAAAACAGTCCCTGTATATGATGTGTGTTGACGGAGGCCATCTTTTAGCAAAACAGCATGCAAAAGGGTCGTGGCATGCCTACATTTCCCATTCACTTGAAAGTGGATTAACAAAGAGCAAGTAGAGCCCTAAAACTGAAGACTGGCCTTGAGTCTTCAACTCTTTGTCCAGTTCCTTTAACTCCAGTGCCAGGGTGGGTATAAGTTGTGTGTACTTTTAAATACGTACGAGTGTTAGGCATAATCCTTCTCACTGAGTGATTTGGGTTGTTTTTTTTCCATATGAGGATATAAGTAGAATCACACCTGCTTACAGTCGAAGTTCAACACAAGGAGAAGTTTAGATTCCTAGACCATGTTTTTAAGGTTTTGCACTGACAGCTTGAATTGAATTCTCTAAGTGGGCTAGGGTCTCACTAGAAGTTTTTCTTTGAATCAAGATGTGAGAGTGAAATGAAAGTCCTCAAACGAGGCATAGGATGAAAGCAAAGCAAACAACTGTGGTGTAATATAGACCCGCATAAAATAGAAAACCCCAAGCATAAAGCTGATACAATATCAGTTAGACATTGACCACTGACACAGGACTTTTGCCGTCTCTCCTCCATGCATCTTTGATGGCTCTTTCTATCAGTGGCAGGCCACGGATAATGGTAACTCAAAAAAAATAATAACCTAAAGAGCAGCCTTCTCCCTCCCTAAGCGTTCAGATTCGTTTGCTGAGCAACCAGAGCTGTAAAATGAGAGTTGCGGTATCCCGCCGACAGCAGATTCTTTGTGTTAACTCTTTTGTTTGTGGCCATAAAGAGATTTAGAGGGGCGTCACGGTCCTCGACAATACACCACGAGGGCTGCTAACTGGCTATTTGCAATCCCTCCTGACTCCATGAAACACGCCCCTCCACTTCACCTCAATTGATGTGCACAGAAAAGCTGGGATCCGCTGCAAACGATTTGGTGACACCAGTCAAAATGTTTTCAGCTGAACACAGCCAGCATTGACACCAGCAATAAAGACTACATGACAGAACGGTACAGAGATCAGACTTCGATAAAGCCAGCAATTAACCTATCCCTCCTTCCTGTAAGGCTGTCTCATAATAAGAAAGCACTGTTGTATAACATCTAACAATAAGAGATTTAACACCATTAGTTAGGCGGGGCTTCTGATTTACCCAGTTTAGTCCCTTTGCCCAACTGCCCTTTATACAGAATATACAACACTATTCTAGAGGATTACTGGGGTTGCATTAATGCAGAATGTAACATCATAGATTATTGCTGCAGAATATTTTAGTGTGGTCTCCTAAGAATTTACTTTTGGCGGTAGAGCCTGTTTTGCTTTATAAAGAGGAATTTATAAACCCCCCACAATCAGATCGGTTGTTGGTTTTGTCAAAAAATGCCAGAAAATGACAGCTCTAAAAAGTTGAGCTGTTTGCAGCCGAGACTCCTTAAATCACAAAATTACTTTCATTTTATTTAGTATCCTTGTTCCTTCTTTGTGGCCAAACCGGAAAAAATACTTTCTGAGCTGTAAAATCAGCTCGCCTAATCTTGAATGATTTTGGTTCGGTGGCCAGATCTAGTTCACCGTGCCGTTATAATGTGCACATTTGATTAGTTATTGTCTTTGGAAGCAGTGTAATTCGGACTGTCTTCGTGAGGGATCATGGTGTGTTTTTCATAAATCATTTTTCTTTTCCTTTACTGTTTAGAGGATAATAGTACTGTAGCTTTGCAATTGTTTTATGAGGCAGTAATCTTGTTCCTATGAGGATCAACCATGAGGCCAAAAGAAGAGTGGTTTATCTCCGGGGATGTGAGTTATAGCTGAGAAAATCACTACAAAACATCAATTATCACTGTTATAACACAAGTTTTCAGAGTGGGGAGGTTTTAAACTGTTAAGTGTCAAGAATGCAACTCAAAATCCTACTGTTGAGCCAGGGAGACCGAAGTTAATAAGTTGTAAAACTCTCCTTTGAAATTGAGTTTACATTAATTTAATAAATATTTAGTTAAAAATCAGAGGCCAAAATCCACAAGTGTTCATGTACATCAGTAAATGTATTAATGAAATCGCTCATTGATTTCAATTAGGCTACTTATGCGATTTGAACTATTGCCATTAATAAATATTTGCAGGATTAGGTCCAAAATGATTAAAAAATATAAGGAAATGAGAGCCCATGGAATCGCATGAGATGTCACTGCTGAAAGTTAGCATCTCTTCTTTAATACCATGAAACAGGCTGATTTACAGAAAAATAATCCTGGTTTTAACCACCTGCCTTCTAAACATGGGTTAACACATAGTAAAATGAACGTAAAAAGCTTATGTTGCTCCGGTTCTGACGTAGGTCTACGTTACAGACTTCTTTGGCGTAGCTATAGTCTCCCCAAATTAGGCCGTAGGAGCAAATGTATGGTGAACGGAGACATAAGAACAGGGGAGCTGCATGAATCGCATTCCTAGAAATAAGCTTGTGTAAATGTTGCAGTGCAATTAGACACACATCAGAGATGCAAAGTCTCACATCCTCTGTAGCGTTAGGAAGAAAGGACTGTGCAGAAGTGAACGCCGAGCTGCTTTGTAGTGATTCACGAGTCGAATATATTCTGACTGCACGTGACGTGAGCCATAAGACACTCTTGTAAAACACATTTCCAAACAGTCGGTATTGCGCAAATTGGCATTAATGCAAAGCACCGTCTAAACTCGAAAACACTCTCTGTGTTGGCCCACAACAATTCCCCGCGCTTAAGAGGTTTATTCAATTAACAGTTTAAACTTCCATTATATTTCTCTGTTTGCCACAGAGAGGATTCTTGTGCATTTAATAGTTTTATGCATTTAATCATTAGTCCGTTAAGTGGGCTCTGCTGGTCTGCCATTTTCTTAGGTAGCGGAGGGGAAAAAAACCAAGCCGGGTAGAGCAGACAGTGATACATGACAAGTGTCACGGTTGTTTGTATCTTCCTGACCTCCTGGATCTGTCTGCGTGAAGGTTGCTGGCCATTAATCCTCTACCAGCTGTTGTTCCAGCCACATTTAAGTAATAGAGACAGGTGGCAGAAGATTCAGGTAGCCCTTTCCGATTGTGGGTTATAAGAGTCCAGATTGGCAAGATACTTTCATCAAGGCAGAAACTTAAAGAAAATGACATCTGTTCCGTAACCTAAGGACTGCTGATCACTTTAAATACTTTAAATTAATCCAGCTTCATTTGTTAAAACTAGCATCATCTTCTTAACCACTAAGGGTTCTGTCATTTTATACTAAAAAAACCCCCAAACAACAACCCCCAAAGCCCTCCAAAATGTCATGTATGTTAGGCATATTTTAAAATGGTATATGCATGCAATACACAGGATTAAATGCACACATTTATTTCACCAGAACGAGAATACATTTTTGTTTCGATCTGTTTTCCTTTCTTCAGTTCTCAGACTCAAAGTGTTCACCAGCCTTGTAGGTACTTTCTGGCCTGAGCGTTATCTGAGTACGAAAATGAGCCCGGTGACAAAAAGCAGTAAATTCAGTGCCTTTCCAAATGCATTCAGAAATGCTGTAGCAACCGAATTCATATTTCCCTGAAGCCAGCAGGAGTTATATGTACCCTATGGTATCTATAAGTACCCTTTTATCTCTCTACAATTAAATAATTTAAACAGAATATTATTTTGGGAAAGTATTATATGATTGATTTCTATTATATTGGGTTGTAATTTTTCCTACAGCTGAGAACAGCTACGGTGCTCGAGCTCAGGACCAGCAGAGCTTGGTTGTTCCCAGGCAGGCAGCCTTGGAAAGTCGCTGCGCCTTTGGGTCTGTTGATCTTTAGGGTACATTGCTAGCTTTTGCATCTGGCACTCGCCTGCAGCCATGACAAGCACATAATACATTGTGAACTAAGATGAAGCCATAAATAGGGAGTGATTTTGTCAATTAGCTGGTTTGAAGGGATTATTTTATATGCATCTGTATTGCTGATGCTCCTGAACTGACTACACACACCTCTGTTCTTTTTTATTTCAGAAGAAATGATGCAGTATTTGTATATGCACTCCAGAGCTGCATCTATAATGCACAGGACCAAGACCTTAAGATCCCAACACAGTCACGTTTGGGGACATTCAGACCCTTTTAGTTATTTTGGCCTGCTTTTCAGGAGTGCTGAGCACCTGTTAGCTCTCCATAGCTGCCACATCAAGCCCAGTACATGCACTAGAAGTATCACAGTGAATACTGCCATAAAAACTAAACCAGTAAAATCCATTTCTTTAGGGGATTTCTTCCCTTTCCCATTGTCGTCACTGTAAGGCTTCTATGGGTAGTAATTTGTATAATTATTTTACGTGCATCTAGTTAAAGGACTTCTGGAAAAGTGAGCCATTGACTAAACTATGTTTGGTCTGCCCCAGGTGATGGTGGAAGGGAGAAAGTTAAGTCAGCATCTCTGTACCAGTGGGTGATTGCACACCCGTAGAGTTTTGTGGGGCTCTTCCACAAACGAACTGCACAAGTCTTACTCTGGCCACTCGTGAGGCTTTTTGTCTGCTTGCAAACCCAACTGAAGAAAGGCCGGAGTTGGGTGCGCGAACGTTGGTTTTTGGAGATTTTTTTCCCCATCAGAAATATACCATTACGCACCTTTCACAGAGGAGCGAAGGGCAACAACCTGAAACGCTGACTATTACGTGCCTGTAGGGTCTGTGTTTCAGCAGTTGTTTTCCGTATTGCATTTTGCAGTCCCCTTACAATTAAAGTGAAGCACACTGGTATTCTTTAGGTGGAGCTGCTGCTGATTTTCTTTCTACTCTACCATTAATTCCCACACCGCTTGTGCTACTCTGCTGTAGCGACAGAACGGCATTCAAATACATTTGGTCCGTGGAGGAGACCAGTTCAGTGCATGTTTAGGACACTGTAGTTTACTATAAATGTTCCCCGACTCCACTGTAACAGCAGCATTATGTCAGGCTTTGCTTTATAACAGATTCATCTACTGCGGATGTATTATTCCCAGCCAAATATGACCACCTGCAAGTTTGTGCTAGTGTTAGCAGTTTCATCACCCATTTTTTTTTCTTAATCCAGCTGGCTTTCCTTTGAAGTTCGCTCCACAATGTTAAATGTTAACTATAATTTCTCTTGGCCAAAAAAGCAGATAGTGCATTCTTTCCCGTCTGTATGATAATAGCCACAAATGTGCTGGCTACATGCTGCCTGACCCACCTTCTGCAGCTCGTTTCTTTCCTAAAGGAGGAACGTCTTCATTTCTGCCTTGGTGGGAAAGAACGGGCTCAAGCACAATGCTGAAGACATGCTGGGCGCAAGGAGGATCCAAAGCGTTCGGGTCTAGGGCTTTACGATCGGCCCGTATTAAATATAAGGGACATGTGCAGAATTCCTGTCTAGGTTTGATGAGAACCCCCAAAAGTTCCAGGTTGTATTCGGCCTGTGGTTTTGCTTCAGACCCATAAAGGCAAGTGTTTGGGGGGGGGGGTTTCTGCTGTAGCGGTCCTTTTCTAAACATATTTCAGCACTTATATTGCATTGA
>NW_005841850.1:1134623-1153860 GCF_000455745.1 Alligator sinensis | reverse complement strand
GGAATACAAGGGGAGCCTTGTGACCGTTTGAACTTGAAATCCCCAGAGAGCATTTTATTCTAATAAAACAGCAAAATATTGGATACAGGACACCCCCTACATCAAGCTCTATCATATTAAGGAAACCTAAGAACTCGGGTCTGCAGTCTAGCCTGATGCATTACAATTCAGCTGGGATCCGCATACAGAATAATTACATCTATTTATTTATTCCACTGCCAGAACGGTGACACTAGTTTTTCATATTGTCTCTGTCACTAAGAATCGTAATTAAATAACATGTCAAATGTATTGATCATACATTTATAAAATTTGTTTGGGATATCATAGAGGCCTTTTGTTATTAGGAGATAGCAAAAGATTAAAAGAAAAGTTTGCCGAACCACCCAGCTCCCTCGACAAGAGCTTTTTTTTTCCTCTCTCTCTCTCTCTCTCTCTCTCTCTCTAATTAACCACAACATTTTGATGGCTTGTCATTTTGACATCGAATAAAGTAATCTCTCCATTTTATTTCAGGTTCAGTATCGTATTTCCTTTGGGCCAGAATCAGACTAGATGCATACGAATACGTGAGGATGTAAAAAGTGAAACACTTCTGTTGTATTTGTAACATTTTTTTTTTCTTCCTCGTGTCCAAACTTAGCGTGCGCCTTATCACCGAAGCTATAAGAGTAGGAAGATCCTTCGATTTTTTTGTGCTTTTCTGCACAAAGCAAAGGATCAACGAAAATTACTGTAACTCATTTTTTTTTCCCTGCACATAGTCACGCGTATGCAACACATGCACAGGCACTTGTGCGTGGCAATTGGTGTCAGTTTTAATGATACCACGAGTGTTTGTCTTATAGCCCCCAATCCCTGAGCGCGCTCTCACCTTTGGGAGAACCAGACTGTTTCATGGAACTGACAGGGCTGAAAAAATCAATATCACATGTGTCTAAATGATACCTTCTCTTCCAGATCAGTTATAATTTGAAAAGAATCATATTGCCTGTGTGCGCAGCATGCTATTTCAGGCTATAAATGCTCTAAGTATAAAAAAGGATAAATATAAACAGGCATTTGTTGTCCCTTTTTTGAGGTCCTTTCTCTCTGTTTTCTGTAAGAACATAAGCTCAGAAGATTTTGCTCAGCTTTGGTGGCAGAGCCCATGCATTAAGATTAAATTTCTTTCTTAAAATGTGCGTCCATTGTTTTGTACGTTTCTTAAATGGGGCAAGAGGGTTTCTTAGTACGCCTTAGTATTAAAATCTAAAGTAACAGACCTTCATTCTAATGAGCTTTGTAAATCTGACCTAAAAAGTGTTGCGCAGAGTCTTTGAAATGAGTTTCCTGCAACTTCCTCTGATCTGATTGTGTGTTTTAGGGGAGGTTAAATGGGTTAAGATTCTTAGCTGTCCTAAAGCCATTGGAGTGATTCCTTATTAATCTTTTTCACCCCCTAAGACATCATCTACAGATCTAGACGGATTTAGTGCATAAGATAACATCGTCAGGCACAGCGTAACTACCCACAGGGCTGCTGTAGGGACAAAAGGGTGACGAAATACAACCCCCCCTCTGCATGCACGCGCGCGCGCACACACACACACACACACACACACACACAAGCTTTGTAAAGTTATTTGTTTGACATTAGTTTCCATTTTTTCCATCCCCTTTACTCCATTCTTAGCTTCTGTGAAAGACAGTTGTCATAGGATAACACCGCCTGTAACTTGTGACCTAAATTACGAAAGAAGTTCGTTGTGCTCTGCATCCTATGGCCAAACTTGTGAGCACAAGATCGTGTCTCCAATTAGCCCTATTAGCGACGGTCACCAAGAAGGCCTTGTTTTCAGAGCAAGGCATAGAGCTACTGCCCTTCTCTGGATCCTTGAGTCATTCCCCAAAACAGCTTTTCCCATTGCTCTCTCCTTCCCTTATGATTGGTAAAACTGTTAACTCCTGGAAGGAGCAGTAACACTGATGTGTAAACATCCTGGAGTTTTTAGCCGAGGGAGCGAAATTTCCTTTCCAGCGAGTAAACACCCAAAAAAGTACAAATCCAGAGGTAGCCACATTCATCTAGATGATTAATGCTTCTGTCTTCGAGACGTTCTTTGACATACTGCTACAGCTAAGGGCCTCTGCTTCTGGTGGGAAGGTCACATCGCTGTTGTCAGGGTGCTAGGCTTTCCCCATTAAGGATGCTTTTCTGAGAAAGAAAAATCCGGTTTGCCTTTGACTTCCACTAAATGTTTGATGTAATTCCCTTCTGCCTCGTTCGCGCAGCGTGTTTGTGTTGCTGTTATAGCACCGCAGCCCGGCCGTATTTCTGGCCTAGGCCTTCTGTTTGCATTTGCTCGTTACCATTTAATTTGAACAGAAAACGTTGATGTTTGAGGCCTTATCCTAATCAACGGTTTTATTACGTGTCTGCTCAGTGCCTCGCGCAATGGGGTGAAGACTCAAGGCAGTGTTAAGATGCAAATAATGACAACAGGCAAATGTGGAAGATCAGACGTTTGCCCGTTTCCAGTACTCTCAGCACTCCTGGAAATACGAAATGATCGGGCTTTAAGAACGAAGCGAACACGTAACACGGGCCTGAGCGTTTCCTGCCGTGACTAGACTATTGCCTCTTACCTCGGTAAGCTCTGTGGTCCTGATTTAAGAAAGTACACGTAAATGCTTCCTTGAATAGGAATGCACTCCTGAATTGGGCCTATGGCTTTCAGAAAGGATCTGCAGGACGATACAGCTCTAAAAACGAAGTTTATACAGGTGGGTGTGCACCAAATGCAGGAGGAGCGAGAGCTAATGGTTGCAGTGGGGACCTGGGACTCCTGCGTCCTTTCTATAACCAAGGGTTTCGCATCCCCTCTGCACACCTGTTTGCTCATCTATAAACGGGGACTAATAATAATTACGTTTCTGTACCACACCAGGATGCTGGAAGCATTAATTAATGTTTATCAAGTGGTTTGAGGTCCTTGGATGGCAGTCACCTCTTTAAGCGCATGGTCTGAAGTATACTCCGTGTATCATTGCATAATGCAGACATAACCGTAGAGGAACTCCTCTGGGGACTGCTCAGCTCTCCTCCTTCCTCCTCATTAATATATAAAAAGGAAGCAGTTAAGTTACCCAGGTATTTGAGAAGCAATTAAACCTGTTTATGGCAGGGCATTAAAAAGTTGGCCCCTTTTCTTCACTTACAAAGCCGAATTTATGGTCCGTTCACACTCTGCCCGATTCTGCTGCTGGCGCTTTTGACACCAGTGTGGGGAGGTCTGTCGCCCCAGAGGTTGCTTCGGTGCAATGTGATATCTGGATGTGCAGTTTAGCAAAGCAGCGCATCGGAGGCCACTTAGGTGTTTTGCGTCTGAAGCATATTCTGCGTGAGACTCTTAATTACTTATAATCGGACTTTTCTTTCTAATTGAGGCTCCCAACATCTGTCTAGCCACCAAGACTCTTAACGACTCATTTCCATTGCAGTTGGCACCTGACCTTACACGACACGTATAAGACTCTTAGAGAGATAATCCTGGCCGCTTCTTGAGAATTATGTCGCCATTGAAGGGTCAGGGGTGTGAGACAGCACAGCTTGAGGTGCGAAGTGCAGCCCTGGCTAACGCACTTTACCTAGCGGAGACTGGGAATCCCTTAACTGGCTGATCCGGGGTTTTAAATAGAGTCCTCCTGCTTTTGTCCTGGGAAGGTAGGCGTTTCTTTGCCTGTCACTTAAAGGCCTGAAAGCAGCATGTCTACGTTGGTTAATTCTCAGACATCAGCAGACACATTTCACACTGAATTCCACCCTGTGGGGCCGTGTCTAATTGGACAAATTTGAGCAGCAGGCAGAAAAGCCACCACAGCATGGAGCATTGATATATGGGCACGGACAAATGGTTGAGATCTTAAAGGGACAGGGCCTCCCTTTTTGCTTTTTAGCGAGTGCCAGATTCTAACATTTAAAACGGAGCAGCCGGGAAGAGGGACGTTTAATATCCATGCCAGTGACGTTACCTTGGTGTTATGGATTTGTATCTATATCTATCGGTAGGGGTAGGGATAGAGATAGGAATGGGGATAGCAGTTCCTTAGAAACGGGCACACTTCTATCTGCACATGCGTTGGGCTAACGTAGAACACATTCTTCAGAAACAGGAAAGTGTTTGCAACTTTGCAGCGTGTCAAGGCAATGTTTAGTCTAGCTTCAGCTCCTTAAATTAGAGGTTTATGCAGCTTTAAACTGCACAACTGCAATCCACATTATAATTTCTCTCTGGGAACGTCCTGCAGCCTCTCGGACAGCGGAGTGGAACAGTGGGGCATTATTATTAGCAAAAGGGCCAAGAGCTTCAGCCCCTTTGGCAATAAAGGCGAATTGAAGGGTTGTTTCTGGTCGTAGGAAACATCTATTTTTACGTTTCTTCAGTGTGATAAATGTCAGATGGTCCGTGTAGCATTTTTCTATACAAAAATGCGGAGCTCTCGAAAGGGCATCCAACTGAGGGTTGCAAACAGAAAATCTTTGTATATCCAGGGACGGGGCAGTGCGCTACCTCAACCCTGACCAAGAGAGGCCACCTCTATGAGTGATGCCCGTTCAGTTCTTGATCTCTGATGAGAGCATCCTCGAAGGTGCCAGTTAGTCCCAGTGGTGGCAGGCTTTGGGGGGCCAGGTATCAGGTTCCTCGGTTTTGTTTTTGCTTGAGGATGCTTTTGGATCGAAGCACCCCGCTCATTCCTCTTCCGTTGCTAAATGGCCCTCAGAAAGCAAATCACTGTTTGGCTGGGCTGGATTCAGGCTACTGACCTGGAGGTGAGAAACTCCATTTACCATTTCCAGTCCTATGAGAAATCCAGTCCTACGTGGGTTGTAGTAGACCCCGCTCAAGCAGAAGATATTTAGGCCAGATTGAGTATACCCCTACTTATAATCTCAACTAATTCTGAGTGATATTATTCATCATCTGACCCCAGCAGTCTTTCCTGCCCACATGCAGGGGGCTGGACCCAGTGATCGTGTGAGGTCCCTTCCAGCCCCTGACATCTATGAATCTGTTCCATGTATTTGGCACCTACGTGGATTTAAGCCCCAAAGTGTGATCCTGTCCCATGCTGTGTGAATCCCTGAAAAATAGCGAATGCAAAAGTTGAGTGCATCTTCCTTCTGCTTGCTGCTCTGGGATTATGATCTAATTAATTATTATTATTCTATCTGCTTCTCACTCGGAGTGGATCTTTTGAACACTTTAACGAGACGTAACTGCATGTTGTGATTTTTCACAAATGGTAGCTATTACGAGGAGAAGAAAGAAGATCCCATCTCCAGCGAGGAAAGAAAGTGAAGCTAATATTAGTACAGCATCCAAAAAGATGTCTCTAATAACAGGCACTTGCATTTTGGATCATTTGGGCTTTTGTGTGCAAGCTCACCTGGGTCGAAAATCTCTGTCTGAATCCCAGCATCCAGTGGGCTTTTTGAGCACATTAAGCTGCTTCAGAAAGAAAACTAATGAAAAAAAAGTCACTCAGCGGCTTTGGAAGGATATTGTCAGAGTTTTATGCTAATGCGATAATATACTGCAGCCTAGGGATTTAAGGAAGCACATTAACATTTTAGGACATTGTTTAATTTTTAAAATGTTGGTAACCTTCCCTTGGCGGTGGGTATGTTGCGTTAAAAAGGTTGCTCTACTCCTTCATTTAGGCCTGTTGAAGGTTTTTTCTGAGGGTGCATGGGTCATTTATAGTGGGTTATAGGAATGAAAAGCCCCAAAGCCATAAGAAACCACTCTTCCTGTAGGCAGTGGTGCCCAGGTAAGTGAATAGCCCATTAGGTCCTATAAGGCTGTTCACACCTCAGTCCCTTCCACATTGCATTACTGTCATGTGTTTTATTTCAAGCGGTTTCTAATTTAGTTTAGTTGTGATATTTCTCCCATTAAGTGTGCTACATCTGTGCTTTGTACGCCGCAGCGGCTTCTAACTCCTCTCTGTTGCAATTGGAAGTATTGCTTTTGCTTTAAAAAGTGCTATAGCATATCAAGTGCTATGCCTGAAGAAGGGTGCTTGTGCCCGGAAGATTGCAGTTAAAGACTTTTTTTTGTTGCAAAAATTGGCCTAATAAAATATATTACCTCTACCACAAGCCCTGATTCCTTATAGCATATCAAGGAGTCCACCTCTTCTCATGCTCCCTTCTCGCACCTGACATCAGCTGAGCTTTCTCTAGTGAGCTGTAGGTAGGGCCTTAATTCGCACACGTACTTAACATTATTCACAAAAATAAACCAGTTCTCCTGCCTTTGCAAGACGGAAACCTTGATTTGTATGTCTGTGGGCAGAGCAGGCTCAGTAAAGTTCACTCAGCTTTATAACGATTTACCGCAGTGACCGGCAGCTTTTTCAAGCTGCAGACTGGAATAACTCAGTAGCTTGCTTAGATTTTCTCTCTTGGGAACCCCACAGTTTTTTTTCTTTTATACTTTCTGACTCTTATGCCCAGCATTTATCAAACCTTCTAGCAAGCAAAAAGTACAAGATTTAATGCCCAACAGCTTTAGCCCCTCTGTGTGCCTTGAAGATTCATCGGCTGTGAAAGGTTTCTGCTAGGGCAAATGATGCTAGCAATGCTCTTCCAGCCAGTTTCTGCCTTGCATACACTTACATCAGTGGGAGCGAGGCAGAATTGGGCCCTGTGCAAGGACGCATCGGCTGCAAGTTCAAGCTTCCTGCCGGGTTCAAAGGGTTGCTTGTCCCGTTCTGCTGAAGGCAATGGGAGTCTTGCAGTGGAAACTGGGGCAAGTCCCTAAAAATCACGTTACACCCATAAATGCTCAGCTGTCTGAGTAGCAACCCAGAGCAAGGTCCAAGCGCTGTCTTGTGTGTTTTGTTCGGTTGGGTTTTTTTGATTGTGGGAAAGATTTGGTGGCTGCATAAACACTGTGCAAAAATGCTGTAAAAGGCTGCACCACAGTACAAATGGAAAGGGCTGGAATAAACAAGACTCATAAATAGCCAAGGGCCAGTTTTTTTCTTTGATGAACAAAGGAAAGACATGCGTGTGCAGAGAGACCGAGGAAAACACCCTTGCTGATACAGCCTAGCCACCAAAGTTTGGAGCTGGGGATTTATGTACCCCTGCCTCTGCCACTGACTCACTGCATTGCCTTAGGACAATCGCTCGGCCTCAGTTACTCTTTTGACTTCATTGTGCCCAGCCCACTGCTTTAGCTTGATGGGAAGAAAAAATCCTCGTGGCTTGAGGCATCATAACCCTGGCCCGGGAAGAGAAAATGTAAAGGAGCTTTTTTGTTGTTGTTGTTGTTAGAGATGTCTGGTAATGTTATGCTGATGGGTTTTCTCCCTCCATCTGCCATCTCTTCTGCTTGTGTCTGGTGCAGATCAGAGGCAGGACGCGCCGGGCCCTTTCTGCTGGGCATGGCTGGTGCCTCATTAGGCCCTTGTGACGGGCATGCCGTGGTACGGGAACTGTAAGGGGTGCCAAGATGCCTTCAGACCTCACGTCCCCGTTGCCCGAGTTGCCTTTGTGCAGTTGAACAAAACAATAGGGAGACTGAACTATTGCCCTTAGAGGGAGTCTGTCCATCTCTGATTTGTGGCTCATTGGCAGCAGAGCAAGGGGAACATGAATTACTGCTTCCTACTCTACCTGTTTTACAGCTAAAGAAACTGTGTGCTCCAGGGTTGCCAGACTACGTCTTTCAGCTGCACGGATGTCACTCCTCGGGCATCCCTGAGTTTAAAGCAGTGAAATGCTGTGGTGTCAGCCCCGGTAAAGGATCCCTTCTAATCTCTTTATGTAGTTACTGGTATTTACCTGTCCGAACATCAGTCCAGTGATTCACAGAGACTGAAACACCGACATCGTTATAAGTGATGGTAGCATAGACCCAGTACCGTGCAATAATTAAAAGAAACACTTGTTCCTCTCGAAACAGAGAGATAAAAACAGAATAAACTTTCTGCAAAAAAAAAAAAAATATTGCAGAACCGTAGTGTCAATTTGGGTTAAATATTTGGATGTACTGAAATTTTCCAGCTAGCTCTGAATGAAACCTGGCATTGAAAAAAATCCACAAATCGGTGTCGGTGATACCAAAATAATAACCTCTGCCCTTGGATTTGAGTTACCTCTGGCAGATGATGTGTGCATGACTTTGCTCCCCTATTCATATATAGGGAGACACAGGCGAAAAGCTAATTTTTAGGAGTATAGGACTTCAGTTGGTACAAATCAATACAACTCGCTATAGCTATGTCAGTCTACACTGAGCCACTGGACTGCAGTCCTAATTCAGGAAAGCATGTAAGCATGCACTTAAAGTTAATCAGTTCCTTGAGTGCTTCGTTGAACTGGGGCCGCCATCCGTGCAAATATTAAGGGGGTTTAAATTGGGCCAAAAATGGCAGGCCTGATATAAGTTCTTTAACCTGAGCAGGTAAATTAACTTAGATCAGGAATGGGTTAACCCAATCCAGTGGACGTCTGCATGGGAAAGCCCAACCGCTTGCCTACCTCCCAACTCTGACCAGAATATTTTTAGCCCCCAACCCTCCCACCCCTGGATACACAAACCCTCCGTGGGAGACCCACCAGCCTCCCACCCGTCTCCGCTCCCAACCCCAAATTGCTTGCACTGAGTTCCCTACGCGGCTCCCAGCACTGGTGAAAGCCTGTACACGCTGCTCCTCATCTAAAGTGAACCGCATCATTGTAGACCGTGTGTGGCAGATGTGTGTACACACCCTAAGCTTCAGTCCTGGTCATTCCTGTTTCACAACAAGGATTCAGGTTGACTTAAACAACCCTTCTCGCAAAAGGACTAAAAATGCCAAGGCGTCCACCACGCTGCATCAGGAAACACGGTTCACTAGGATTGCACCATATGTGGCTATGAGATCAAATGCCTCCCAAGCCTATTCATTTTAAATCTCTCTTGGATATTAGTACTGATGGTGAAGCAGTAAACAGGCAGCTCTTGGAAAAGCATGGTGCCTGGTGAGCGTCTGACAAAATATTTGATGAGTGCAAGAAGGCTTTTTATCTGCCTGCCTTGAGTCTGCAGAATGTGCTTTTCCCTTATTGTTTTGTCTGGGTTGGTCTTTGTGGCCGGTCCATTTAAAAGTAATTAAGGGAACATTTGCGGAAAAAGCAGGGACTCATCGTGCCGCACGTGGTGCGCATTAGGTGAAAGGAGTGAGCCCCGTTCCACAGTCTCGCTAACATTTACTTGTTCTCAGGAGCAAATGTCATTTTTTAGATGTAAATTTGAAAGATGATGTAATTTAAGATGCTTGGGAATAGCCAGGAATGATGCTTTCAAGAGGGGTCGGAGAGTGGTGCTGCTTGGCAGGGAAGCAGATCCTCTCTTGGGCCACGGTGTAGCCTGAAGCAAGTCACTTTGTCCGCACCTCACTTCTTCCATCTCTGCAGAGTACAGGAACTATATCCTGGCTATACTCCTGGGGTGCAAGGTGGTATGTAAGTGCAAAGTAGCAGTAGTTGCCTTCCGTTCACTTGGTTATAATATCTCGAATGCAAGATGTTTTATGCCTGGTCTTTCTTCATAGCTTAATCAGACGCTGAAAGCGGACAAGCTTTTAAATCAAAAATAAAAATCAGATGTGAATACAAAGCCTCGTTCCTTCACTAGAGGTTTGGATTTGATAAAGGATCTTTTCTTTTCTTTTTTTCTTTTTCTTCTTAAGCAGCAGAACAACATACCACAGTATCACAAGAGGAGTTGAGTTCATAGGGGGTAAGCCAAAATGTAGGAGCAGCTGTCTAGAAAGTCGTACCTTATTCAGGCAGTCTGCCATTGTACTGAATATCCTACATATGATAGTGACCAAGTGACGACGTCTCTTTTGGTGTGACCGTGTGATTACACACACAGTTTGGCTAAGACCAAAAAAGACTGCCAAAATAAGCTGTTGTCTAGGGCAAAATTGGAAATGCAGAGCAACTTTGATATGAAACCTGACATTGTTGGGCTCGTGTATTCATCTACGATTAAACCCTCCTCTCTGACTTGTATTTTTTTCCCCCATAATAAAGTGTCGTAAATTAGGATACAAGTTAAAGCATGGGTGACTCGGGGGACTTGTAATTGGGTAAAGAGCTTTTCACTGTGAGGTCATAGATTGAGTCCAAGTAATGATGAAAGATTTTAGCATCTGAGAGCTATTTGGTGTTCTTGCGGAAGTGATTTGGTGGTCAGAAACCTGTTCTTAGCGGGCACGTGTCCACATGACAAGTGGCAGTAATTGGCCTTCCTGTTGGCAGTCTCGGCAAAGAGGCTGAGCAGAGAAGCAGCTGTGAGGTCTACTGCTTGCTTGCTTGCTTGATTGATGCTCCATTAGCTATCGCTGTGCCTCATTGTAGCAGAGATGGCCTGGGAGAACGAAGACGTGGACAGGATTTGTGGAAGGAAAGGCATAGGGTTCCCAGTCTTTATTGGGAGCTAGACCAATAAGGCTCCCAATCTAGCTTTCAGAGCTAGACACAGGTATCTGGTATAACTGCACAAACCAGCAATGGATTCACAGATGTTGAGGGCTGGAAGGGACCTCGTGAGACCATCAGGTCCAGCCCCCTGCTCTGGGCAGTCTGCTTACAAAGATATAACCCCAAATCAGTCATGTGTTTCTGGAGGTACGGTTATCCTAGATATTAGGTACCTGTGTTTCACAATTTACTAGACTCACGCATCCTAATGGCCTTAAAAATGTGCACGCCTCCACTCTAACCTCTTCTTCCAACAAGTCAGACCCAACATTGCCTTTTTTCCGAGCGGAGTGTCACTGCATGAATAGTTTGGGGAAGATCAAAAGGCTTATGAGACAAAGCCAAATAACTCCGGTTTACATGAACAAAGCCTTCTCTATCAAAATAGGCATCTTGTGTGCATTAATATACTTGCATTTTCCATTAAAATGCTTAATTAAGAAAATATCGTACCAAAGCATGCTATTTCCTTAGCAATCACAAAGACAGATTATGGAAGAAGGGTTTAACCATCATGTTCCTGCGTGTTGGAAAACTGAAGTATTTTCAGTCTGGGTCACTGCATTGAGCTCATTTCTGGAGCGTCTGCAGAAATGGATGTCCTTTAGCACTAAATTAAAAGGACACACACATTAGAGATGATCCATATTTAGACTTTGTAGCTTAAAGAACAAGCAAAAAAGTATTGCCACGCTTAAAAAAAAGTCCCTGTGTCATTCTTAAAATGAAGTCAGTGTGAACAGCGGAGGGAACAATCCCCCTGAAGGGTGTGGGACAACGTGCATCGTGTCGGGGTAGTTTCAGGAACA
The DNA here is from genome assembly GCF_000455745.1 of Alligator sinensis. Classification (NCBI taxonomy): domain Eukaryota; kingdom Metazoa; phylum Chordata; order Crocodylia; family Alligatoridae; genus Alligator; species Alligator sinensis. The sequence goes on along the minus strand of NW_005841850.1, from coordinate 1,142,523 downwards.
TGGAGGTGAAGCTGACCGGGGAGGCGAGGGGAGCCAACCAGGCCATTTTAATTGTTCAAACCACAAATGAAATGGTACAAATGAAATCAAATTGTGGAAATTTTGGTTGACTTATTTTAATAATTAACCAAGGGGGATTTGTTTGTTTGTTGTAATTGTGGCTTCTTGATCTGGCGCGTGGAAGAAAAAGACATTTCTTGCAACCTATAGAATGGGTTTGGCAGCCGAGAACTGGGTAGAAAACTTGCACTAGAGAAACATCTTATTTAAATAAATTCCCAAATGGTCACTACCTCCTTTTCTTCCATGGAATGAAAAAAAAGAGCTGTATTTCCTGGATGATTTCATGAAAGAATCGCTCAGCTGCGTGCCCGAGCCTGTTGTGTGGAACCAATGACTGCAGACCCCCCAGGTACAGATCAGTGTGAGTTACTTTGTCACATGGAGTTGTATTCAGTAATAATTATTCCACCAATGCAAATAAGATCGTCTCGGGAAGAGGTGTTCATTTATGTATGATGATCATTAGTGTCATTTCTTGTTTGGTGAACTTCATCAGTGTGAAAGCCGTTTTCTCCAATCCCCTGTCCTGCAGAGGTTTTATGATTTGAGAATTTTCAGTATTGTATTTTTCCCCCCCTAAAATGTAAGTTTCTGAGGTTACCGAGGAGCATGTGTTCATGATTAAAAAGACGCCCCTTAGTTTTTATGGTTTCATTGGTATCTATTGACACGATCACAAACCTCAACTGTGAGCATGAACAAATCCAAATATGTTATGACACTGAATGCATTTTGCCTCCTTTAAACCTTTGGCTATAGAAGTTGCATCATAGGGCACAAGGGTAACAGGCAGCTTTATGAATATCTGTAATACAGCACGTATTGTCAGAACAGCAAATGCTGATCTCAGCATGGAGAAACCTTTCCAGAAATGCAAAGAATAACACTGTATTTCAATATTTAACCCTTACGCAGGCTGTGAGACTAAGAGACGTGCTTTTCACAACTGGGACCAAGATGCCCCTACATAGATGTATAAATATATAAAAGCATCTCAGAAAGATGGCCACGTGGTTAAGGAACTGGTCGAGTACTCGGGAGATCTAGCGTCTAATCCCAGTTCAGGCACAGGCTTCTTATATGATCTTCATTACCTTTCTCTCCATGTCCTTCCTTTTCCTTTTGGGAACTGGAAGTAATAATGCTCCCTTTGAGGGCAAATAAGTGTGCTTTAAGGTTAAATCATTCTTTGTAAAGATATGCAGAGCCACGATTAGCCTAAAACACGTGGTCTCCTGGATGCATTTTTTGTTTTTTCCTGAAGAGGCAAACATTTTAGTCTCTGGCACATACACTTTTTTTCTCTGTCTCCCCAAAGGTCAGTAAGAATGAGCAAATTTCTACCTTAAATAGATAACGTGTCTGGCAGAGGTAGCGCACCTGAAGCGTTATTTGGGAATTCGCATCAGCATGAGACTGAACTTTTCCTTGCTTGAAATGATTTAAAATCAAGCATTCAATATACAAAAAAACCCACCCGGTAGTATATGAAGCCATCCTAGTTCAGACTGTTGCTTTTTTAGAGCCGAGTGCCTCGTGTTCGGTGCCAGTGGACAGGTATTTTCCCAGTAGAGTTCGTTGCATCTGCCCAGATAACGTTTACTTACTCTCATGTTGTGGCATTCACCTCCTCTCTCCATAAATAGGTGCATTTCAGGCTTGTCTGATGAAGCATTCCCAACCTTGGCTTCATGCAGCTGGTGGGCTTAACAATATTTCCTTACAATTTTATGGAAAAGTACCCATCAAGACAGAGACAATTCCCAGTAGCCTCTAACAAACTGGCTGGTCATGGATACTGGATCTCCCCTTGGTTTCCAGTTGGTAAGCAGTTGTTTCAGGGGTGTTAATTTGGCCACCGGTTGGGGAAGGGGATCCGTCCAGTTGTGAACGGAAGAGGGGCTGCCATATGATCACAAACGTGAGAGTATGATCATAAACGTGAGAGGCATTGCATGTTAGACAATCTGCTTTTAAGATGTGGACCATACTATTAAAAAGCTTGCTGAAGGATAACACAGGCAGTACAGTGGCCAGCAGGCAGACTCCACAGTTTTAGGTGAGGGGGGTGAGCATAATCTTCCTTTGTTTAGAAGGACGAGTTTTTATGTAATTAAGCCCTTCAGCCATTGCTACACTTTCCTTGCTTTCAACTTCAGGCAGGTCTTTGCATTCAGATGTGAAGCTGGAAATGAAACACATCTGGATGTCCAAAAATGACGACAGACTTTTATTTGCTGTTTTTGGTATACAACAAAAGCTTTGTATCTTGCTAATTGAACATGTGGACTCTCCGTTACTTTTTTTTTCTTTCCCTTACTAAACTATACTTTTCCATGTGTCATCATCCAACATTTGATCTGTCAAGTCCATCTCGGCCCTGTTCTCGTTGTAATCTACTACACATGTAGGCTTGTTTTTGTGTGTGTCCTGACCTCCGGTGAGAACTGCAGTTATGCTTCCATCATGGACAGTGTTGAGGAGATACACATCCTTTTTATCAGCGTATTTGGCCACCAGCAGTTCCTCACAGTGCAGATAATTGATCTTGCCAAGCTTCTAGAAGCTCATTGTTTAGGGTAGCCGTATCTGTTTGTATAATAATACCAGATGCTATTTTTTTTTCCAGAGTAATAGAGTCCCAAGTAAAAAGGAATACTTGCCGCCAGTAGAAAATTTCTGCATAAGCAATATCTAGAACTTCAAAAGCAGAAGCTAAGGCCCACTGTTGTTGAATATGTATGGGAGGGTACAGGGCTCTAATTGCTAATCCTTCCCAATGTATAAAGTATGCACAACAAGACAGACTTCACAAACTGCGGAGTATACATCAGCATCACATCGGCTGTCACTGAAAAGCAGCATTCTGGAGACCAGGAGGCAGCAGGCTTGAAAAAGTGTGCAGCAATGCCATGATAAAATGTGGGAAATGCCCTTTTTAGCTGAGATGGGTCAGGCACGTTAAGCAGACAGTAAATAGCCAGTTGGAACATAGTGCGCACTCTGCGGGACTAAAATAATTAAAAATGCTGGATCTCTTGAGCAGCATGAAAGAATCAGCGGTAGAATTTTTCAGGCCTCTGAGGATCCATCTTATTTCAGTTCTAAAATGATCCCATGCTTCATCCTGATTTGATTAGCTGAACGCTTGCAGTGAAGAGCCGAAGGGAGGCACCTACCATAACTAAGAAACAGGTGACATTGATAAATGGACTACATAACATACTAGCGTTGACTGGTGCCTGAGGATGTTGTGGCGGAGTATTGTGAATATACAGTAAATATTCAGACACGTTTATCACATTTTCAGGCTTTATATTTATGATCAGAGCCTTCATTTAATGTTGTTGTTGTTGCAAAAAGGAAGATGGTCAGGGAAGGTGACCATATGCAACATTGTGCATCTGGGAGGCTGGTTGTGTCACTGTTACAACACGGTTCTACGATGGCAATGAAATATATAGGTAATAATCGCATCTCAGTTTCCTGTACGAATGCACAATGGTTGACATATATTTGCTGGTCTGTGTGTGTTCATCTCTTTGTCTTGAGCCCCAAGAATAATTTTAAACAAATATGGGACAGCTTTGAGAGGCCTTCCTAATCAGCTGAGGACTGATCTCTCAAGTTGGCATTGTTTTACCAAAACACATTTACAAATGCAATTATTATTCATAAATGCACATGTTATGGCTTCAGTTGTTTCACTTCTTTCTTTTACAACCCCATAAAAAGGGCCCTACTGCTCCAAAAAATGTTTTGCAGCCGCCCTAAATTATCTCTCTTGCATTCGTAATGAAAAAAAAAACTCAACTGTTTGATGTTTTATATCCTCTTTGCTAAAATGTAAAATATGGGAGTCGGAGCCAGATTTTATCTCATTTGAAAATAAAAGAAGGTTAGTTTCCTACTAATTTTTTTCAGAGCCTTTGGTTTTTAGCGTTCCCAGGCAATGCTGTCCATACAGCTAAGCTGTAACAATTGTTGCCTTATCTGAGTGCTTGTGTGCGACTTTTACCCGTGTCAGTACAGTTCTGAATATAAGTCAAGGCTTTTCCTCTAATGTGAGTTCTTTTCCATCTCTTTCCCAAATCCCTGCCTCTAACCGTTGCCTCACTGAACCTTTCTTTGTGTGTTAAACCTAACAGGGCCCTGCCCCAGCATTGCTGTTCTGGAAGCAGGCCTTACTAAACTCCCAGCTCACTGGTTTGCAAAGCAAACTTCAGCCTTGTACTATTTACCTTGGCAAGTGCCCGACCAGATTGATGATCTGTAAAGTGGATTTGTTATTTGGCTGTTTGCTTTGGCAGCTCTTGAAAGCGGTTTGCTGATTACAGTCCCAGATGTCATTGCATACATTACTGTTCACTATAAGTTTCTTTTAAAGTTTTAATTTCAACTACAAATACTATTAAGCTTTTTGCACCTCTCTGTCTTTAACTCGTGGATATTAAATATCAAGAGCAGACAGCCTTGATTTCCTTAGATTTCCCTATTATTATCTTTGTCGGCCTCCTCCGGGGTCTCTGTAGAAGCGGCAGCCAGGAGGAGAAACACAGGCTTTCCAACAGCTTCCCTACTGCACCATCCCTCAGCACAGGGCTTTTAAAATCAGTGACGCACCAGGTTATCACCGATATCCTGGAAACGTGATTAGTCTGTGCATGGTATAGCGTTTAAAATGGGCAAATATGGGATGCAGCCGTGTTGAGAGTATCAGTGATATTAGTCACCAAAACAAGTAATAACGCTCTTTTCCGTTCTTATCATAAAGAGAGGGAGAGGAGGGTGTATTCAAAGCTAATCCACTGTGTGTTGTGTTCAGTGCCGCCAGGCTATAAACGTGGCTATTAAGGATATCCACATCTGAGCAACAGTAAACTAGCAAATTAACGGGATACGGCTATGAAATGTGATTTGGGTCCGACTCCCGGTAGTCACCAGCTTGGTGATGCTGTTGACTCCCTACCTCACCTCTGCTCCCCGACTTGCATGGCAGGGAGGTTATCAATCCTCCTGCTTTCCAGCAGTGCACTTACCAATGCTACTTGGCATACTCAGTGTCTCCCTTCTTTGTTTTCTCTTGCCGTACGACGCCAAGCTTTGTGTACAGTAGGATTAAGGTAAAGGGGACGCAGGTATGTTTTATCTCCTCGAAATAAGTTTTCCGCCTAGCGTACAGCAAAAGACATAAAAGGCTTAGCTGTCCATTTGCTGTTTAGCTAACTGCACAAGCATTATGGAAATTGCTTCTACATTAGCAGTACAGGATGGGTCCTCCTGAATAAATTCCTCGGCATGATTTAAATAACCAATTCTGGCCTTGAATGGCGACAGCTTTCTTTCTGGATGCGAGCAGGGTTTTTTTTTGTTTTTGTTTTTAATTCATTCTGTTTTATTTCTGTATTTATTTAGTGGCGTATTTTGAAATATTTAAGTTGGAGAAGTTAATTCACTTTAGATAAGTTTACTTTTTTGAGAAGGGGATATCATTGTAGTATTTTTGGCCGCTGCTGTAGAATTCTTCTCCCCCTTTATTATAATAAGCAAATTGAACAGATTAAAGACACATTACACTGCCAAATGGTTTTTCTGAACTGTGCACAGCTACCCAGGGTGACAATTTTTTTCTGTGGAAAAGGTTGTGGGGGGGCTTGTGAGCTGCTATGCTTTTTTTAGCACTTCCTGTTGTATTGTGTTTGAAGTATCTTTGTGGTGACCTGTTGGGGTAACATTCTTCCATATGGAAGTGTTTCTTCAACTTTTAATCATTTTGGTTTTTTGTGTTTTTTGTGTTTTTTTAAAAAAAGAAAGATTTAAAATCCAATTTGCAGATGTCTCTGGTTTTGTGTGCAATGAGTGATCCGAGTCACTACAGTATTCTGGAAATGTGAGTCATGATGTACAGTACAAGGAGGCCATCCAGATATTCGTACTTTGAATTGTGTTTGGTGCAGTTGTAATGGGACTTCATTATGGGTCGATTTCCCGTTTCTTTTTTGTGTTTTTCTTTTCTAAGACAGGAGGAGAAGCTCATTTTGCTATGTGCATTTAAAGATTTGGCGTGAAATCCTGGCTTCTTTTCATGCAAAACTTATTTATGTATTTCACTCAAGCAGGTTTTCACCATTGGAGCTAAAGTAATTCTGGATGGAGAGTCACTGAAGTCAATGATGTTAGAACAATAATCAGTTTTACTTTTTGAAGTGATTTTTATTGCAATTTGCATCCCAATAAATCTAAAAATGCTTTTAAAAAAATCTAAAAAAGATTGCATGTTTATTCTTACATACGCAGAGCCAGATTGTGCGTTCTTTTATACCAGGGCAATTTGTTATTGCTGTTACTCAGGTTCACAGTGTTATAACTAGGACCAGAATTTGGACCATTGTATTCACATTACAGCCACATCCTGTTTCCTATTAGTTCTGACATCAGCATCTGAATTTCAGATTTCTCTCTGTTTGGGTTTAATTACTCAATCAGTATATTCAAAAGACAACTTGGGACCCCTTTGCAAGAGCTTGCTTTGCTTGGGTTGCAAGGCCAAAAGTTGGCATCTGTGTCAAAAACCCTGAACCAGCACATATATTTTGGTTGGTGGGATGTAGAGTGTGTCATTATACAAGCAGATGGTGTTGTCTATCAAATGTGTCCAAGACTTTCCCTCTGGATCATAGCCTCAACATTTTAACCATAAGAAAAATGTCTTTGACAGTATTTTTGAGCCCACATGTGAATACCACATGTTGAGGTCTCATGTCTGCAGTTTCACTCCTAATTAAGTAGAGATGTAAGTAGTGGGTACCTTGTAAGGTCTTTGGCTCTTAGCAATTCACCGCAAACATCTAATTTCCACTTCCTGTGCCTTGGATCTGTTACTCATATAGGAATGGTAGGTGGACATGGTGGTTTTAAGTCTATTGGATTATGATATTTCTGTCCCTGTCATTTTGTCAAAGGTCCTGGAATAACTTGCTTCATCAGCTATTGGTAGGGATTTGTTGGAGAAATTCCCCTCCCTCGCAGACGGCTGCATACTACGTAAGTCCTACTAAGCCCTCCAAATGGGTGGCAAATGGTATCTGTTAGCTTTGTGCCAACTCTGCATCACATCGAATTTGACCCCTTATGAATAGCAAGCTTTCCAGTTGGGTTTGAGTCACTGCCATAAGTACTAGGAGAGTTTTCTGAACCTGGCATCCCAAATTGAATTCTTTAGATACTGTTGTTTGAACATTGCTTTTCTGGATTCAGTTGACAAGTCTAACAAACCTTTAGTTCCAGATTTGGATTTCTACCTGATCTTCAGAATTGTTCGGGAGAACGTATTGCTGGTTCACTTAAAGCTGCATATTGACACTTGTCACTGCCTCTTGGCATGTGCTTCAGGGCTCCCAGGGAAACAAATTGCTCTTATTTCAGTGGCAGTTCTCTGGCTTCAGTATTTTAAAGAAACACATATGTAGCTCTCAGCATCAGTGTTGCATGGCCTCGTGAACAGAACATAGATCTACTGGAAAACTATCCTCAAACTAGAACGTTTCGCAGCCACTTTGCCAGTGGCTTTAGCTGCTGTTTTAGTTTACAAAGGCACAAGAGTTGATATTCTTTATGGACTACAGTGCCAAGATGAGATTTTTTTAAAAAAATTTTTAAACAGGCAATTTTGTGGTATTTCTCTGCTCACCTGAAAAGGAAATTTAATAGATCTTGGACATCTTTGCTTTCAGTTCTGACTTTGCACCAGGTAGAATGAATTTTTGCACGACTGGCCTTTGTGCGTCTCCAGCATGTCCGCAGGTCCTTTCTTATGATCAGCTTTGAGACGACGCTC
>NW_005841850.1:1093607-1134448 GCF_000455745.1 Alligator sinensis | reverse complement strand
TGAACGTGCTAATGGAAGCGCTTGCTATGGACACGGACGCGTCTTTCGCAGGCTTGGAATAAGCTGCAAGCTGTGGCTAAATTCACCCTCTCCCACAGCACTTCCTATACTTTCCCTTTCGGGATCTTGTGTTCCAGCTTTTTGGAGGTTCGTGAAACGTGTGCGTCAGAGTATTCCCAATTCTTTTCGGAGAAAGCAGATCCAATTTTAATATTAAAAAAGACCTCTCAAAAGCCATGCTTCTTTGGACTGCTCTTTCCTGGCACAGCTGACCCGCCAGCATTTTTAAGCGCCTTAGAGAAGTCACTGAATAGAGTATAAAACCGGTGTTAAGCTCTACTTTCCCAAACTCTGCCTCAACTCGACAACTGTGTCAATAAATGCGACTTGCTAGATAACAGGGTTATACTGTCACTTTCCTTCTACCTTGAATATACTGTAATCCACCTTTTGAATCTATTCTTCATTTCTGAGACTATTTTTAACCTCATTGTCATGTTAAGGTATCCAAAGCGGTACTGGTCTGGTTCGACCAACTTACTTCTTCCATCTTCATCTGACAGTGTCAGATGTCTCTATTTGAGCAATAGCAGCATTTCTGTATCCAGTGACTTTTGAGGTCATTCTCTATGTCTTGACACAAACTCTGTGCCAAGAACATTTGGTTCACTAAGGCACTGGTCTCCATCTCGTCACTTAATCTATGTACAGATACCTTCTGTGCCTCATGAAATGTCTCGACTTCTTGCCTTGATTTTAAGTAAATCTGCAGTTGACGAGACTAATTTACCTGGAATTGGCAAAGACCTTACTTTACTTCCAGTGCATATTTTTATACTTCCATAGTTCACGACTGAAATGATTATTATGTGTTTAAACAGTAAAGCTCTCTGTTCCAGGAAAGTGCTGTATTTGTTCCAGGGATCCCAGTACAGACTCTCTTTCCATATTGATCTTTCAGCAAAACACTAAAACATTTGGCAAGTTTCTTGTCGCATTCTTTGCTGCTATCCAGGTTTTCGAGAGATTCCCCTTGGACAGTTTCCACCTCTTAGCTTGCCCCCTGTAGGAGATTTTTTTCCCCTCCTTATTTTTACAGGCTATTTGCAGCCATAACAGAATAATTGATACTCTAAGCTTCATTATGCAGTATCCAACACCCACTTGGTCAGGACTACAGATTTGGTATCATAATGTTTTTAGAAACAAGATTTCCCTGCCCGTGCCTCGTGCCAAGTGTACTTGTTAGATGTCTTTGTGTTGGAACACAACGCTGCTTATGGTAACTCCATCAACGCACAAAGTTTCAACCGTGGTTTCTTCAACAGCTCAACAGATCATCACTCGAGTAGCAAGAACGAAGCAATCCAAAATGCTGTCAGGCTCCAATCTCCTCTAAGACGAACTAATATTCTGATTTAGAAGTCTGGAGTTGTCTGAACAACCAAAGAAAGGTCTCTATTCTGCTTGCACCTCCTTTATATTTCCGTGCCGACACCGAGATCGCTTTTCAACACTAAATCTACTAGGGACTTGTGATGAACTCCCCCCTTCCCCCCCTTACTGTAAGTTCAAAGCCGTTTAATTCTACTGTAAAACTGTCAGCAATGATTTTTGAAAAGACAGATTTTTGGTGCACGAGCACATCTCCTCTGTACTAGTTTCCAACTCCGTCAAACGTGTTTGTCATCTCTCGACAGCCATGTAATACCTCCCATCAAGAACAATAAATTCCAAGTTTTTTATATGTTGGACATAGAGTTTAATGGTCAATACAGCTCTTCCTCATAGCCGGATAAAGATTTACCTGAAGTTTACTGGCACGGACTAGAATTTCTTCTTTTGATTCCTGATGATTAGTAGCAGGTTCTCAAGAATCCTAAAACATCCTCTACACGTGACGTCGGTAGGCAGCAATCATATCGCCCGCAACCCGTTTTGTCCTAGAAAACATCTATTGTCATTCAGTTAGGGCTAGCTTCGTAAAGGCACTTAGCTGTTGTGATGCCAAGTGCCTGAATGTCTAATGATTAGGTGACTGGCTCCTCGATGGGAATCCCTAACCCTGAGTTAAGGGTCTAATCTCTCTCTGATGCACAGGAAAGTTAGGCACTTCAGAATGGGATTCACAACAGCCAGTGAATGGAGGAGCCCAAAGAGGGACTGCTGAAGGCAAAGGGCTTGGGGCTTAGGCTCTGAGCAGCACGGAGACCTGTGCCATGTTGGGATTTTCAGCCTGAAAACCTCTCCTGGGGTTAGGGATGTGAGGTGGCCCTTCCAAAAGGGGATGTGGCCAGAGGAGGAGGCTATGCCCCCTCATCCTTGCTCCTGGGACTGTTCATAAATTTGATATTAAACCTGCCTGGGATAAAATGCCTCAACAGTCTCTAGAGCAGGGATTGGAAACCAAGTCTCCTTCTTGCTCCTTTGCACTGGCGCAATAATTGTTGAATCCCTTTTTGCAGAGTTGTTCAGGTACGGCAGAAACAAGAGCCCCGCACCCCAGAACATCCTGTCACCTGGGGTGCCTGTAGACATGCTGGGAGGCTGCTCTGATAGGCAGTAATTACGATGTGTCGGAGCAGACTCGATTAATCGTGGCAATTGCCGCATGCCAGCATCCTCCTGCATCTCTTGTATCTGCATCCCCGTGCTTTAAAATGGCAGCGGAGTTGCTTGAACTAAACCTCATCGAACGAGTCTAACTTGAGTCCCAAGTGAAGCCACACACACCATTAATGCCTGCACGTGTAGATGCCGGCCTTTTCCTGCTTACTGCGCAGTAAGTTTAAGCCAGCGCAAATGCACATGTAGACATGCCCAGTTGCACCTTAGTTTGCTTGGCACTGGCATGCGAATCACTAAAAAAGAAAAATATATACATTAAAGTGAGACCTCATCTCTTGCCATTTGTCACAAAACAATTCCAGTAAGGTGTATATATGAACAAAGCAGGCCAGATTTGCTCTCCGGGTAAATGACCACAGCTCGCAATGAATCTGGGGCGAAGTCATGGCCATTTAATTGTAAACTGTGAGCTAATATTCACCTCCCTTTTATTAAAAATACTGCGCTCACTGTCCTTACTTTCATTCCAGGATCTGGGAAGATAAGAGAGCAGAATTCCAGGGGGATGATCATAGGAGAATGCATTGCAATTTGAATATGTACCTGAACAAATAAATGCTAGAAATGCACTTTATTAGTCTTTCCCTGTCCCTTTAGCTAGGCAAACGAAGGAGATAATTGTTTAAGTGGCACTATGACCTCTGCATATTTCTTTAATTCTCATTCATTCTATGAAGCGTTTCTTTTTAACCTCAAAGAACGGACCATTTTTGCCCAACCCCTGTTTGCATTTAGAGTTGTTATCCCAAATTACCAAGTGCAAACACGAGGCATGTAAAAGGGTAAATCTGCTGCCCTTTGAGTGCAGTCTTTTCTGAGGATGAGAGTGAGATGAGTTAAATGACTGAAAGCCTTAGGCCAGGACATGCCAGCTGCAATAATTTTTTCACTCAATCATCTCACCTTGCGATGCCACTCTGCCTTATACAGCCACCAGATGTCTGATGAATAATATAAGTGACAAGGGCAAAACCTCTTGAATACATTCAGAGGGAAACTTCAGACAGTGAAGACTGGTCGGCTGGCTCAAGACCAGCTGGGTCTGTCTTGCTCGTGCTTTCTATACCATACATGGTTGGAATGAAATACCCGTTGGACAAGGGTTTGGTGGGAAAGAGGAGCTTGACACACTGCAACGCACTGCGCGCTCGCTCTGGCCCCAGCCCAGCAAAGCACTTAAGCACATGCTTAACTTTAAGCATGTGTGTGCTGCCATTGAAGTCAGTGCTGCGACACACATGCTTAAAATTAAGCGCATGTTTGGATTCGTTGCTGGCGTGGAGCCAGAGAGCCCAGCACTTTGCAGGATGGAGCCAAGATTAGCTTCCAGATCCTCAGCTGAGATAACTCAGCAAATACCTCCATGTCTTCAGGATCTGGCCAACAGTATTTATTTTTCCTGACCTGGAAAACTCAAAGGAGAAGGGGAGGAGGGGCTGGGAGAGGGCTGTGTTTTGTTTTTTAATAAAAAATAACATCTCATCTTTTCCTATGAAACCACTCTATGGCCATTTCCCCCCCGCTAGTGAGGCCCTTGAAACGCAAGCACATTGAGTTCTGTCTTTATAGAGTTTGGTCGTTTATGGAAAGGCTTTATGCAAGGTGCCTGAAGGGGACTAGCCCGCGTGACCCAGAAGACCCCTTCCAGTCGCGTGTTCTTGCGTAGTCTGAGGAAGAACAGCTTTTTTCATCAGTAGGCTGTATTCAGCCTAAGGCTTTCGTTATTATGAGAGCACAAGGGAAGGAATCTGAAGATCTGGACTGTAATCCTGGCCCCGTCACTGCATTATGGCTTAACCAGCAGCAGATCACTTCAGCCTCTTTGGGCCAGATCCATAGTGGGCGTAAGCAATCAAGCTCTCTTGACTTCAGTTCTAATTATCCCTTTGCGGCAGCTGAAGATTTGGCCCTGTAGTTGTATTTCCTACCTATGAAAGGGATGCCTTGTTCCTCACAGATGCATTGTTGTTTAATAAACTAATTTCCAATATTGGTATTGATATTGGATATACTACCCTACCCCATAGGCATCATTGACTCCACTTGAACTAAAGCGTTATCGTTACTCCAGTTTAATAGCGGAATTTAGCTCTCAAAATGTTTGTGAAATAGTTTAAATGCATATATGGAAATTATTATAAGCGGCCGCGCACAGATTGCGAGATGCAATCCTACCAGAACTGTACATCGCCGCATAAGGCTTGCTGCAGAATGTGTCAGAAGAAGGTCACTGCCTCTCCGCTGTTCCCTTAGGAAAGGCTATTTTCCAGCATATGCTTCTGGTAAGGAATTACAGTACTGACACGGGCATGCTGGCTGGAAGTGCCTAAAAATAAGCTAGTTTTTGGTAGGGAAATGAAAACACCTAAGTACTCCGGACACTGGCAGGGAAACATGCCCTGTTTGTAAAGATTTAAATGGTAGCGGCTCATAATACTTTACATTTATTCCTGAAAATCACTGTATGAGTTCAGTATAACTACAATAGCATACATTGCAAGGGGAGAAGGAGCCGTGCTGATGACTTCTTATAATTAGCGTTCTTGAGTAGCAGCTGCTTTCTGAGTGTCAAGCCCTTAAAGTGGTGGTGGATGCTCTGGTCTAGAGCTAGGAAGGAAATGGAGCTCATCCTTAGAGTTGCAGGGGTGCAGGTTGTAGCCGCGTTGGTCTAAGGACACGGGCAGACAAGGTTCTTTGGAGAAATCTGATATCGTTTCTTAGACCAACTCAAATAGTTGGAAAAATCCTCCTGTCACCTCGCCCACTCCTCCATTCAAGCACACACTAAATGCATGGTATTTGCAAGCTCCATTTATTTATCCTGTGTACAAGCGTTTATTAGCTAGTAGCTCGGAGCTGAAGTGTATGTTATCTCATCGTGAGGTAAGGCCAAATAAATTACACGTTTGAGGCCCTGAGTGGGATTGCTGATGCACCTTAGGAAAATATTTTGGTTTCTGTTTATGTCAGTCAGGTAGTGAATGGTTTCATCTGGAAAAGGTGACATCACCCACTCGAGGAATTTTTATTTTTATAAGCAAAAAAGTTCAGTTTAATTGCAAACTGCTCAAATCATCCAAAAGTTCATATTTTTCTTGGTTGGATGTCTGGGTCTATGGTTTCTTTCCCAGTGCTTGCAGCAATGCTAATCTGCAAACATCTTTGCTGTGGAGCATCTTTATCAATGGACAGCAAATATAAAAACTCCACCTAATTTTCCAGAAAAAAACTCTTTCAGAAGTTCCCAAACTGCAGTAGTCTAATTCTCCTTTTCTAACATATCATTGGAACACGTTTCACGAGCCTAGGTAATGTTTTAGCTTAGCACAATATGCTAAATTCATCCCGGATGCATCTCTATTGATGTCAGTCTCTTAACTGGAAGGGTTATGTCCTTTCCTTTATGGAAGACAAGTTATTAGTATCCAGTACAGCTCGACTCTCGTAGGACTACACCAAGGATGAATATGGCTCCGTAGCTATCAAGGAAGGCTCTATTCCCTTGTGCTAGCTTGTTTCTTCCAAAAAGTTTCCTTTAAACATTCATCACCCCCAAAACTGTCGACAAACAGTATGGTCAGTTATGAGAGTTATCGGGCGCCGTACACCACGTGCCAGCGCTGCTCAGAGAATTCAGGACTTCGTCCTAGAAGATCCTTACCATTCTGGTGCTGAACTGGTGTAGGACCTGAGCCCCGTCACTAAATGAAATACGCATTTATCATCAGCGGAAATGTCATTGTAACGTCTGGGCACTTTTCGGCAGTGACCTGTTTTACTCTATACAAAACTAGTGGCGTTGCAAAGGGCTTCCGTAAAATCGTGTCTCAATGAAAAAGAAACTCCCATTTTTCTGATGCTTGCATTTGGGCACCAGGATGGAGAAATGCAGAGAACGGTAAAGGGACTTGACTCGCGGCAAAGATAGGGCTGTGCTTCTTCCTCCCCATGAGATGGCAATGGCTGGAATCCGCCTTTCAGAATTTTAAACTCCAAATTTTTCCAACTCCTGTGTACATTACTTTCCATCTTTCTGTTGAGCAAGAATGAGGATCTTGTTACAGCTGAGTGCTATATTACTATATAGCACTGTTCCAATGTTTTTTCAACACTAAGATGTTTCTTAAATTCAGACAAATTGCAATCAAAATTAAATTCCTTGGCTCGCACAGTTTCCACTAATTCTCAAGCAATATGACAAATCCACACTTGTGTCTCAAAGTGTAATATAAGATCTCAGTTATCCCAAAAAACCCTGATGAGCTGTCAGATTGCTCCTTACTTGTGGGCAAATATGATCCCGTTCTAATCCAGTATGCATCCTTTGTACATACGTATACGCACTTGCATATGCTCTAGGGTTGATAACGAGCGTGATAAAGCCTGGTGTTTTCTTAAGGGAGGTACAGCAATTTATTATTCAGCTCCTCCGATAGCACTGACATCTCTTTACACTGTGCAGCAATGACAGGAATATAACATATGCCTCCTGGCCCTTTTTGAATTAATTAAAAAATAAATTAGCATGTAAATACAATAGAAACCAGCAGTATTATCTCATAGTAAGAGCAGACATAGCTATAAAGGAGGGACTTAATCCGGGGAACACCTCAAGAGAGTTGTCCCCCTGAAGCCAGTAGAGCTGCTTGCCAAGGGTGTTTAGATGTGGACCGCATACAATTATAAGAATGAGTCCTGCTCACTTTAGGAATAAGGCAAAATAAAATCTTTGAGCTCTTCATGGAGTGAGCTGTGTCTAAATCCCCTAGTCAGCTTTAAAAGTGTCAACTTTTGTTCTTAAATTAACTCAATCGAAAACCTATACCTTTTGTCAACTGGTTAAATTTGGGAATCTATCTATATCTATAGAGATATATATAGTTTTTTCAGGGGGATCCAGAGAGCATCACATGAGTTTTTGAGGAAGCATCAGATCTTCTGCATGCCAGCGTGCACCGAGTCTCCAAATGTCTTGACAGTCACCAGCAATGATAACCCAGCACTTTAAAACATCCAGCTCTTAAGACCAAACTAATTCAAAGGACAAAAGTCTATAGTTTTGTCTTGCAAAGGCGGCAGCATGTTTGACCTTCTCCATCTGCTTTGATCTTGTGAGGCCATAGGGCATTAAAATATACAAGAATTTGATTACTGAAATAGTGGTGATGAACTTGCAACTGTGGTTTTTTTGGTCCTTTGGAAAAAGAATCTCTCCTGGTACTCAATGTCATTATGAAGCTATGGGAGATTTTTCTAAGACCAATAATAATTTATAATTAAAGTATGATTCTGATCACTTTTGGTTTGTTTTATAAGGTATATCAAATGTTATGTACTTATTTTATTTCTGAATGTTACTGTGTCCTTCAGATTGCGTTAAGGGATTTGAGGTTATGTGAGCAATCGCTTCTTTTTTTAATCTAACCTGGACATCTAATTGTCCAAATAATACACAAACAAGGACTCACAGGCTGGGGGATCCAAGAACTCATTAAAAAAGCCAAGGAAATGCTCTGGGATGGATCCTCAGCTGATATAAATTAACGTAGCTCTGTTAACTTCAGGGGAGCCGTGGTGATTTATACCAGCCAAGGATTTCTATCTCATCTTCTTTCTCATGTCTTTAGCTATGTTCAATTACTTGGATCACTGCCTCTAACCTTTAATCAAAACTTAACGAAGGATTGAAATCCTCCTGATGAGGGAAAGTGGGCTTGTGTACATTAGCACAGGCTTCTTCATATAACATGCTGGATAAGCGCTTATCATCCACCTCTAGCTGCCGGTTCATAGAGAGAATAACAACCTACTCTTGCTGCCAGCTAGTGGAGTTACTCGGATAGGCAAGGTGGGAGAGGCCTATAGTTTTGGTACTTGAAAAGTGTAAAGTTCAGTCCCCATTGAGAGCGTCCATCCAAGGGGGTTTATTGAATGTAGAGTTTGGGATGTTTCGCGTAGTTCTCTTATACCACATCTTCCCTCAAGGTGGTAAGACCCCTTTTCTCCCTCACTCCCTGTTACCTCACATTTCCAAAGTAGGAGTGGAAGGAGCTTGGGCATCCCATAAAGAAATCCCTTGGATTGCCATAATAATAGTTTAGTTGGCACATTTTATTAGTGTCAGCCTTCACCAGTGCACAGTTTCCACAGAGGGCACGTCTACACATTCATTGATGCGCTTTTGGTAATGCACATTAAATGTAGCACTTCCATGGTGGGGTACTAGAGAAAGGCCTGTTAGTCTATTTTAATGCACATTAGCAAAAGAGCATGGGGTTTTTGTGCGACGGTTTAATGCACATTAAATAGGCTAATGCACATTAAAGTGCACGTGTAGACGCGTCCAAAGCGACCTAGATCTGTCTTTCAGCAGCGAGGGGTATTACCACCAAAACTGTCATTTTGATGGCAAGTGACAAAGTTGCAGCGGGCGCTCAAGGCAAAGGCAGCTCTTAATAAATACATTAAATACATTAAAGCATTTATATTTTGACCTTACGCCAGACTCGCACTCAGACAGGACAAGCTGGAAGTTGAAAATGTACTTTGTCAAGACTCCTTTGGCTGATCCTGTGGTAAAGCAGGACAGCCTTGCTCTGAGGAAATGCAGATCCTTTAGAAAGGAGAGTAAAAGGTCAAAACTAATCCAAAAGGACAAGCCATGTATGTCTGTGTGTATATTGGGTTTCACATATGAAATCCAGTCATGATAAAGCTGATGGCTTTAGAAACATCTACTTTGATTAATGAAAACATAGTTCTCATAGACGACGGGTTTCATACTTCAAAGTTCCTCCTGGATTTAGAACCGTAAGTTTTGCTTATTCATACAACGTGCAGGAAACTATTTTTTTTAAATGAATAGGGGGGGGGGCCTTAAAAAAACGGCAAGATTGCAACATTGGTGCTGCAGAGAAGCCGGGTAATCAGGAGGAAAATTAACAAACAGCAGACGTTTCGTTCTGCAGTTTACCATACTGTTTACATTCTTTCCTCTCTGTGTGTTTTTCTCCTTGGAAAGATTTATGCATTTATGAAAATATCTCACTGCCTCGGCTCTGAAAATTGCTGTCCCGCTCCCACGTTAAAACCCGAGCCATTGCCATAGTCGCTGATCCGCAGTTTAAAACCTGAACCGCCTCCATAGTAGCTGATGGTTTCTTCGGCCAGTGTGCCTGATGACTTGCAACACGCTTCCTCACTGACTACTTTGCAAAACTCTAGCCAGTGGCTTTATGGAGGGACGCTTTGGAGGAGCCAGCTGAGACGTAAGCTCTGCGGATGCTCAGGTTCAAACACAGCAAGTGCTGTGGCTTTGGCCCTGTAGCGTCCGTTGCCCTGAGATGGTACCTCCATGGATGAGGGATGGGAAGGGGAAGGCCCTGGGCAGGGTAATGAGTGGTCTCCCATGAACAGCAGCACAAAATCCTTTTCTGTGCTTCCTTCACCCAGCCAGCTGCACCCATTTGTCAGCAGTGAAAACACTTGTGGCTTCGCTGTATTTAGGCCCTTCGGTGCCACCACAGGCCTATATTTTACTCTCCGTCCGACACGGGCGCTGTTTTTCTCTATGCATAAAGGGAAATATCATTTGCATAAAGGAAATATCATTTGCATAAAGGAAATAGCATTTGCACCTGTAACAAAATGGGCTGCTAATAAGGGACGCTCTCAGCCTCGGCTCTCCAGGGTTTCAGCAGAATGCGAGAGGTCTCATCACCTTGTAGGCTAAGCACGCAGACAGCAAAATACACATTAATTAAATGAACGAGCAGGATGCAGGACCGGTGAGTAATGTCCTGTTTATAGCAAAACCGCGAGCCATTTTGGAAAAAGAAACTCCATGGGAGGGAAAGATGACAGGAAAATGGCCTTACTCTCAAATGTGGTCTCGGCGACCACTTCCAAAGCCAATCGCCGACACTTTACCCTTGATTTATTAAAAAGAGAGAGAGAGGGTGAATTGTGGGTGACGTGTGTCGCAGCGAGCTGAAGTGCACATGCCTCGCGTGAACTAGAAAGGAATCTGCGAGCTAGGGACCGGAGAGAAAAAAGGCAGCATGCTGCTGAGCGTGACCATGGGTGTAGACGTTAAATATGTGGCAGGTCGGGGAAGAGTCCATTTCCTCTGTGCTTAAAAAGGGAATTTGCACAGATCCCTCTTCAAGTAAGTATTAAAGGCTACTGCTTTGTTGCAGTCCCCCTAGATTAACAAAGTTATGGCATGAAAGTGAATTGGCAACGCCGTAGGAAAGTTCAAGCATTAACTTTTAAATGCGATATGCTATAATTCTACTCATTACCTGGGGCAGGGACGTTCCACCCGCACCCATGGGAACCCGTCTCGTAGCTTTACAGCCAACTTCTCGATGCTCGTGTTGCGGCTACCAATATTTGCGGTCCAGAATGGGCTGGGACTCTCTTCAAAGTCCATCCAAGTCACTTAATTAGCCAGAGAAGGTAACTGCGCCGTGACAGGAAGCATTTCCTTTCCCCCGGGGACTCTCTCGATCGCACTTCCAGACTTGGCCTTCTCCAGCCAACGGGAGGACTGGGAGTCAAGTCGATGTCTCTTTTGGGGACGCATCTTTTATTGGTTAAAATTCGCAGGCCCTTTCCCTTTTCTATTTACCCTGTTATTTTCCTCGTGCTGATGCTGCAGTGGGGAAGGTGAGGCTCAAAACTGTCAAACCATTTAATAGACCCGTAACTGTGTTTTTGGAGCGCAGATTCTGTTTTGATTTACGGTGCCTTGGAAGGCAGGAAATGGAGCTACTTGATTTCATATTTTAACCAAAGCTGGCCAGAGGTTTCACACACACGCGCACACAAAAATTTCCCCTGGCTTTTGAATGAAAGAATCAGGGTGAAAGATTCAGCTTAGCTATTTTGACTTGGAAAAATAACATACTAGAAGTATTAAAATATTTTTAAATGTGTTTTACTACTAATTCTTTTTTCAGGGAAGAAAATGAGCTGATACGGTTTTCTTGGTCTTTGGTTGGTGTCATTAACTGTGAAAATAAAGGAGGTTTCCAAGGCCTTGGGATTTTTTTTCCCCCACTGTGGAACTTAAATTGATTTCCTTCTATACTGAATCTCTGAAACCATTGCAATGTTATAAGCCAGGCGTTTTGGGATGAATAATAACAGAAACCGACCCACCGGCACATTTGAGGAATTAAGTGAAAGACACGGGTCCTGATTCTGCTCTTACTTGCAAGGGTGCAGCTGTAAGGACATCAGTAGAGTTATTAAAATGCATGGCTAGCGGGTGAAGAAAATGAGGTGTATAATAGCAAACTCTGCTTGTAGACTCCTGTTAAAATCGGAGGGTGTTGCACGGCTGTATCACGGAGCAGAATTACCCCATGCCGTTCTGGGGCAGGATAAACGTACTGCAACGACAGAGCAAGGCATTTGCACCCCCGGTGCAAACTTAAGATCCAGCTCTGCTTCTTCAGGTTTAGTGTGGCTTGTCATCATTCATTTGTGTTATTGCAGATGATTTGGCCCCATGAGTTGGACAGCGAACGTCTCACCCGTGTATGGCGGGAGTCACAGTGGTCCAATCTCTAGTATGTAAGGAAAGAGAGAAACCTTCTGTTCAGTTCAAAGAAGCCAACCCATATGGCGACACGCTGGACCCATTTGAAGTCGCAGGAACTTTTTAGATTGACCTCCGCGAAACCAAGGTGTTACCCGTCATTTTGGGATGCTGAATGAGTACCTTGCTTTGCTGGTCCCAGATTAATTTCTTGTGCTGCGTTGGAGCCTGGTGCACCGCCAAAGAAATGATAGCACTGGATGAAGCATAGCAGAAAAGGCTTGATTTCACACATCATGCTCTTATTTTTGTGGCTGTCAGGAAGGTTTCAGCAGTTTGTCAGTAAACACGCCCTTCAGAGTCTGCATTTCGTCAAACATTTTGTAATCCCTTTAATCAGCACCATGTTTGTTCTTACCTTATTGGTATTGCCTTTAACGTCTGGCTGCACTGGATTTTGAGAGCAGAATAATGTCTTAAATCATATTCGTAAGCCATGCCCTGCTCAGTGATGAGACTTTTGATAAGCTGCCCGCTGAAATGCCAGAACTTTTTTGACGAAGAGAGGGTGGAGCAAATAGCAAAATGAGATTATCGATTTCATAAATAGCAGGGATTGGATTAGCCACTCTTAGTTAAAATATGATACCCTTAGCTTGCTCGAGCACGGGGCACAAAAGGCAAAGCGTCTCAAGGCTCCTCGGAAACAACGCGTCCATCCGTGAGCTCACAGGCTTCTCAAAACCGTTGTCCAAAAGCTTAAAAATATCCAGGACTGACTTTGATTTCTGAGGCAGTGGCCAGAGAGATCAAAAGGCACATGGCAACTAGGCTTGCTGTCCCTGAAGGAATTCAGGATTAGCTTTCTACCTCGACGCTGGCCAAAAGCGGTGATTTGGGCCTCACAGTACCAAAGGACCCAGATGTTTGAGATTAGGCTCCATTTCACGCTCCCGCCCAACGTCTCGCCTCCTTAGCTCTTTTGCAGTTCATCTGTGTGCTGCTCCTTGTGTGCATCCGGTTTAATAAGCCAGCGTTATAATAAAGTCCGAATCCATTTATGGAGCCCAGTACCAGACATAAAGCTCCTTTTTTTGTTCTCCTCCAGGTGTTATTCAGAGGGCTGGCTGGGTGACTCAACCTGACGAAACACATTGCCCTCCCTGCACATGTAGTATGGAAAAGGAGTGAAAAGGGAGGAAAAGATAAAGGCAGAGAGCTCCCTGAGCTTTTTGAGTTTATTTTACAAGAAAGCTTTCTGTGCAGTTAATCCCTGTAACCTGTATTTACATTAACACTTGCACCTCACACGTTGCTGCTAAAAACTTTTGGCAGCTCTCGGGGCCTGATTGCAGAGGTAATGCTCCACTTGTCTCCTTTGCTCTCACTCAAGCATCTCTGGAACTGGAGCCCAGCGCTCTTTGGAGTTGCTGCTTGTACATGTATGCAGTCATCTTGGCAGCGCTTTAAAAGCCATTGGCCTTATTATTCACATGTCTGCTCAGAAGGGCAGAAATTGTTTCGTTTCTTGCTTTCAGAGCTGGAGCTGACGCCAAATAAAGGCTAGATCTCTCTAGCACAACAGGGAAGACCTGAAGGAGCTTCCAAAAGTCCTCCCTGCGCCTCGTCGTTGTTTGCATTCGGTAATAAAACTCCCGTGAGAGCTAGCTGGGTCCTTCCATGGGCCGCGCAACAGTGCCTGACGAGGAGCAGGTGAGCGGGGCGGCTCTGGATTTGGCCCCAGTGAGAAACATAGCAATTTTTCATCGTTTCATAGTTGTTTGGGGCTGGAAGGGACCTTACAGATCATGAAGTCCAGCCCCACTCTTCTGATAAAAGAAGATTAAGCGCACACGCAAAAGGTGGGGGCGCTGACAACATGGAAACATCACACCGATTTAAATACCGACTTCCCCAGCCTCACTGCATGTTCTCAGACGGGCTTTACTTGGGGGTTTTTTCTGACAAGCTTGAAGACGGAAAAAGCCCTATACACTGAAAGGTCCATTAATAAGCTGAACTCTTCGGTCATCCCTCCTATGGGCTCAGCCTGGGACGTGGCCAGAGTTCAAGTGCACGGGTCACACACCAGCCCCAGACCCGGGCCGCAGAGGTCTTTTTTAGTGCTGATGGTTGTCTAGTGCCAGGAATCTGCTCCGCAGCCAGGCAAAGAGATAAATCAAAGTTTGCGCACGCTGATGAAATTCAGGAGCCGGAAGTCCCCGTTGCAGCCCATATAAATCCCTGCATGCCAGCCCCTGTGCTTTTGTCCGTGCCATTAGAGTTCAAAATTATCTGCCCCTCTTTGCTGATGTATGGATTAACTGGCTGCCCGAGTGTTTACTAACGGTTATCACCCAGTACTTTGGACGTTATCAGAGGAAGGGACGCCTGCCGCAGGCCTTGGTCTCTCACCCTTTCTATTACCACCTGTCATTGGCAGAGAGTGTGCTGTGAAGCTGTACAGTCACAGCGTACAAGTGTAGATAGTTTCTGACGGCTGATCAAAGGGGAGAACCAAAGGCCTGATAACAAGGACGTGTTTCATGTACTTTTAACTTTGAGAAACATTGGCATTTGCATTTTTTCCTCTCTGTAGGCTGGCAGAAACCAGGCACAATAAATGCTGCATATTCAGTTACCTAATAGTTGAGTAAATGGTATGTGCTTGAAGCAACAAAGCATAACTGTAATCTTGTTCCAAGTGGGAATGATTTAAAGTAGGCCTTCACAGCAGACTTGCTGTATAATAAAGTTGAATAATTTTAATTTGTACTTTGAAGTGATCGTGGATTCAGAATCTAATCTTTGCATTTAGGAGAACATCCTGTACTATTTTGATTTAGGAAACAACAGCAAGTTAAGGAATTATTTTAAGCGTCTCTTCCAGATACTTTAACTCCATCCGAGCAGCCAATATCTTCCGTATTGCATCACTGATTAAAGGGGCCCTGCTAAGCTTAATTTGGCCTAAAATGTCATTTTTGTAGAAACACAAAAAAATCGCACAGATCCGTAGACCAAGGAGAGAAGTCCCTCCTCCACCCCCTGTTTTTTATTTAATTTTTTTTTAAATTCCAACCGGGAGATATTTTCCAAAACCAAATTAACATTGCCCTTTCCACTCCAAAATAGTTGTTGGTGGCCCAAATATATTGGCATTGAGCTGACGCATGAAAGTAAAATGGATTGAAAATTGTGGCTTTTAGCAAAGATGAGCTGGGTTCGCTAGGAAAGACCGTAGTTCATCTACTGCGCAGGGGAAGAAAATACAGATTGTTCTTAAAAATTGGTTATACTCTTAGTGACATAGATACCATTTTTTAAAAAAAATAAATGGGGATGTGAATCTGTTTCATCTGAAGCAGGATTTTCCCTCGTGTAGTTCTGCTGACTACCAAATGTAACTTGACAGTTAAAGTTTTGCTTTTAAATGGCCCAAGATTTTATTGTCGATGCATATTTTACCATCGTGATTTCAATGAATGGGCCAACCCCCAGCTTCCAGGTACATGGTGAGCGCCTGACCAAAATGGCGCTTCCTCTCTCGTAGATTATCGCCGTGCGGACGAGTCGCGGTGCAGAGCTTCAGCGTTGGTGCCTACCCTCGCCAATGCGTGTCTCCCGTTTCTCGTTCAAGGTGCCTTTGATCGGAGCGTGACCCTGCTGGAAGTCTGCGGGAGCTGGCCGGAGAGCTTCGGTCTCCGTCACATGTCTTCCATCGAGCACACCGAGGAGGGTCTTCGAGAGCGTCTGGCTGATGCCATGTCCGAGTCGCCCAGCAGGGACATAGTGGGATCAGGAACAGGTACAAAGAAGAGGTGTGATCAGAGATCACATACAATGGTGATTTTTTATGTTTTTTTTTAACTCGTTACAATTTTGCTTCCCTCTTTTCTGCGGTGGTGTTGGCGAGGGGCTTCTCAAACAGGGGCGTTGTCCTTTAGAGAGGGAACGTGACGAAGGGACAGAATAGGGCCAGTCCTCAAGGTGCCTTTAAAGGCAACCCCATCCTGCTGTGGTCTCGTCCTGTGGCGATGAGCCCCCCTGAGCATCAGATGCTTCCTGCACGCTGCTGCTCATTCATTCCACAATCAAAACAATGTCTCAATTAGGATTTGTGTGTGTAATTATGTGTTCTGCATAAAGCCGCTGTAAAGTGCTGGTTCTGTAATCCAAATTAATCCATCTTCATCACTGTCCATTATATTGATAAATCACACCGTCTCTTTACATAAGTGGAATGGCACTTCCGAGATTATGCTGCTCCTAGGGGGCCCGGACATAGGCTACGTTATGCAACGTTAACGCTCTGAGTTTATGATGTTTTTATTTTCTTCGTGCTTTTCAACTGTTCTAAAAATACCCTCTAGTAGAAAAGCTGCATCCATCTTTGGTCCGTGCCCCATTTGTGTTGAGACCGGCAGCTAATACCAGTGGTAGCTTCTAACATCAGCTGCCAATTCACTTGTCACTGTGTTGGCAGGATGCCTGGGAAATGAGAATGAGCTACGCCGGTAATGACCTAACATCGTAGCATATTGACATCCTATAAGGGCCTTGTAGACTGGAACCTCTCTTGTTTTCAGCTCTGTCCCTGGGGTACTCCTGAGGGTTTTTCATTACACCGACCTCTCTTTAGTCCCCTTTGATCATTAGTCCAACTTTAGAGGACTGAACTTGAGCCCCATCAGTCACTGCTGAGGAGCACGAGACGATCCATCCGAGCTTTGCCACCATGGTGCCGCCAGCTCCTGCTGTCTTGAGGAAGACGATGCTGGGAGTGGGAAATCAGGCCTTGACCTCCGTCATGTTGGCTCAAATAAATCACGTGGTTGCTGGGTTGGTTCAGAAACAACCTTTCTATCCCACATCTGAAATTCCTGAACCGTTTCCATCCTTGCCTCACTTATCTGCTACTGTTGAGTGAAGATGGGATCAAATGAGTTGATAGTTGACAGAAAGGTACAGTCAGAGCACCAGACCTAGCCTTCCGTTCCAGCACTGGTATTTATTCTCACTTGCTTGCTCTCCCGGGCAAGTCATTTTGACTCGGTTCTCTCATCTGAAGGACAAGGATAGCAGCACTCGAAAGGGTAGCTATGCACTTTAATCAGCCGATCTACCAAGTGCTCTGAGCAGACAGATGCTTGATATGTTGAATTGCTCATTGACACCAGCCACTGGAAGTTCAGAGGAGCAACCTCTTCCCGGCTTGTGCACCAGACAGCTTTCTCCCAGCCCGTTGTAGGACAACGGCTGCTGTAAAAGCCCAGGCAATCTAAAGAGGTTAGGTGGAGGTGGCTAATGACACTGCAGTTGGTGCAGACCGGTTCCTGGCCCTCAGCTAGGTCTTATACAGGTCTTAGTGACCCTTGAGAATAGGGGGCCAGGTTTTCTTCTGTGACTGCTTTTGCACCATGCATCCAGTGTAGCAACTTGGCTCTAAAACTGGCTTGAGTGGCCTAGGGAGGAGCTATCCTAATTTGAGGAGGCTCTTCCAAGCACTGTAAAGGCAACGTTGTAGCTCAAACACCATTCAGCCCCCTGCTACCAGCACAGCAGGGAAAAAGAGAAATGACTAGCAATAAGGGAAGCCTTGTTGGAAGGCCTCTGCCCTTTGCCCTTAGCTACGCGGGGCTCTTACAACCTGACGATATATCTACAGCCGTCATCAAGCTGCAGGAGGGTCAAGGGACTCCAGAAGTGAAATGAAAGCCATCTTTGCACACACCTCCTTGTCTTGCACTCTGTCCTGCTTAATTCAGAGCTAGGATCTGGCTTACAAGCACGGGAAGTGCAAGAGCTCTGATTCGAAAGGGTCAAAAATATAATCTTCTCATTTACGAGAACCTCTGCGTGCAGGACTGCTCCATGGTTAAGGGTAATTTCCCTGGAGCCTGGTGCTGGAGAAGCTGATGCATGTTACTTAAATTACCGTAAGCGCTCCCAAGGACTGTGATGGTTGCACATGGTAAATCAGACAATAAGCAAGTGATGTGGGGCTCTGTCGTCCTCTCAGTTGCATCAATGCAACCCTCTTGATTTCTGGGGCGGGGGCAGCTCTGGTGGGGTTACATGGATGCAACTAAGATGAAATGTAGACCCACAAGGTGTAGAATGCAGAAGTGCTATAAGGCCGAAAGCAAAGGTGAGCCATGTTCAGAGGGAAGCTTTCAGTGAGCTGACGGTCATCCTGAGAGACTTTTCCCTTCTTTCCTCTCCCCGCCCCAGCCGCATAGGGCATTTACACACATACATGTTCACGCCACAACGCACCAGAGAGCCGGCGCGTCAGAGCAGATGCGATTAATCAAGCTGACGCACGCTGCACTGCAGCGCATGCAGTTGTGTAAGTGGCAAAATGAGTGTCCGCGCACAGAAAATGATGCGTTTTAGTGCCAAAGCACGCCACTGCCATTTTCTCAGCGTTGACATGCATTTTGCGGCTTATACAACTGCATACGCTGCGGCGCCGGGCACTTTTAAAAGTGGCCGGCATTGCAGTGCAAGCGTGCATACAAATCCCCTTAAATCTTCGTGCAGATCAGTTTTCTACAGAGGAAAATATGTGCCACTCATAAGCACATCATAGCTCAGGAATGGGCAATGTGGGCATTACCCAGCTTTCCTGTGATTTATTATAGGCGTGACCTCTCTACCCCATTATTGTTATGTTCTCTACGTTTTTTTGTGTGCTTATTACAGGATTTTCTCTAATCAGTAATAGATTTTCTTCTCGGGAAAGGGGACTCTGAGCTCCAACCCTGTCAAATTGGCCTTGATGCAGATGAGCAAAACAGGTTCCTGAGACCTCTCTGTTCCCAGTCCTTTTCAACTCTTGAACTTATCCCCCTTGCCAGTCCTCAGTGGCTTTGCGTAGTATTGTATCCCACGCCGTCGACACGTGGAAGACCCCATTTGCTCAGGGTATCGTCCAGCATCATTAACACGGGGTGGTTGTTCTCAGACAGACTGGCAGCCAGCCATTTGCCAGACAGCCGTGTATCGCATTAAAGCATTAGCATCTATATGTTGGCTGGCAAGTAGAAGAAAGATAAATGGAGGGTTGATTGCCCCTGATCTGAAAAAGCAGTGTCCTTGTTGGCTCGTAGTAAGTAGCATTATTGTAAGTGCCAAGAAGCTGCCCACATCTTAACAGACCTAGGCTGAACTAACTGTCTTTAAAAAAACCCCAGCATATTTTAGCATGGCTCTCGCTTGCTAGAATTCGCTTCTGCCCGAGCAGCTGGATTAAGTGATGGCAAGGATGTCTGCACTGAGGAACACCATAAATTTGTTTCCTTGCACACCCGATCGCTTTCTATATGATTACCAATTCCAAATACAGGATTTATAGTTCTGCGCTGGACCCCAAATGATATCATGCATCATCCCCAGCTCAAATTATCCTAGAAGTGACTTGTTTGGACTTGACGTGATGGCTTTAATGCTGGTTGACGCTCCGTGAGTTCTTTGCAGGTGCAAAGTTTAAAAGTGATCTGAAAAACGTTTACTGAAACGCCCCCAAATCTGACGTGAACCAAGCACAAAAGAATAAAAGCAACTCGCACAGAGTCAAAAAATTACACGCTGCCGCTTTGCGCTCAGTACCAATATGTGGACAGAAGTAAAAATGGACAGCAGAAAGAACTGGGAGACATTACCAAGTGCTCAATTGTCTCTGACATGCACTTAATGGCATGAGATAAATAGATTCTTTTAATGCCTTAACTGTTAGGACATAGCTGGCATGTAGATTTATATAGTAATCAGGATTGATACAATAAAATAGTACAGATGAAACACATGCTCACAATCCAGAGGTCCATTTTATGCCGTAGATATTGAATTCTTTGTTTCTTACCTACCCCACTTCTTTGAAATGCAGCAGCAGCACTGTATTATTTGGTCAGTAGTTCTAGATACTTGCTAGTTAACAGCAGGCGGTGTAGCTCCTGGTTGTATCAGAAAGCATCAAACTGGCAGACACATTAGGAACATGAGGCACAATCATGCACTGGCAGGGAGATGAGCTAGATGGCCGGACGAGTCTTTTCCATCTATGAGTCAGGCTGGATGCCAAGGGCTGTCGGACAGTGGATGGGAGAAGAACCAGGTCTGGAAAAGGACCAAAAAAATCTACTTTCTATATGACTTGAATGATAGCTCTAGTCACACAGCAAGTCAACTTGATTGGGAAACCAGCTTTCGTCCCTGTTATCCAATTATCCAGACAACCCATGTCTATCTTAAGTGGAGTCTGTTGTATATAAGCTGTCAGCCCGGATGCACATTTAATTCCAAAAAAAGGCGTAAATTGGCCTAGATGCAAAAAACCAAAACAGATGTTTTTGCCATTGCAATTTTTGTTAAGCTCTGACTAAAAAAAAAAAAATCAGCCCATGCAATTTTCGTGGTCAGTGCCCTCTCTTGTTTACAGTTTCATTTTTGAGCAACCACAACATTTATATTGGAAATACAGCTCCTGAGCTTGTGTCGTGGCTTCTACATGGCATTTTAAAAAAAATAAAAAGTATTGCTGACACTTTGATTTATGGAGCGGTGTCTGTCTCAAGGAGAGAAGTCTCTACAAAAGTATTCAGCTCAAATTTGACATGCAAAAATTGCCAGCCAATGTAAGAATTTTTTCCCCCCTGAAAAACGATTGTGACCAGCAAATCCACTGATATGCAAGCCCTTGGCACGCGCATTTCATAAGCTTCCAGATGCTATATAGATCATAGTCCATCGTATATAGATGGACCATATAACCACAGTCCCCCAAGTAGTATTTCTCCGTGGTTGATTTTCTTTCTTCCATTGACTCATGGTTGAAGACTTGATGCTACCATTCATTGCCAGGGGCCGGTTAGTCCACCAGATGCAGTCCTACCAGGGAAATGTTGCCAAAGTCAATGGAAGCATATAGGTGTAGAATTTGGCAATATATCACTTCAAGTTCACATCAGTATGCTCATCTGCTAAAACGTCTCCATTAAATTGTGTATCTCGGCCTAAATATGATATGGTTGACCCACATCCACTTTATATTGACAAAAATATTCACGATCTTGCAAACCTTGGAACCCTTACCTAGCTGCATATTTGTAAGATGCTTCTTTGTAGGCACGTGTGCTTTCTTACCCATTGGGAAATACACAGTGCCTTGCATTCGTTCACTCTGCATCCCAGGTCGTACAGCCAAAGAAGACGGTTTCTCTCTTTTAATCTGGGTCCTTCACCAGGAATAGAGCAGGCGTGAGCTAAAATCCTGTATTCAAACACTGCAGAACAAGCCCCGCATCTTGTGCCCAGCTTCAGTAAAACATTTTGCCTAGACTAAGTTTTTATCACAGCCATCATTATGGTCAAGAAACCTCATGAAATTAGTATAGAACAGCAAGAATGTGGGGTTTACTGTAGAATGGAAAAGGGCATGTTTTAAGTCAATTATAGGGTGACTAGAACTGAGACATTAAGATTGATTTTCTTATGCAAAGCCCTAGATGCAGTCAAATAGCAATTTTGAAAGTTTCAGAATAGAAAAGGCCCCGAGCAAAAAAGCACAGAGAGGGATTTTTGTGCATGTCCCACAGGAGGAATCTTTTCTGGATTCCTCCTGATCTCCAGGAACCATCTCGTAATCTGATGAAAGAAGTTGGCTTGATTGAAGCTCATAGTCTGCCTCAATCTCCTAATATGATTAATGGGCTGGAGATAAATGGAGCTAATTAGACCCTTTTTTTTTTATTAGCGATTGGCTCTCACCTGGATCTGAGTTTTAGGAGCGCTCCAAAATTGAACTTGTGACCGCCTTATTGTTACAGCCACTTGCCCCAGACCCCAGACCTGAGCGCCTGACAGAAAGGGAAGCTGTCTTTAAACCCTTATGTGAATCTTGTATTTTGGGTCCATCTCTCAAGCTTAGACAATGAAGTCCCAAGCGTTGCTGTGCACATTTATTCACTTAAAAAATGTGTTTGTCTCGCTAAAATCGACAAGCAATGAGCCTCATCCCTGCCCATCCCAGCATAATTCAACTCCTCCGATGTTGTACAGCTTCTCTAGAGGAAGAACGGGTGGGTGAGAAGACGCGCAGATGAGTAGACGCCTGGGTTTCGATGTGTATCCAAGGAATGGGCTAGGCACAGTGATACGGTGTGAATGAGAAATGGTTAAAATAAGATCCCCCTCCATTCCCTCCCCCTGCCCCTTTTCTTCCTTTGACTAAGGCGACGTTGTTCCCTTCGTCGTCTCAGCCTCTCTCAATTCCAGCCCTGAAGTGGGAAGCAGGGAGACAAGGATTCAGCATAATTGATTTTCTCTATAAAAAGCATTTTAGATAATAAGATCTCTGCATAGATTCGGTGCAAAAAAGAGCTTGGGCAGCAAGTCCACAGGCATGGCAGGAAACATTTGGACTAAAAAGTGGCCTTTGAACTTTTGAGGCATTTAACCCAGGCTTGGAAACCGAATCTTCCTCTCAAGAGCACAATATGATTACTCCCTCCCAAAGCTCATTTTAAACTACATCTTTTGATACGTTTTAATATATTAGCCTCTTTGAGGCATGCAGCTTTCCAAGCCCTGCCTAGGACGATCACACGCTTACCACTTTTGTATCCCAGAGGGTTGTGGTTCACATCCCCCAGCAGCGGAAGGGACTCTAGGGACAGCCTCCACGCTCTGCAGAGACATCGGTGTGCGACTCCCGGCATTGCAGCCGGCGGAAGTGGGTGTATTTTACCTTGCGGCTGTGGAGCTGCACTGATTTCTGCCGGCTGCGGACTGGCCCGGTCTATCAGAGGGCCTGCACGCATGTCTCTGTCCCCAGACGTACGTTATTTAGTGCAGCCGGAGAGCTTTTTAACACAGCCCTTTAATGAGGGCTGTTTAACTCAACGACAAAGTTTCATTTCTTCAGTGTGATTTTTTTTTTGTCCCTGTTGTTGTCGTTGCCCTCCCCGTGCTTTCATTTTATGTAGGGTCTGCATGTTTTTATCTCCACCCTGTATCTGCTTTCATGGGCTGTATGTCTCCGCGCACAGAATATGTGTATCTGTCTTAGCCAGTAAGCTACATATGTCCTGCTAAGTACATCGGATACCCTCACGCTGACTTACTGCTCTCTCCATCCCTGTACCAAACGAGCCGCATAAGTGTGCATTTTATGTGATTCTCCATAACCCTTCCCAAAGCAGACCACTCGGATAGCACTGCCAGGCCAGCAGAGGCATTTTTAATGATATGACTGTTTCCAAATCCGGGGACTCTTGGCTATCAGCTGCTTTGAAACCTGCCGGGGACGCTCCAGCCATAGTCTGCCAAACGAGCCATTTCCTCCCAAGCTCCCGTTAGATGCGCAGACCTTGGAAAACAGCGACAGTATCTTTTGACTGAAGTTTCCTTGGGGTTATTGAGGGGAGCTCTGAAGGGAGACAGTGTTGATACTAAAATGTTTTCAATGTGCAATTGGGTGCGTTGCCATTCGGAGAAGCAGCCGTGAATGTCGGGACGCTTCCAAAGAGGGTCCAAATGCCAACAGAGAAATGTGGCTGTCTACCATTCGATAAGGTGGCGGTCAACTGCATTTCTTGCTAATCGCTTGTTGTTTGGGGGAAAGTCCGTTTTCTTTTTTCTTTCTTTCTTTCTTTTTTTTTTTTAAAGGTTTTTTTTTTAAAGACCTATTTTATTTTTGATGCAGACACAGCCGTTGAAGTAGCAGTAAAAAACATCTCCACAAAGAGGCACATGGCTTTGAAATGTTTTGGTATGTAACATAACTGTATTGTTCTCAGGTCTTAACTTTTGCACAAAGACTATTTCTCCATGTTTTGACAAAGCAAAAACCCTGGGTCAGATTGGAAAAAGGTTTGAAGCAATGCCCGAGCCATACAGAATATCCTAACAAAGGGACGAGGTGGGGGGAAATGTGAACGTTTTAAATCATTTCACAAGTCACATTGTTGTATCTCTCTTCTTAACTGAACAAGAGTTTCTTTGATTTTTTTTTTTTTAAGTCAAATTTAGGATTCTGCTGTTCAGAGCAGGGAGGTCACAAGGCCCTAATGCATTTAGCATTGACTGCCCTCTCTTGTAGTGCGTCTATTAGTCAGTAATTTGATTTGTACCTATTCATTTGCAGTCCCTGCAGGAGCTCTGAGCTGGCCCCAAGTATAATTGGTGCTGTCTCTATTTTTACATCATTAGATTAGCCCCGACTCCTGGCCACTTGTTGTCTGCGCTTGTCTGTCCATTTATACAACCTAATGTAACACAAAATTCATTACTGATCACATTACTTTCAACTCTGAAGCCAGCCTTGTGATAAACATTTGGTTAACCCTTTCTTGCCAGCCTGCGGGCCGAGAGGACAAATGCACTTTTCCTGTGCAGGAAAATCGATACCGTCATGAAACAAAGTGCAGTGCCATTTCTAGATTTGTCATTCCTCTTGGAGAAAGAAATGGTGGGGTGGCGGGGGGGGTCGGGAAATGTCTGAGATGATTCATCGCTGGGCTGTACGCTCGCATCGCCAGCTCGCGCGTGGAACGAGCCCAGCCGTGTCCTTTCCAGTATCATAGGAAGAAGCAGGCCCATATAGGGCGCACACTTAATTTGAAGCTTAATTTCTTAATCATTGTTCTCCAAGTGTTTCAGCTCTTCTGTGCGGGCTGTAATCAGGTTACGAAATGATTGGAACTGGACATTTCCCTTCCGTTGCTTTGTCTCAGAGCAGTTAGCAGGCAAACAATTGACTTTCTCCTAAGAGATTTGTTGTTGTTGGGGTTTTTTTAAGCGATTAAGTAAATTATTTTCCTTACCACAAGACACCAGCATTTCATCTGAGATGGTAAGCAGCCTGCCTTTTAGCTTGGCTTTGCTCATCTGTGTTGATGTGCACTGGGGACCTTTTAAAGCAACAAGCTTTTTCGCATCCTTGGGGCTCTTGACATTGATTTCAGTGGGAACAGGAGCACAGAGGTGCTCTCTTGTGTCTCATCCTGCAAGGGCCTTTTTGTTGCATCAGGCCCTTGGAAGGCATTTGCTACTTAATGAAGCCTATTTCTATGTTCCCCAAACCTGCCGGGTTTTAGTAGGCCTCTAAGTTCTTTTTTTGAATCGCGCTGCCTGGGTTGAAAAGCTCTCATTTTATTAAACCTTCCCTTTACAAGCCAAAGCCAAAGCTCTGGAAATGAGATGGGGGCCACTTCTGCGCTAGCCACGTGCAATGGACTGCTTTGTCTAAGAGGACTTTTCCCGTCTCTGCTCCCCACAATTCTTTCGAAGCCTCTTGCAAGCGTTTGCATGTAGGACGCAGCATGGGGTAGGGGAAATATATGTTTCTAGATAGGCGTAAATGGCCCCTATCATCCAGTGTCTGAATCAGATGGAAGTGTATACAGGTGTTTTATATGCCAAATCCTATTCTGGTTGGCAGTGTGATAGAGGGGTGAAGGCAAAGCTGGCACACGAGTCCTGCGGGCCGAGGCTGACCCTCCCACACATGAGCATGAATTTTTAAGCAGCAGCAATGTGTGCGTATGCCATCCACTAGCTGGCACGTGCTGCTGGCAGCATCGTGGCACCGTGGGAGGGGTGTCAGGGGACCGACCTTCTGATTCCAGCTCTGGCACTGACCTGTTTTCTGCTGTCAGGCAAGCACGTGCGCCTTGGTTTTGTCGGCTGTAGAATGGGGACAAATCCCCCTTTAGCAAAGCAATTTGAGATCAGCAAAGAACATGCTCCTTAAGTGCCGTGGGCCTAGTTCATCCCAGTGCTACCTTCAGTGTACGTCACTGCATCCGTTGAACCCGCTGCACCAACATCATTGCTGTTCAGTAATGCAGTGAAGAGTCACGCCCTTAGCAGTCTTTTGCCTGAGGACACGAAGCTCGGGCGAGCGGGCTCCTCTGCTCTATGGATCTTGCTTAAACCGTGCAAAGCGGCTGCCAGAACCCTCTCACCAAGGGGCAACCCCTTTGCACGGGTGCCCCGAAAGTGGGCAGGCTACTGCGGGGCGGCTGCTGTTGGAGGTACGTCTCAAAGGGGCCACACAAAGAGACCGCATCCATCGCAGGCGTACCCAGACCAGTGGGAGCAGACTGTAAGTGCTGCTGTAGTCCAGGCCGCAGATGGTCCAGTGCTGATGGTACTAGGTGCACAACAGACATGAGGAAAAGACCAGAGTGATTTCTCTCAACAGAGGCCTTACTTACAGACGCAGTCATTCAGCCTCGTGCTACCTCCTGCCACTTCTTGAACGCTTGGGATCTGTCTTTTCTGGATGTGACGCTTTGAGTCTGATGCCGGCAGGAGGTGCTGTCTCAGCCAGGGTCTGAAAACCCCGAGCTCCCCTTGAATTCAGTGTTGCGCTCCAGATATGAAAATATTTCCCTCCCTCCCTTCCTCTCAATCGCATGTAAAATATACAGCAGTAGACTTTTATTCATTAACGTTTATGGGGAAATGTTAATATTAAACCATAAGTGCAAAGCCATATCTTATTGAATTCTTCTGCTGTGTTATTGAGAGTAATTACATTTTGCATTTAAATAAAAACCAGATGATGTTCAGGACAGTCAGACAAGCATTCTGTAAGTGAGAATTTATCTTGCGATCTGGGTAAACAATGTCTCATCATTTAACAGTTATTATAAATAATGGGTTTTTAAGCACTTTGCTGGGAGTTCATATTGGCTCCACGCGGGTTGCACGGAGAGAGAATTCAGTGACATCTTGCAGGCATCCGGTTAGAAGAAATCAGATCCTGAGCTCTCGTTTCAGGCAGTTGCTTTTTTTTTTTTTTTATTCTGCTCTGTTTATAATCACTAAATATTTGATGCTACTGTCCCTTGACAACAACAAAAAAAATGCAGAGATAATTCTTGAAGTGCTCTGCAAGTGGAAAAATCAGCCCTGCTGAAGTGACACCATTTCAGCAGACGTGGAGTTTGTTTTGGGCCATAGGATACTACCGCACAGGTGGTGGTTTTAGATGGAAATTTCAAAAGAAACCCTTATCTCGGGCTCTCGTTAGGTCAGAGGGCCTCAGCCTCCTTTGCCAAGGCTGCCATTGAGTTTAAAGGGATTTCTTTAAAAAAAAAAAAAAATTCTCCCCGTTTTGCTAGTATGACACCAAATGCCGTGGTAGTGCATAGATTGGAGGGAGATTAAATGTTTTAAAAAACGGAGTGGAAAAGACATTTCCCTTCTGGTTTATTTACCTTTTTTTGCACTTCGTTCATGGGAGACAACGAAGGTAGACGAGTCTGCCTCGCGTTTGCTGCTAGCCAACTTCTAACGTTTCACTTTATGGTTCCTCGTACATTAGCGGGATCCTGGTTCTCCGAGATTCAGTTACCTGGGGCACTCTTCCCTCATAAATAGCAAAAAGCCTCTGCTTCTTTAAGTCTCTAAAGTGATCTCTCACTTGGCATGCTGCACGGCCCCATAAAGAGGGAATTGTTTTTTTCCCCTGCTGATAGAAACAGGTAGTACAATGGGCGAGCGTTTTAAAACAGCCATTCACAGTTGTTGAGTAAGAGTGAAATTCTGCCCCTTTGAAGTCATTGGGAGTTTTGCCATTAACGGCAGTGGGGCCAGGATTTCACTATCGGGGCCCAATGCAAAACCCTTTGAAGCTGATGAGGCAGCCTCCTTTAAAGGGGCTTTGCATCAGGCCCTAAGTTTGTATCCGTGCATTGCTGCTGGTGTTCGTGTTTAAGGGCCAGTCGGTGCCTTTTTCTGGTATTGTTTTATGGGGTGAGAAGCAAGTGGAGTAATACTGCAGCTTGGGTTCTGGAAAATTTTAGGACAGGCCCCTTCGGTCTGTGCATTCCTGGTTCAGATAAGGGATTTGCAAAGCATCTTACACAAATGCGTACAGTTGCCAAGAAAGGTAGCCCAGGCCGTCGCGCTGCCCTGGGACTCGAGGGGCAGCCTTCCCCCATACGCTGAATAGGGCTGTGAATGCCCACAGCTTCTCCAACACTATCCCAGGAGGGAGCGTCCCATCTTCCAGCTTCATCCATCCCCTGTCAGGGTGTCTTCCCCTGGAGACCTTCCCAGCAAGTGCTTCAGACTGAGGCTGGGTGGCCAGGCAGAAACCGCGTCTGAAGATGATCATCAGGAGACAGAAAGACTCGGTGGCTTTCCTCCCCCCATGCACGCGCACGCCTGCACAGTGGGAAGCACACAGGGGTGGGAGGCTGGAATTGCACCCGTAATTCTCCATCCTCTTGCAGGTCTGAGCTCCCTCTTGCACAGGACTCAGGGGCTGCTTTATGCACATTTTTTAAAGCAGCGTAACAGATCTAATGCTCCATTTAAATTACGTGGTGGCCACGTCTTGCCCTGACAAATCTAGGCCACGCTTGGGAAGGGCTGCTGGCTGCCCATTCAAATGCAGGTGAAGACCATGGAAAAAAAAACCATCGTTCCTTATCCTTGCTGTGCTGCACCCTGACGTCAGACTGAACCTGAAGAGCTTGAAATGACTTAAGTTGCTTTTTCCGTGGGACGTGGCTAGAGGAATTCCTTGGTTGTACATTAACTCTTTGAGACTTCACACAAGAGTTATTTCCAGCTTGCAGGCTCCTCTGCTCTCAACTTCGTTCGCCGATTTGGCCGTGTTTTAAAACGAGCAACTGAAAAAGAAAAAAAAAAGGAAAGGAGACTTAATACATTGAAATCGATACGTGAATGATTTTAAAAAGGTTTTCGGAGGAAATATATATCATTCTTGAAACAGCTGACAGCTGCTCTTGGCTTTCAGAAGAACAAATCCAGATATGCTGTGCTGACACCTGAGTTACAACGGATCGAATCAGGCAGCTCCTCCATACGTGCACAGTCAAGGTCAGACTTTGGTGCTACCCTGGTCAAACCTTAACCAATTAATAAAGAGGAGAGAGGTGGGATTTTGTTGCACGTGTTTCAAGGCATCTTTTAGTTTCTGCCTACAAGTAAGTGAGCTCCCACCTTTTTTTTTTAGGAGACAGGGTCAGGTCCTTACACCAAGGTCAACCACTTATTGTAGGTGCAGATGTATTTGTGGGCCTGCAGAATTAGAGCGTTTTGGCAAATCGATCCATCTTTAGCAAAACTGAGCTGCTTCAAGAAGCGCTGTCAGCTCACCGTGTTAACTGCGGATTCACGGGAGAAGTGTTGGGTTTCTGATAGAGCAGAAGCACAGGAGTTTGTCTCTGTCCCTCCCAACCATGAACTACCTTAACTTGCCAGGAAAGGGGAGAACTGTTCGGATAAAAAAAGTTCAGACATGCCCCCCCACCACTTCTCAGCGTTTTCCCACAACCTGTTTGGACCCACACAAAAATGGAAATTTGAGTTTAAGTATACGAACATGCACTTTAAGGTTGCTGAATGAGGCTGGACTCAGGGTTGCAGGAACACGATGAGAAAAACCTCATCCTAATGAAACGTCCACCTTTATTTCTGAGTTTCAAGAGACTCGGTTAGCTTCGGTCGGCAACAAAGACCAAATTGTCAGCAGGTGGAACGTGGGTGTTTCAGTGACAGTATTCTCCGTTATGCCATGTTGGGATCTGGCCTCTCGAAACTTTTGACTGCTTCTTCAAAACCCAAATTTTGATCCATTTGTGCTTTCTCCCCCACAACATAAGAGTCCTTCCTCCCCTCCACTGACCGGAAGGGTCAGCGTGTCGGGAGCATGGCTTACTCGCAGTTACGCCAGGATCATTGTACTCGGTGTTACTCTAAATTGAAATCAGCCCTTAGAGACTGATACGTGCACGTGGAGGGACAGCAGAACTGAAACACCACGCAAGCCGTCCGTCTCCTGGGCTCTACGCTGCCTTATTTTTCCAAATGAGGATTGTTAGGAGGTCCAGTAAGCCTCGACAGCATCGTAAGAGGGAAAATCAGGTCTCAGACATGAAAGGAATTGCTGAAGTTTTGAGGTTTAGGCATGTCTGAAATCCCTTATTCAGCAGATCAGTGACATGCTGCCCAGACCGTGAGGTCATTGCTCTATTTATTATTTTGACACTCAGGCACTTCAGCTTTTCCACGACCAGATTCTTCGGCTGGGACTCTTTGAGTTGCGGATGGAAGAGCAAGCACGGCTCGTCTCCCCGCCCCGGGACTGTTTCAGGCTGCCGCGATCGGAGGGAGATAGTTCTCGCTGTAGGAGTTGTGGAGACGCAGAGGCCCCTTTTGATTACACCTACAGCTCCCCTCGTCTCGAGTGGGGAGGGAAGCTTTGCAGGATCAGGTGCACACACATTTAGAGCCCGTCTGGGTCTCAAATGTAGGGACAAACCTGCATATTTCCTCGGAGACGTTTGGACAGCGTGCCACTCTTCCCAGCGAAGGGGGGAAACAAAGTGCTGCTCAGTAACATGCGGACTGGTAGGTGTTGTGAACATGCAGAAAGGCATTTTAATTTGCATCTCCCTGGTGGAGTTGGAGGCTGAGAGAGGGGTCACTGTTGAGCAATCGGAGGCACTCCCACAGCCCTGGGAATGAGACCAGAACCAGGAATTTTAATACAGTGTTTTCTCTGCAAATGCTTTTGGTCTGATATACACAGATGTGCCGCTTGCGTAACTGAAGATAAAAGATCATTCTGCTTACATGCATTAAACACACACACACAAATACACACACACACATATACATATTCACTGGCTTCCAGCAGGAAAGTGCATTTTTAATGGTAAGAAAGGACATTATGGATCTCAAGATCTGAGAACAGATGAAACCGGCTAGGATGCTGAAGACTCGATCTTTAGGAGCAGCGCATCGTGACTTTGAAGTTTGTGGAGGGGTGGGGGGAGTTTCCCTTCATCCGAAACAACTGCATCTGCCCGTCCGTTTAGAAAACACACGCTTTTGGAAACTTTGCATGAACGGTTAGTGCACTTCATGCTGTGCGCTTGGGCTGGAGAGATCTGTTTTCTATAAGCATCTGATTGTTCTTCGAGCTTTTGAGACTTCACGTAGCGGCTAAATTCGGCAGCTTGCCTTGCCAAAGTGCCATTTATGTAGCAAAACATCCTAACCCTCTTGACAAACATATACCGCTCTATGAAACTTGAGACAATTTTTTAAAGCGCTGCAGTCGTCGTGAAAGTGCCTATGTTGAAGAATATTGTCTCTCTAGACGCTAGTCCTTTATCTCGTGCACTTTTAACCTTCCATAAAATATTCAGAGTCGAGTCTGGCTGTATGCCATAGATTTGGGTATCTTGCTCGGTGGATAGAGGAATGTTAGTGTTTGTTTTTCATTTCAAAGGAAACAACAAGCTGAACTTCTTTTTCTTTTGTAGACAAATACTTTAAAAGTTCACACATGAAAATGTTTTGCTCGTATCTTCCCAATCTCTTCTCGCTTGAAGTAAATCCAGATATTTATGTAAGCTCAGATGCCTTCTTAATTTTTGCAAGTGTTACTTCTTTGGCATCGTAGCACCGAGATGATGCACTGGAAATGAAATGTGCAGCCCCACTGGATTTTGATGTTCACTCTCCCTTCCCTTGGTGACTTTGCACTTCCCATGCGTCCTTACCCAAGTTGTTAGACGCTGTCACCTTTTTTATCCAACGCGCCAGGTGTAAGTGCATTACATTAGGAGTCTATGTGGATTCGGCATTATATTGATCATAGGATAATTTGGCAGTCACTAACAGCCTGAGCAAGTCCTATAGACTGAGCAAGTCCTATGAAATCAGAAACATCTGATTTCGTAGGACTTGCTCAGACAGCATTTGCCCGTCTTTTCTGCTCTGACAACGTAATAGGGCTGCTTCTGCAGTGTCTTAGTATCTTCCCTGACGCAGTAGGGTGAAATGATTTCAACACAGGGATTCATTTTTGGTGCGCGCTGAATTTCCTCCCGTGAAAGTGGTCTAACATCTATTCTCAAACAAAGAAAAGAAAATCCGATGCTTCCTGGACCTTAGGAACTTCCCTGTTGTGTTGGCTACCTGCAGCTGCACATGAAATCAATAATTGGATGCTCTTCCTAAAGTACAGGCCTCGGGCATCTAAGCCAAATGACACGGCGTTAGCGCTTAGTAGGCCTCTAGCACACGGCTAACAGCTCTTGTTCGGTCCAACAAAGAGCGGTGGTGCACGCCTGTACTGCCCGGTTCACTGTGGTGAGGCAGAACCTGACCCCTTGAGAAGAACATGAAGTTTAACGAGCTTGTGCAAATCTGGTGGGAAATC
Source organism: Alligator sinensis (assembly GCF_000455745.1). Classification (NCBI taxonomy): domain Eukaryota; kingdom Metazoa; phylum Chordata; order Crocodylia; family Alligatoridae; genus Alligator; species Alligator sinensis. The sequence continues at coordinate 1,102,055 of NW_005841850.1, read as the reverse complement.
TCCTTCCAATCTCTTCATTCCAAACAAAACCAGAATAGCTGCCCGCCCCGTAACGGGGCTGAAAAAAATGCATCCCCCCCCGCTGGGCACGCACACATCTTTGCACAGCAAAGACAGCCCAAGAGCAGTACATGAGAAAGCTTTTGGGTCTCCCCTCCAGCTGCAGAAGAACGAATGGAAACAGGTAGGGCTGGGAAAGAGCTTTCATTTCTGTCTTTGCAAATTCAAAGACATTAAGAAATTAAATCATAAGATGGTATTTGGTGCTGACAGTTTAGGGCCGTTTCAGATAAACGGTGGCACAGATCCAATCCTTCTGCCTTCCCAAGTGTAGCTTTACTCTCCAAAGCCAGCACTGCACGGACCTGGATCGTGGTGCCCCTTGCTGGGTACAGTAGAGGTCAGTTCTGCGAGCTGCTGGTGGGTCCTACCTGCAGCACAAACTCCAGCCGAATCCCTATAAATCCTTTTTTCAGAGCCAGTTCTCTAGTTTCCTCCCTTTAACTAACAACCAGTGTTTTTGAAGATAATATATAATCAAGGCTCCCTGTTCGCAGTTACATTCTCTGATGTCTAGAAAGGAGCAGTGCTGTTAGCAGTGTGGTTCCATAATGCTGGGCTTAGGAGAAGTTTTGTGTGCAACAAACACTATCAATGACACATGCACAGCCTTGGCCCTATTCTGCTTTCAGCAGCACTCACCAATCCAGAGCAGCGCCATTAGCTTCAGTGGAAGACAGGATGGAAATGCACTTTATGGCTTCGGTGGAGTTAGGCTGCTTATGCGTAAATATTCATATCCGGAGAGAGTCAAAGGGACGTGGCTGGTGTTCAAGCGCTGTGGTGCTGGGCACTGTCCAAGCGGAGGAGAAAGTTGATGCTTGATGTTCTAGACAAGAGGACGGATACAGGCTCTGCTTCTGAATCGTGTTGCTTTGCTTCTTTTCCAAATGAAAGTAACTTTGATCTAGCAGGTGGGTTCTCAACTCTGCCCAATTAAATGGCCAGCCCAAAATGGTCGAGGCCCCAAAGAAGCACAATCCACCCCAGCCGTTCTTAATAGGATGCTGCTTCCTTCTCTCACCCCACCGTTGGGCCAGCTACCACTTTTGCTTTCTAATTTTGTGAAAAGGGAGAGAGTAAATTCCCGCATATTTACATGCTTTCGGCTTAAATCTGGACCAAGTGAAATTGCCACAATGAGACGTGTCTACACATTCATTAATGTGCCTTTGTTACAGTGCATTAAGTTTAGTACCTCTAATACAAGGTATTAGATAAAAGCGCAGTAGCTTTGCTTATGTGCAGTAGCAAAGGCAAACTTTTTTTTGTGATGCGCAGTAGACTAATCCTGTTGTGCATTAGCATGGTTTTTCACCGTGATGTGCTTATGTGCAGTAGAGCAGTCTACTGCATCAGCATGGTTTTTGCCGTGATGCGCTAACATGCAGTAGAGCAGTCTACCGCACATTAAGGCGAGTTGTGTAGACACACCCTGAATGACAAGAATAAAACCACGAGATAAAGGCCCAAGTGGCTGATATGTCACGCCACTTCCCAGATCCCAGCCTGTTAATTGAGTCATTCCTAACAAATCTTCAGTAGCGTGCACTAATCTTTGCACTTCTCCCTTCCTCCTCCCCACCAACTTAGATCCTTGCCAGAGACCTTGTTCCTTTAAAAATGCCATCTATATAACCTCAGAAATATTCGGCACAGAAAAAGGAAAAAGGAACTTGACATTAGTTGAGCTTGAAAGGCTTGGTGCTGTGAAAAGTGACTGACGTGTGAAAAGAGGCTACAATTAGTTCTTTCCCCAAGCACTCTTCCATTCAGTCCAGGGTCACTCCTTCAGCAGGCTGAGGCTTTGAGCGTAATGTGTTGTGACAGTTTGAGATGATGAAGAATAATTCTTGTATTCAGAGTTGCTGCTGCTTCCCCACTACCCTGACACATCAGGCTGGTTGTCGTTGTATCGTTTATCCAGGCTGCCATGCTGCCATGCTGCAGAGGAGTTAGTGCAATTCTCAGTAGGTAAAGGAAAGGGTCGGCTCTTTCAGCAAATGATTTTTGAGGATATTTTGAAACTGTGCTTAACAGCCTGCTGTAGGGGAAGTCCAACGGAGAGAAAGGAAAAGCCATTAGAAGAAATAATGCACTAGAGATGAGATTTTTGAGTAGACATAAAGGAGATACCATGGCTTCAAGTGGACCACTACGGAGAAAGCACAACTAAGAAAGGCAGCATAATTTATGAGTGTTCCGGGCAAAAGAGGGCTATATAGATTTTCTTCAGGCACTGAATTAATGTGCCATATAAAATGGCTTCACATTTAGGCTTGGCAAGGCTTTCTACCTTTCTAGATTTGATGTAGTCCTCTGACAGATCCTGCAGCTTTTTGGAATTGAATATACAGCACCCTGGCTTGGACGCGTGCCTGGGGTAGCTCGTTACGTGCTGACACCCACCTGAGGACCGCAGCAAGGACCTCCGTCCAATTTGTCACCACGCTTAATACAACAGAGGCTTCGGCTTGCAGTCGGATGAGACAGGACGGCGAGGATCAGGCGCGTGTGGTAGGTAAGAACAGAAGGGGATCCGTTCTGGTTTCTCCCAGCTGGCTCCTGAGTGCTGCCGAATCTCACGTGACGGGAACAGACGCTGGTTTTCAGCGCCTGGCAGGGATGCAAAGAACAAGGTGGAACTGGAAGGGAGCTAATGGATCGTGCATTTCCCTACTTTTGATTGCTCATTATTTGACAGCATTTCGACTGCACCCGGTCCAGTCTGGGCATCTCTCGGACTCCAGGGAGGGACGTGCGCCCGCTGCCACCCCCATGCGCCTAAACATGAACTGCTCCCTGCAGCTTTTCTTCAGCCTCGGTGGGGTCCCAGCTCCTCCTCCCACAGCACGTCCCAGCACGGCTGTTACCGACCCCTGGTTTTCCGCCAGCCGCACTCATTCAGTGGAGCAGCCAGGGACTGCCAACAAGAGGGGCATGATGGTACCCGGTGAAGGCGACAGGGGCAATACTGCATGCAGAAGGTCATTATCTCTGCATTCGAGTGGGAACGCCCACCCGGTCCTGCAAGCAGGCAGGTGCCTTCAGCCCTCCCAGGGCCAGGCACTAAAAGATGTGGTGTGAATGTAATGGCAGTGGGAGGTCACTGGGACCAGTGATTTTGGAGGCCAAGGTGGAGATGCCTTGGTTTCCTGAGAGTGCAGAGCACCTGCTCTCTGCAAGTCAGGCCTCTTCTAAACGTCTCAGGTTGGGGCACCCAGAAGCTTGAGGCCAGATTAACAAAAGCAAAAGTCCCATTATTGTCTCTGCTTTGGGGGTGGGAACATACTCCCTGCACCAGTATACAGGGTAGTGAGGCTTGGAGGGCCCCAGTGCCGTAGGTACACAGAGGGCTTTATGAGCACAAGGCTCCTAGGGGCTTACCTCTTGTCATAAACAGCCCCGGTGCAACGCCCAGTGAGAAGCTGGCAGAAGTACCTTGGTGGGGGGCGTACAGATAGGACCCACCGTCTCAACTGAATTCTCTCCCACATCCTGCTGTTTCAGCGTGGCTGCCGTCCTTCAGGTCCAGATCTGGCCGCCAGCATTTCGGGTCAGCCTCAGAACGGCTGCAGGAGTATCTGCATGAGGAGAGGAGCAAATGTGACATTGTGGAGCGAGCACGAGAGCGCAGGCCCTGGTTCTCACTTGAACGTTCACAGCCAAGTAAATAGCATGCACTTATGCCTGCTTAGTCCTTTGGATTTTTTTCAGGGGAAACTAATGCTCTGAGTCCTGGACTCGGAGATTTGTATTGCTGATTGTGATCTTGTCTACATTGGTGCGACTCCACTGACTTGCATGGAGTTAATCCTGCCCTGCACTAGCACGGGCTTTGAATCCATCCCAGAGCCACAGAGGCACACGGGTACAGCCCCGCGGAGGAGCTGGTGCAGAATCGCTGTTGGCATCTGCATCTCTCTTCCCTTACTTTTGGAGCCCCGTGGACCCTGGTTCCTTTTAAACCTGGTAGACGTGCAGCACCGGAGACTACTTTTGTTGCTGTTTCTTTCTCCAGTGCAGTTCGATTTGCACGTGCCCGAGCCCCCGGTAATGCTGCGATTCCCATCGACTCTGGCGTTGCCTGTTACGGTTAGCATCAAAAGTGACTATGGGCTGCTCCTGCGCTCCCCTGAACTAGCCTCCTCCTCATGACTTCAGCAGATGTTCCTGCTCTTATTTTTTTTTCATTTTCGAAGCCAATCATAACTTTGCAAGTTGTGTCCCTCTGGGACGGGGGCAGGTTTCAGGATTAACATTTCCACTATTAGCACTTATTTGTATTTGTGTTTGTTTTTCACGGGCTTTTTAATGCCGCTGGGAGCCATTACGGGGACAAACTCATGCGAGCACTGGTCTTCTCACAGTATTTCACTTCCTCCATGGTGGAAATGCTCTGAGGAGAGCAGGTCTCATGTTATTTTGACCCCATAAATGGCTCCCGGAGGTCCCCTTCTTCCTTCTCCCACCCGCTCCCTTCCCCCCAAATCAAATATTTAGGTTTCTGCAGGGCCTGACTTCTCAACCCTGCTTATCTTGCCTCCGCAGAAGCAGATGACAGTTACCACGAAGCAGAATAGCCTCCAAGTCTGTGGAGCAGAATGGGTTTTATGCGATACACAATTTGTTGGCTACTGTACAAGCTCATTAAAGTGTAGCATAAGAGGTTGTTTTACCGATACATTTAAGGAAGTTAATACATCTCGACAGCGAATGCATAGGGAAATAGAGATGCAATAACCCTCAGACAGACTGGGGCCAACTCCATTCCTGGCGTAAGTCCACTGAAGTCAACAGCACTACTCCAGGGACGGATATATCCGCCTCTATTGAGGCAGTGCTAAGCCTCTGACCTCATGCAACTACCATAAGCGAGGACAATTCGAGCCAAGGCTGCCATTCAGCTTCCTTATGCAGGTGAATTCCTCTGTGGGCTTCACTTTTAAGTGAACTTGATCCCTCCTGGCCAGGAATGAGGAAACCTTGCTTTACGGCCTGTGCTGTCCCTGCTCCGCGGGACGGAGACGGCTACCTCGAGGGCTGAGAATCTGGGCACGATGGTGGTGGTGATGATGATGATATGATAGCAATAATGCAAAAAATAATAATGCTAATGATAACAGCAATGATGAGGATGAGGATGATCTGGTGCTTTCCGAAGATTGCAGAGCGTTTTAACACAGTGGGCAAGTAAAACTATCCTCGTTTTTTGGACCGGGAAGCAGATGGAGCAAGATTAAGACTTGCCGAGATCCATGTGGGAAGTCGGTTGCAGAGTCTGGTCTCTGGATCCCCGGGCCATTCGTCCGCCCAACAGACATGGGGCGTTCCTCGACATTTGATGCGACTCTACAGCCTGATCGCAGCGTGCGTTGCACACGTAAGGTAGCGAAGACTTTCGCACAGTGTCAACGTGGTCGGGACTTGAATGAGCCATCTAGTGGCAAAAGGCTCGTTATCCCTTGAGTATTTCACGCTCCCAACACGACAGAAGTTTGCGATCCCTGCACGTTTCTGGATATGGGCTGAAATGCCCAAGACGTCCAGTTGCCGTCTGTGCCTTTGCTAACGGCAGAGGCTGGTACCTGCTCCTTTGCCATCTAGTGGAGCGGTACAGGAACAGCCACCTACTGTGGGAGCTACCCCAGGACAGCTGCACATCTGTCCCTTCCTGATCCAGATGTGACGTACAAAACAGCGCGCGGGGGTTTGTTGAAGACCGTGGTGTTTTTGACTCCCTCCTTAATGCGATGAGCAACGCAGACAGTTTCCCCACAGAGAGAGCTTTTTGGTTTTTTCCAGCAACCTGATATCGCTGTGCAACGAAGAGGTTCGCCTCCATTCGCCATTTTGCAGCATCCCACAAATCCGCATAGCTGAAAGGGCTGGTTTTCAAAGACATCGAGCCCCCGCGATTCCTGTGGCAGGGGCGTAGATGCACAGACCTGAGTCTGAAACCCAAAACTGCGCTGTAGGATCGTACGCCGCTCGCTGAGGAACGGCAAATGTGCAGGCCTGGTTACTGCAAAGGCCGCAGTCATGCAAAACCTCAGCCAGGCTCTCCCGAAGTTGTGCACTCTTCACCCCAGCCGGGAGCCAGCGCCGTGTCGCTCAGCACACGGGCTTTATGGGGACAGAAATGGTCTTTGGGAATCCGTAGCACTAAGGAAACATAAATGCCTCTCCTCTCTCTCTCCTTCTTTTGTTACTGAAAATGCAACATTTGCCTGAAAATCAATTACGATCGAGAGAGAGAGAGAGGGAGAGGTAACCTCATAAGGAGTTCAACCGTCTTAATGATGTTTGATTGGAGCCTACCCGTGGTCTATCTTTCTGGTGATGGCTACACAGTGACTGAAAGCTCTGACGTGAGACGTTTAACCAAAGCCAGCTGTGCGCGAGGGGAGATAAAAGCACAAAATCAGACAGGATAAGCGCAGTATTAGTGTGGGATACGCCACTCATTTCTGATTTAAATTACTGTTTTTACTTCCTGAACTCATGGGAGAATAAGGATGCGAAGGCAAACGAAGAAGTTTATACATGTACATTCCTTTAATAAAATACTGGCAAGAAATCATGATTAATACAGCTGAGGTCATTATCGTTGCTTTGTATGGGTGTACTGACTTCCTGGGGATTTGCTTTTTTGTGAAACCAACCCAGATTATCTCCGTTGTGAATTACTTCCGTGATCGAGTATTAAATTCACCACCCCTTTCTTGGTGAAGTGTAAATTCGAACGGATCTGTTATCCCATCGGTGGACACACGAGTCACATTCATGCCAGTGGGAACGGGGCGCTCGCTACTTAAACGGGATAGTTTGGGTTTAAATGAAGGTGAGACTGTGAACTTTCTGCGCCGAGATCTGTCCTTATCTCTGGGTCCCGCTGCAGCAAAGGGACAGTCGGACATTTATAAATGAGCTGGAATCCCAGGATGAGACTGAAGCCTGTGAATGGCAAAGGTGCAGGAAAATTTGACAGGGAACAGCGCTGGGAGCCATTCATCCAAATCCTGAAGTCCATTAGTCACTTCCTAATCAGCGCGCTCGAGCAGTGTTCCCACTGAAGTCAACAGGGAAATCTGTCCGTCTGCTCCATGTGTTCGCTCCGCACCCACACTTCACTGAGCGTCTTGGAGCAGTCTCTTAATCACGGCCAGTGGCTTACAGACAGACCCAGGTTTCCTCTCCCAGCAGAATTCGTAGAGACTTCACGGTACTGGTCGTATACTTTGCTTTTATCCCTCCTGCTTGAAAGGGAGGACTGAGCAGGCCTTGCGAGGAGCAGTTTTGCAGCAGTCTCTCTGCACTGGATGCGGGGCCCTGCCTCGTATCACCGCTGCGTGCCGTCGCTGAGTGCTGGAGAGCGTGATGCTGTCCAGCGGCATTGCCACCGAGTCGACTGTTGGGTTCAAGTGGCTCGCAGAGAGCTGCAGTTAGAAATGATATTCGGCACGCACGCAAGAATACCGGCGTCTCGAGATTAGGAAGCAACAAAGGCTTTGGGAGGTCAGCCGGGGGCAGGAGGGGGAGGCTTCGACTTATCAGCGTGCGCGACGGGTGAGAGGGGAATAATCCCAAATGCTAGTAGTAGCCTTAGAGTCCCAAGCTTGCGCAGAGCCTCATCCAGGCCTCCGTGGTCGATACAGCTTCATCACCTTTCTTCCACGGCCCGTTTCTACGTTCCCCTCCACCAGCCTCATCAAAGGGGCTCGCAAGCCGTGGGGACGCTCCCATCAGTGTATGGTGCACAAAGAGGTGGGGAACTACCGTGTCAAACTGCGTCGGTCAAGCACAGACGTTGCGGGTCGCTGCTAGCGAGCTCCTTTTCTAGCAAGCGAGGCTATTTCATTGCTCGTCAGCCAGCCTCTCATCCTTGTGCTCAGCTCCACCTTGCGACACCGAGCTTTGGCACCTTGGCACCTCCTGCAAATCACTTTTAATTGTCCCCCCGCCCCCCCAAAAGAGCAATGACACACCACATCCGCAAGACAACGCGTAAAGTCTTAATAAAATCCCACGTACGTTGGGGCTGAAACACAAGCCCGGCGGAGAAGTAGAACCGGCAGTCGGGTTGCCTCTGGAGTGATTCGTCAAATCACCCAGTAAAAGATGGATGACAAGCGAACGTAATGTTAGACCAGGGATACAATAAACAGATTTGTCAATAAAGTGGCCTTCTAATGGTAACCTTCATTCTTTTATCTGAAACATTAACCAGGGCCTGTTTTCTCTTCCCCTTGCAGAGCTGCAGCGAGAGGGAAGCATAGAGACGCTAAGTAACAGCTCGGGCTCCACCAGCGGAAGCATTCCACGCAATTTTGATGGTTACAGATCGCCTCTCCCGACTAACGAAAACCAGCCCCTAAGCCTTTTCCC
>NW_005841850.1:1079826-1093565 GCF_000455745.1 Alligator sinensis | reverse complement strand
CAGGATTCCCTTAAATTAGTCAAACATACGAGGAGAGATTCAGCCGGGGTAACAATCTCGATGTGCATTTTCACCCACCGGTTAGCTGCAGCGCTGGATGGTTCTCATTACCCTAATAAATATTGACGACTCCTCTGCTTAAAAAAAAAAAATTTTAAATCTTCCTGCAGCGTATTCTCCAAAATACTGAATTTGTTTTCCTGTGCAATACTGATAAGGAGAGACTCTTTCTTCAGTCCTAACAGCTTCGTGGCTTCTTTTTTTTGTGTTTGGAGAGAGACTGTTTAGAGGAGAACTATTTTTTAAACCCGTTTTTTTGATGAAGCGTATGATTTTACAGTCATTACCTGCTTCTTCATGTTAAATGGGGCGGGGGGGGAAGAAAAAAAGGGAATCCGCCTAACTTTAGTGGCGCATGGGCCATTCAGCCAGCGAACTGCAGCTGTTTGCAAAAGTGCTGAGCATAAAAGCAAAAACTGGAGGGAGCGAAAACTCAAGGACTGTCTAGGAGATGGACAGTGGCTAAGGTTGATTACATTATTACTTCATTTCTGCATCTTCTTGCTGTCCTCATTCCCCACTGATACTAATTGATGCCAGGAGTATTACAAATGGGAAAGTTTCTTGTTTTGTTCTTGGGAAGAGTTATCTTTATTGCTCCGGTTCTATTCTAGTCCTGTATTTTAGAAATGTACTTAATGGGCTAACTCAAGTCGCGAATTGCTCTTCTTTGGTTATAAAAAGTGATCACTGGAACTCTGCTATCTGTCCAAAATTGCATGTGTCATTGAATAAACCTAAGTTAAACAAAAAATGTGCTTTGGTGGTACCAGGCTGTGCACGCGCTCCGTCTGTTGACCTGCACCAGCTAGTACGCGAGTATTTCCCACCTAGACCCGAATCCCTAATTCGCTGTCACTTGTGTCAGAACAGAAGTTTCTTTGTCTTGCTGCCAGGTGCCTAAACTAGCGGATGCCAGTCTCTCTGGAAGTCAAGCCAGTTGCCGCATTACTTAACATTTGTGCGACCGCTTTGACCACAGCTCTTTGCAAGCTGAGTTTTCAGAAGCTGCTTTTCAAGAAACAGTCTCCATAGCCATACGATACGCGGTACATGACATCTGTACAAGTTAGGCGTGCCCCTTTTGCACTTGGTGAGGCCAGAGATTGAGGGCTCAGGAAATTGTGTACGAGGAAACGTGTCTTTCCCAGGTCACAGTTCCCGCATGGGGAAAGATCTGGTGACTGGAGAGGTACAAGGTAGATGGCACCTCCTGATCTCCTTGGCCTGGCGTGGACGAGCCTTTGACCCATTTAAGAGGCTGCTTCTGGTTTGCATGAAGCCCAGGTCTGTCCTAAGCCACCTCTGCTGGGAGGGGATGGCAGGGACTACCTCTTGCAGGCAGCATTAACTCCTGCTGGTTTTTTCACAGGTTCAGAAAGTGAATGTGCAGACCTGTCCTAGTCCCTTGGCCCAAGACACCTTCACAGGGCACTAACAGGAGAGGTGCATCTAGAGGAGACTTCCCCAAAGAAACCGAGGCCATTCATGGACTCTGCCCTACTGAGTTTGACTGGCTTCAGCACCTCCCCGCCAGGACAGGAGCAGCCCTACTTGTCTTTAACTCCGGTCTTTGCTTCGTGGGTAGAGGTATGTATCTCAGACTCCCGCACTCCCAAGGCCCAGCCTTAACCATGGCATATTGATAGAGCGGCTCCTAGCAGCTTGTTCGGATGTGCTCCCATGTCACACACCAGTGTAAAATAGGAACACTTGGGCCAGATCCTAAGCGGGGTATAAACTGGCAGAGACCCTAGCGCTATGCCATTTATATGGTTGGGGATTTGTCCCAATGGCTCCCGTGGAGTTGCACACACTGAGGATCTGGGGCCCTGCCTTTCACCTGTTGCCTTTAACATACGTTGCATTAATGGGAACTTGGACAAAAAGACAGGACCTCCTACACCATGCACGCTGTGTTCAGCAGCAAATGTGTTGAAAAACTAATTGCGGCTTGCGCAACGCGGCCGCATAAACCCGAACATCTCAGCCGACTTCTGGAAGAAGGAGAAACCCAGGAGGGACTCTCAGGTTCTGACATTTCCTTCCTACTGCTTTTTTCACATAATTCATTCGAGTTGTGGAAACGAAAGGAAATCATTGAAACCCACAAATCTTGTTGCACTCCCATAGCTTTACAAACAGCCGCCTCGAATGACGAGAAACGGACCGTCTTGACTCCCACAGCCTGTCCCCGCGCACCAAAATCAAATCCACTCTCCGACTACATTTCTTTTTTTTTAATGCTGAGTCTCGGATCACAAAATAATGTCTTTTTCTTTCTCCCTGGGCCAGAAACCGCTACAAATTGCAATTCACAGGAATAATGTCAGGGCCTCGTTGGGGTTTTTAGGAAATGCTTCCTTCTGAGATGGATGGGCGCTGGCCCGAGAGTGAGGTAAGAGCATGCTGGCAGATCTGGCCCGCTGCCTATCACTGTGCTAACAGCTCCGCTATAATGCTGCGCCTCTTTTATGTCTGCAAAATAACGGACCGGACCGAGCAAACTAGTGTAAGGCCCGGCAGGGCGAACACGTGGAACCACAAGGTCAAGTCAGTCCACACCAGTTAGGATTTTTAACACAGTTCAAGCCAAGGTCAGTACCAAAAGTTCAAACGAAATCCAGATTAACACATACAGAAGGGACTGTGTTGTCACCGTGAGTCTCGTTTCCTTTCAGTCTTGCCAGAGAGCAGCCATCAGGGACAAAGTGCTTTGAAGGGAAGGCGACTGCTGTTCTTCCTATTGCTGTAGCCTCAAATAGCTTTGTTGCCAGTCCTTTATGAACACACAAAGTGGGATGATGCCTAATACAGAATGGTGTCACTGGAAATGTATTTGTTGTTGGCAGGCATTAAATCACGTTTTTATAAGTGGTGCAATATGGCCATGTGGAAATTCCCAGTCTGCAAGAAACTCCTTTGAATCAGGATATTTTGTTTAAAGGGGGGGGGGGGATTTGCAAACTGGGGTTAGTGTGAAAACATTTCCAGTCTGGTTCGTAAAGAAGAATGTGCCGAACCCACTGCTGGTGACAGCCCCTGAGCCGAACTGCATCTGCAACATTAGCCACGTGCTCTGCAGCCAAGGAGCCTTGTTTTCTGATGCCGGTCATTCAGCTTGGATATAGTCACAGATGAGCCAGCTGCCCGGGCCGGTGAGAGCTGAGCGCGCTGCTGCGGTGAATCTGCAGGCCGACTCCACAAGACGCATACGTGTCGGCCTAACTTTAGGCTCATGAGTCATCCACTGAAGTCATGTGTAAGCCCCTTGCCAAAGGCGGTCCAGATACCATACCCCCTTTGGACAAAGAGCCAAGTGTTTGAGAGGGACAACACCTCTCCGCTTCCTCTCTGGCCTTACAGTCCTGTTGGTGCGAGGCTGCTGCTTGAGGATGCTTGCTGGAAACCTTCAGGGTTTGTTGGCTGTGGTGCAACCGCATGGATGCTAAGAGTGTTCTGCCCGTGTTAAAAGGAGTAACATTTGGCCCATAGGGTTTGATCCTTACTTCGCCGTGGCATGCTCAAAGCGCGGAGGAATTGCCCTGCTGCTCCTACCAGCGTTTGTAGGGTCAGCCCTGTGCCTGGAAGCCTTTTCAGGCCTCTTATTGCTTGGCCCCTCCGATCAATCATATGGGCACCAAAGGCATCGCTCAAGTCAAACGTCACGTTGCCACTGGTTTCAGCGCAGACAGAGTTTCACTCTCTTGCTCAATCCAAATCTGGCGAAAGCAAAGTAAAAAAAAAACAAAAAAAAAAGACTCCCATTGGCTTTGATGCACTGTGAATCGGGCTCCTCCAGAGCAACGTAACTAATCCAAAGCACGTTTTTGAAGTGCCGTCGCTCCAAACCACATGGCCAGCAGGCAGAAATGCCCTGCCTCGATACAAAACGCAGCCTAGACCAGAGCCCAAAAGACCTGCTGGACTTGCAGGTTTTTAAACTGCTTCCAGTAGTAGCAAGCAGTGGCTTCCCGCTGAGTTCAAAAGGCAAAATGTCTCATTCGAGGCTGGCGCGACTGTATATCACCCTCTGTACAAAGTGGAGCCCTTCTATTACAGCCGGGTTTGGGTTTCATGAATTAACATGAGATATTGCTTTCTTAGTCTACCCTGGTTTCTGTAATAAACACGAGGGTGTATTGCACTTAAATCACGGGAGAGGATCCTTGCCCGGCAGCAAAAATGGAAAGAAAATGACCCCTGAATGCGGCGGTTTGTCGTTCGGCTCCTCTTTGTTTTAGACGTAGGTTGGCTCTCGGCACGAGCGCAAGGCCTGGGCCTCGCACAAGAGCCCGAGTTTCAGACTAAGATCCGGAGAATGACTGCGGTGAAGGCAAAGCGGCAAGGGCCACATCCCCCAGGTTCACTTGACTGTGTCGGTAAGACGGCGCGACCATAAACCCTGCCTTGCCAGGCGGTTGCACCAGATTTGCATTGCTAGGGTGGCGCAGAGTTGCCAAAGCAGACCTGTAAATCTAGCCCTTAATGGTCAGTGCAAAGAAACGGTGATTACCAGCCAGGCTGCCCCGTGCCCAGCTAGCAAAGCGTAGGAAATGTGCTGGTAACGGAGCTGCCATCAGCTGCCTTCCAGTGCGCGAACTGATCAAGTTAAAAACCATCGAAAAAATATACGTCTCAAGTCCCAAATAGCCTTGCAGAACGAATCCCGAGCATGGGGCTTTCCTTTAGGAAAAGGGACTGTGAAATAAGCCCCATCCTCCAGAAACAACCAGAGAAATGTGCCTGTTGCTCACTCTTTCAAGTGGACTTGATTAGTGGGATATTGGGTGGGAGGGGAGGTTACGGAGGATTAAACCTGTGTGCGACTATTCCCCCATATTTCGTTTATCGCAGCTTTGGAGAAGAAAGGGCCTTTGGCTTGTTCTCATGCAGGGTAGGAAAGTTTGCACCATTTCCTGTTGTCTTTCCCTTATGCTCCTGAGATATTGTAAAAATGTTCGGTATCCTCCAGTAGGTTGTAATCACTTCACTGTAATGTTTCACAGCTGCTAAGTGTAACTTTAAACTGCACCATTTGAATGCTTACAATTAGCAAGTAAGTGGGGCTGAGATCACATCTTCTGAGTTTCAGCAACAACAACAACAACAAAAGTTGCTTAACTTTGACCAAAATTGGAATAAAGTTATGGACCTCGACTGGAGGTTTGGGAGGGTTTTTTTAACAGTTACTCAAAGTGCCTCTAACAGAGGGAAAATAATTAAATCCCCTGCTTGGCCATTTGCACCAAGGAAAGAGGCATTTGGACAAACGTGCGTGGGGTTGGGTTTTGGGGGTTTTTTTAAACCATGTATTACAGTTATGCTCTCCCCTGTGCTGTTGCTTTTGACTGATATCATTGTAGCTGATTAAAATGAAATGAATAGCTGAAAAGAGGATTTCATGCCTGTTTTCTGCTTGTCACCTGCCCCTTCCTCAGCATGTTTCTGACCGCGTGATTAATAATACAGAGAGGCAAAGACTGCAAGTTGGCATTTTCCACACCAGTTACGATCCGGTACGAGCCTTTGGCCAGGACAGCATTAGGCTGGGTGTCTCCGGGCTGGATGCGAGCCTATGGACGTGTGTTAAATCCTGCCCACAATGCAGAAGGAGAAGGCATTAGGAAACGAAGGTGCTACATTCCTGCGGCATTGCCGGCTCTCCGGGGGGAAGGGGAGCAGCAGTGTAGAGCACGTTGCCAGAAAAAGCGATTACCTCAACCAAGTGGCCCACGCCGCACGGATTTTGATAGCTGGGGTGAACGCGGATCCAGTTTGGTGTGATGTTTCCCACAGCTCGGTGGCCGTGGGTGCAGGATCCCCCTGGTGCACCGGCAGATTTGGTTGCAAATCAGGCCACGAGTCTAGACAGTCCCCGCGTGGGGTGCAAGGGGTGGGTGGGGCGTCCCTGTGTCTGTGAGCTCTCCGACGGGCAGATTTTGATGCTGAGCTGTCTGTAAATCCGTTCCCCGCCTTTGACAAAACTTTTCCTCCTGTTTATTCCTTAAACATTAATTGAAGAAAGGTGGACGCGGGAGCCAAAAGTCCACTGATGATTCAGCACCTCGCCAGATCTAGTTGCCTGACCAGTCCTTCCCTGCCCGAGTCTAGCAGAATAAAGGTCTGGTAAAACAGACTCCACCGCTCCCCGCTCCCGGGCAACGTGCATCCCACGGAGATTGCTAAAGAGAGCGGGTTACAAAATGACAAAAGCAAAGGGCTTGTGTTGACACGGGGCCGAGCTGCAAACCTGTCCAGGTTTCAAAGGCGGGACATTTTTCCAATCCCATATTATAGTTCATGTGCTAGCCACTGGTATGGACCATTCAGACTGAGATGCAGCTGTAGGTTGCCGATTCTCCCAAAGACACGCCTTGGGTTTCGGTTCCTGCCCATCTCCTGTGGAAAACACTGGCTCCGTTCACTGTAGTTGCACTTCGCCCTTTTGCAGCACCTGTCCGCCAGAGATTTTCACTTGTTTTAAAGCATTCATTTGTAAAGCTCGAGCAAGAACTTGGTGAGGTAAGTATTATTCCCATTGTGCAGATGAGTAAACTGAGGCACAGTAACACTGACTTGCCTGAAGCTGCGGGGCACGTTAATAGCAGAAGCTTAACTCCTAAGACTCAGTTATAAGCCCCTGGCTATTAGATCACTAGTTCCTGAGGGTGGCACGGACACTGAAGAGCTGTTGCTGTTTGCCCTGATAACATTTGGTGAGAATCTGCAGCACATGATCATCGTCCTTTGGGGCCGGGGTTGCACAGCCCTCTCTGTTAGTCACTGACAATTATTCTTACTGATACTTGACACATCATTAGATGTCCCACTTTATTCTTCCTGTTGAAGTCTGGGAGGTGTCAACCTGACAGTCACCACTGCATTAATCATGATGACTGTGTCTGGAACAAAACCAACCGAGCAAAAATCCCCTGGATTTAATTGTATATCAATCTCTCCGTGCATCTCCTTGTAGGCTCCTGGGCAGGTGGTTTGCACGGTGACGAAACGAGGGCCTGTGGCTTATCCTGAAATCTCTGTGTTTTGGCATCTGTGGATTCTTGCTGTCTTTAAACAAAGATGGGCTACACCGGAGAAGCTGGGTGCCAGCTCCTTGGCTTTCTTCTTATGTTACACAATGTGCTAGGCAGGGCAGACCGCTGGTGATGACTGTTTAATACTGATGTTGCTGATGGTCTCAGAGACCCCGGCTGGAAACAAAAACACCCGGTGCCCTGGACACTGCGCGGTGCGACGTGAACACCTGACCTGATACCTCCTCCCGGGGTCGGATCCCCTGCCACCTGGGAACAAACAGCCGGGACAAGAAAAATCCAGCTGTGCAAAGCAGCCTGAGACATCAAGTCCGTATTGCACCAAACTCCTGACAACTGCCCACAACTCTGGGGAGATGGAGCGTGGGCAGCAGCATGGGAAAGGCTTCTGCTTTTTATCACCCAAGAGGCAAGGCCAGCAAGCATACGACCAGTACGGAGGCCACTGCACCCATGGAGGCTCCAGCCTGTGTGTGTGACCTCGGCAGCTTGTCCAGCTCCCACGTGAAACGCAGGCTGCATAAGTGATTGCAAGAGTTGCCACCCCAGCCTCCTCCGTCTCTTTCTGGAGGAGAGATGGAAGTTATCTCTCCACCTCCCATTGCAACCGGGAGATCAAAGGAAGAGGCAACTCCTCTGGCAACTGGAGATGAATGATGCAAGGACTTGTGACCTGAATTCCTTCTCCAGTAGCTGCAGGCTCTGCTTTTGCTTGGACCCCTGCATAGCATGCAGCTTGCCTTGGAAAATTTGGGGCCCAGTCCTTTAGGGAGCACAGCGCTCCCGAAGTCACAGAGTGCTCAGCACTTCCTAGGAGCCGTTCGGTTCCCTGCAGATCTGGGCTCTTTGTGTGCAAAAGTCTTCCCCCGTCAGGCAGCACAACGGATAGAAATCCTGAAGTTATCTATATCCGGAGATACAGACTCCGCGACCGTCAAGGCATGGGAAGGCATGTGGAAACGAATCCAGGCCTAGCCTATGCAGCTAAAACTCCTGTTAAAGCGAACAGCTCCCTGTTGACCAAAGCTGAATGAGAACCAAGGGAACTGGTACCAGAAAAGACCATGCAGTCTTGTAAGGAAGCTTTCATCGCGGGGGATAAGTGCTGTGAACATCTTGTCGGGAGATGGGTAAAGGCCACTGCTGGCATCTGCAAATGGCCCCGTTTGTTCTCAGTGGGGGAAACGGATGCAACTATTTCCCAAAAGTTTTGGTTCCCTCGGTCGGCCTGGATGCTGGGTCTCTTATTGCACCAGTTTGCAGATCCCACTTCCAGTCCAGGTTCTACGGGGCTCACGGCCCCTAGTTTGGGAACCACCATCCTGGACTGGGAGCAATTTCGGACCAGGACTGTCGTCTTTTTGCATGCGTCCGTGCCATGCTCAGCCCAAGAGTGTTCCTTGACTGGGGTCCCTGGGCACCGCTGCCATTGGGTGATAAATAGCAGTTGCTAGAAGGCCCGTTATAAATCAGAGGCGAGGCTATGAACTTTCTCAGGCACTTGGATATCACAAAGTGTTCTCCAGCATTAGCAAGAAGGCTAGGAATAGGCCAGTGATGTGGTTGACAGCAATTTGAAGTTAATTTCTACCGTGATGCACTTTAACAAAAAAAGGTCATCGGGTTAAAATCCAATCTGTAAGCAAGACCTGAAATGCCTCTTTAAAATTAGCATGTCATGAACTGGTTACGGCACAGACCGCACTATTTTTTTTCCCCTTTTATAGAAGGCAATTGCTTTCCTCCGCGTATTTACAATATCATTACTAAAAATATAATGAACACGCTTTAGCGAGAGCACCCGGTCTCCATTACTGTATCTGATTTACAGCATGGCACAAAACTCAAACCTAGCTCTGAAACAGATGGGAAATGCCACAAAAGACGTGTGACCTGAGCGCAGGCCTGCTGCCAGGAAGCCCCAACTTCTAATCTTGGCTCTTAAAACTCTGCCCGTGGGCAGCTCCCGTCAACGCTTTCTTAGTCTCCTCATTTGTAAAATGTGAAAAATGTGTCTTTTTTTTTTTTTTTTTTAAGCTGTACTAAGCAGAGCAGAATACCATGTTCAAGGGAGCCAGTGCCACAGTCCACTTCCACCCGAACACTGGGAATAATCAGATAATAAACTCCCATCGCCACCCTCCTCCGTTTGTGAAAAGCCAACTTGCACATTTTTACGAGAGAGCAACGATCCCCTGAACTCCCCTCATGAAGAGAGGAATGACCTCGGTGAGAAACCTTGGACGCACGAAGGTTAATAGTTATATTAACTTGCCGCAGGTCCTGTGATGTTTGACATTCGATGATTTCTTTTCAACCAAAACTCTGGAGAAAACAAATGGTAGGTAGGTGTCCTGGTTCCTGAACAGCACAGGAAAGGACTTTGACAAGAGTTAGCAGCAGACTGAAGGTTATGAGCCAATCTCTGCGTGGTCATCCTCATTCAAGCAGAAAACCAGCGGCAGCACCTGCAGTGAGTTGGTTGCCCCGATCTTTCCTCCTCCAAAAACCATAGGGAGACTGCTCTGTATGCCACGGCTTCAATCCTAGAGGCAGGGCATAGTCCTGATGAAACTGAGCCCAACCCGCTCTGCTATCTCCAGGAGAGGGGGATCCCTCCTGAACCTTGGCTTACACCGAAGCACATCTGAGTTATCCTTTTTCCACCGGTTTAAGCAATCGAGGGGAAAAGTCTGCGAGTCACGTGGAGATGACAAGTCACTTTCTCACGTACGCAAGTGCCAAAATGATTCCTGCCCTTGGTAACACGCGGTGTGCAAGGGCGTTTTGCAAAGGGCTAGTCCGGTCTTGCCGACCTCAGGTATTCTCATGCTGTGAGTCACGCCCCAGGAAACCAGGAGCTTGGCCTGTTTGTCAGCACGGGGTTCCTGTTCGTCTTCGAGTTTGTTTAATTAGGATGCACCTCAGGGTCATGTTTTCATGATTTTATCTGTGGGCTGAGGCATCTCGTACCCCATCATGGGATTCCAGGAACTGGGGATTTACAATACCCCCCGCTTGCCCCCATTTGTGAGACTTAAGCTGAAATGACGTGAGTTGGAGACAGCGCCAGTCTCAGGACAAGGGAACGCATCCGGCCCTCGGTTTTCCGGCATTTCATGTGTGCTCTGCACGCCCTGATCCAACAGCGGCTCGGTGGATTAGCTGACTGCCCCCACGCGAGCCAGACTGTGTGCTCTGCGAGAGGCTGGGTTTGCTTTTAATTGAGAAAAGCTGTTGACGAGCATCCACCGAGACACTGTCCCCTCTGCAATGCTTGCCGGTTGTGTTAATAATTCGGATGCCTCCTTCTGCTTTGATGTTTCTGATTCATGGATTTGGCCAGGGCGCCACAACAGATGCTTCATCTCCGCTCCTCTGGTGGGTGGTTTAACAATTCTCGGCAATGACACGCGCACGGAAAGGTGGGACGGTGCTGGGCCCAGGCACCTGTACAAACAGCAGCTTGGGGCGAATCGCCACTGGGAGCGGAGAGCGTGTAGCTGTTCTGAAACAGCGGAGTCCTTTTGCGTGGGGGGGAGACATTCAAAGGTGCAGACTAGGGAACTCAGTGAAGTTCGGTGAGAATGGCATACCCAAGTGCCTTTGAAAATCTCCCCTGTGCATGACTACGGCACCCAGATCCTCACTGCTATTTAGGTTCCCGACTCTGTTTCATGTCAGTAGGAATTGGGTACCTAAATACCTTTGAAGACCTGGGCTCTGAAACGCTGGCGTCTGTGGGCTGGGATGTTTGTATGATGAGGCTCGTGCACAAACCGTGTCTCCTCAGCATGCATCGTATAGGGTCAGGGGGCTGCAGCAGACGGAGGCAAGGTCCATAGCCCCTTACTGCGGAGGGCCATGCTTATACGCCTCTTTTGAATCGTAGCCTTCGCTGGAGCTCGCATGGGAGCCCGCCCTGCGCTGGGCAAAGCTGGGAGATGCTGTGCCTGATGCGCTCTGGGAGGACTCATATATGTTAAGGCCAAGAAGGGATCGTTATCACTTATCACTCGCTCAGCCATCCCCCTGCACAATACAGGCTGCAAATCTCCACTCTGATATTGCAGGCCACGAGCTGGCTAATTAGAAAGTGTTTGAAAGCCGTCCGTAGTAGCTAATGAAGAAACTTGAAGCGACCTGCGTGAAGCAGTTCCCCTGGCACTGAGTGCATGGCTTCACATCTGTGATGCAGTCAAAATCTGAGAGATGGGGTTAGGGGCGGAAACAAAGCCTTTGCTCTCCGCCGCCACACGGAAGAGAAACACCTTTGACCACCGAGCAGGTGGGGACACGTCCCTGTGGGAAGTCGAGTACTGGGGGCTTCGAGAAAAGCAGGGAAGTGCAAGGAAGGAAAAGCTTAAAGGGCAGTTTTCTCGGTGCTTGGAAGACAGCGGATGAGACTCACCTGACGCCCTGCAGCTCTCGCAAGCAGCAGCTCTGTTTCTGCCAGGCTGCGGGCGCTCCCCGCTCCCCTTTCCTTCCCATCGGTGCTCAGAGTCTGAGTCGAGAAGTGAGGACGGATTTACGGAAGACGTCCTGGCGTAAGGTGAGACTGGAAGAATATAAAACAGATGGTAACTAGAGAGGCCGGCTGGAGCAAATGAAGGTTGCTTTTTATTTGCAACATGAAGGGGAAGAAATCAAGGGAGGGAATTACTGCGGGTTGTAAAACCGGGGCGACTAATATATGCGGTGCTTAGAGCTTTGCGCTTCCCCCGGAGAGACCTGATCCCCCGTCTCTCCAGACACTGGTCCCTTTTACAGAGTGCGAGTGTATTTTCTCAGCTGAGATTCATTGATCCCTATCTGGTGCTGAGTGTACGCAGACAAAGCAGAGAGGGGGCTTATTAAGTGCCTGGCGGCCTCACCATTGTGTCCACTATCTTTGCTTCCCTTTCAGCTTTTCTTTCCTTGGCACAGGTTTTCAAGCCCGTGTGTCGAGAGATTAGTGACCTATATGAAGGGTAATCCCTTGATTTGCACGCAGCGTTACCTGAGTTTGGGCATCCAGAGGAAACGCATCTTGAGAGCCGGCGGGCCGACCCAAGAGGAGGCAAAGTTCAGAGAGGAGATATTTCGGGCCCGGGTCTCCTTTGTGTGCAATGAGCGTTGACGCCACCGCTGCACGCTCCTCTCATGCTTGAAGCCTGGGCTGATGTCGACAGGCGACCCAGGCACCCAGAGGGCAGCTGAGAAAAGAGATAAGCAGAAAGAAAAGATAATGAGGCAGGGTGTAAAGGCCTCCCGACTGCTGGAGCTGCTTTCCATGCTCACGTTGGTTCTTTAGCACTCGGGCAATGGGGCCTGCGCTCCTAAATCGGTGCTTTTGAAAACCCGGTTGGTAAAAAGCAGCAAAGCTATACGGCCGCTGCATGATGTTAAATTAATCTGTGTGTGGAGGAGCTGCAGGAAGCCTATGTGCCCCTCGAGCCCCCAAAGACTGGGCTCCGTAGCTGTGCATGGACATCACGTAGATTCCTATCCTAGTATCTAGAGCTTTAAGTGTAAAACCAGCTAAAAGAATAAACTGGTGGTATTATTTTGAAACACCAATACTTCCTTTAGACTCCATAATCTCTGGCCGGCTTCTAAACTCTCAGCTCCTTGAGCAGGGGCCGTTTGCTTCTGCTTCTCTGCTGATATTGCACGAGGGTTTGTTTGTAAAATCCAACCCAGGGCTCAGATACAAATCTCATCGGACCCTGACGGAGTTGGAGAAGGGAGGCAACACGGGTCAGCGGATACTGCACTGAGCGGGGTTATAATCCCTCGCTCTGCTACTGACCAGTTTTCCTAGCCTTGGTGGAGCCCCTTCACCTCTCTGTGCCACTCAGCCCCAGCCTTGTTGGCTGAATACATAGGCGTCTCTGAGATGGGGCCGTCTCCTTCTGCCTGAGCGTGTGCTTACAGTTTCTATAACACAGGAACCACACTCATGGTGGGGAGTTTCTAGACATTACAATAATAATAATAATAATAAGCACTGCAGACTTGGGAGTTTGTCCCAGCTCCAGTCTGCTCTAGACAGGTTTTTTGGTTTGCAAAACTTCATCATTAAATGCCAAGAAGTAGGTCTGAAGTTTTGAAGATGAGCGTATAGAAACATTCAGTATTCTCTTGCTACGGATCCGAGTCAACTACACTCATGGTGCGACTCTAATGAAACAGAGCAGGTTAGTAATTCTTCATCATCATCATCATCATAAACCGGGGCGCTTTTTTGTTCGTTTTTGTGCCGTGGCCCTGGACTTTGTTTCTTGCCGTGTTTACTCGGGCTCTTCTTCTCTCTCTGCAGCAGGACAATGACTATCGGCTCCTTTAGAGCAAGACCCAGAGGATGCGCCTGAGCCGCGGGAGGTCAGCCCCGGAACAGACCCGTGAGTCACTGGACAACGCCGCGCCAAACTCAGTGCTGGTCTCGACCGTTTCCTAAACGTTTCCAGACCCGGTTCAAAGCACCAGGCTGCAGCCCCCTCCCTGCAGGCAGATGCAGGCTGGGTGCAGGAGCTGGGCTGGCCGCGGGCCTGGGGAGGGGAGCCCGGGCGCCGGTTTCGAGGGGGAGGCAAGAAGAGGGTTTCCCGGGGTGCTTGCTCGCCCCGGAGCCGCCTCCCCAGG
>NW_005841850.1:1077747-1078583 GCF_000455745.1 Alligator sinensis | reverse complement strand
GGGGAGAAATAATTCTTCTTTGCAAACTTTACAAACCCACTTCTTCGTGCCGAGGAAGTTTGCAGTTGTTTTGTTTGTAGGTATCCGTGCCTGTGCCTGTAGGTGCGTGGGTGTGCCTGTGTCTGTGTGAGCGTTTGTGCCTGTGTCTTTGCGTGTGTGCATGTGCCTGTGTATATATATTTGTGTGCGCGCCTGTGTGTCTATGCGTGTGCCTATGTGCGGATATTTGTGTGTGTGCCTGTGTGTATATGCGTGTGCCTGTGCATGTGCGGATACGTATGCGCGTGCCTGTGTGTATAGGTTTGTGCGTGTGCCTGTGTGTATGTTTGGATGTGTACGTGTGTGTGTATTTGTACGTACACGTGTGCGAGCGGGGTCCCCGTCCTGCCATCGGGGATTCTCGCGTGTCCTTTCAGGGCCCTTGGCCGGGGCAGCCGCGCCGTGCGGGGGGGGGAAGAGGGTCCCGGCCCCGCGGCACGGGCCCCCGACGGGCGCACGGGCCCTGCTCCGGCCTGGGGCTTCCTGCTGCCGCCGCTTCCTCCTGGACGTGCGTGCGTGCAGATGTGTGTATGTGCGTGCACAGCGCTGCGGTGTCCCCCGGCAGGGCTCGGGGCAGCCGCTTGCCCTGACACGCAGCCTGGAGCCCCGTGTTTACAAGTCTCTCGGCTCCGCGTAAACTTGGGCGGCTCCGGCCCGGCCGGTTGTTACTCTGCAGCAGGCGGATTGCGGGAAATATTTGCTTTACAGCCGGGGCAAATCTAAACAGTCGGGGCGGGGGGTGGATCCTGGGATGGAGGCAGAGGCGCCGCGGGCAGCAGGAGACGCTGGGCCGGGAC
>NW_005841850.1:1076448-1077737 GCF_000455745.1 Alligator sinensis | reverse complement strand
GCCGATGCTGCAGGCTTTGAAGGTGGTGGGCTCACACGCACACACACAGATCCCTCCAGACGTGGCCATAAATGGCTCTCGAGGCGGTTCCGCGGGAAACCTCCGGCTCCTCATCCAGCCTGGACGAGCTGCGGCTGCTGCGGGGGACGATGGAGTGCTCTCGGGGCTGCGGGCGCACCGCGCGGGGATATCCCAGGGTGTGCGGGCTGCCCACAGACCCTCAGACGGGGGAAGGGCTGTGCCTGCCAGGGCAGGGGCGCAGGCATCCTCCGCCCCTCGGAGCCGGGTTTGCTCAGACGAGGCTGCCGGCCTGACCCGGACACGGGATCCGCCCAGGCCACCTGCAAGCCGCGGTGCGAGCGCCAGTGTCCGCCCCGTCGGGGATGCAGGCTGCTGGGCCCGGCGGCTCCACGGTGCCTTTCAGGCGGGTGTCAAGGGACTTCTCCACCCCCGAGTTTAATTTTTCAGCTTGCAATGGCTACAGAAAGGGGGTTGGCCCGTGGTGCCACGGGTGTGCGGGCGTCGATGCTCCCACTCGCCCTGTCCCCGTTCACTTCGGCGCGGGCGGCAGCTGCTGCGGACAGCTTCTGGCCCTCCCTGCATGTGGCCCAGCTCCCGGTGGCTGCCTTCCCTCGGGGAAAGGCTCAGCTTCTCCCTCGGCATGGGGGGCTCGGGCTCTCCCCGCCTCGTGGGCTGGGGACACCGGGCCCCTGCTACACGCTACATTTTATTGCGCACTTCCACTGGTTAATCCCGCAGTCAATGTAGACCGGGCCGCGGGCGAGGTAATGATCGCGCCCTTAACTGCTGAATCGCGCAGTAAACGGAGAGCCAGCACACATGCAAGGCAACGATCACCCCGTTAACTGCTGAATCGGGCAATAGCTGTAGATCTCCACACCTGCAACGGGGTTAGCACGGGATAAACACAACTCTCCAGCTATAAAAGGAGCCAACCTGCTCTCAAGACAGTGCCTGAAAACGTGTTTTCGGTTTGCGCCCGGCTTCTCCTCGGGAGGGGAGGTCGGGCCGGGTGAGACGCTGGGCAAGTCCCGAGACCCGGGATCGGACCCGGCCTTGGTGCCTGGCCCGGGACAGCGGTGCCAGGCGCAGGAGGGCTCCCGGGGGACGGGCCCTGAGGCCCTCGGGCCGTGTCTCCTGCAGGGAAGGGCCCGGTTTCGTTGCTGCCGAATCGCCGGAGCGGTCCTGGCGGCGGAGGTAACGCGTGTTACCGCGGGGCGAGGAGCGGCCGCCGGCTGGGCGGGGGTCGCCCGGGGGCTGCTGCGGGC
>NW_005841850.1:1075537-1075914 GCF_000455745.1 Alligator sinensis | reverse complement strand
GGCGGCGCGGCCGCGGGCGGGGGCCGGGGCCGGGTGCGGAGCAGCGCTGGGAGCCGGGGGCAGCCGCGGCTGGTGAGAATTGTTCTCTCTCATCAATCACTTGCAATTTGTCTAAGTGCCCCGGACAGGACACCCGCAGCCCCGCTGGCCGGGGTCACCGGGACGCCGCAGCGCCGGCGAAGAGCAAATTGCATTCGCTCCCCACCGCCCGCACCGGGGCGGGGGGCGCGGGGCCATGTGACATGAGGGAAATATGAAGGACTTTGACAGGTCTTAAACGGCCTGGCGCCAAGGCCGGAGTCTGCGCGCTAAAAATAGCCGAGGGCGGAGGAGCGGAGATGGGCAGCGGTGCCCGCGGGGGGGGCGAGGGGCCAGGG
>NW_005841850.1:1074472-1074785 GCF_000455745.1 Alligator sinensis | reverse complement strand
GAGGCTTGCTGGATGCCCCCCAAGTGACACGGGTGGGCCCAGCCCACGCACTTCCCCCCGCCACGCGAGACCCGCCCGCCCGTGTGTGTGCTGCTTGGCACCGCCGCTGTCCCGGGCTCGGCTCCCCGGCCGGGCCGAGCTGCCCGCGGCCGCACGCCGGGCGCTGACCCGGTATGCGGAAAGGAGCCGGGGGTGGGATCTCGAGCGCTTCTCGCTGTCATTGGTGAATATTTTATTCTGTTGACATGTTTTCTTGCTGCCGAAGCTTCCGACACCTTCTTTTTTTTTTCTTCTTTCCTCCTTCTTCTTCTTC
>NW_005841850.1:1072001-1074284 GCF_000455745.1 Alligator sinensis | reverse complement strand
CCCGCGCTCCCCCGCAGCCCCGGCTCGGGCCGGCTCGGACCTCCGTCCCCCTGGATTTGTGGATGCCCCGATGAGAGATCCAGCGTTCCCGGGGACTGCCATGGCTTACCACCCTTTCCACGCGCCCAGACCGGCCGATTTCCCCATGTCCGCCTTCCTAGCCGCCGCCCAGCCCTCCTTCTTCCCGGCCCTGGCGCTGCCTCCCCCCGCCCTGGCTAAGCCCATGCCGGACCCGAGCTTGGCGGGGGCGGCCGAGGCCGGGCTGCACGTTACGGCCCTGGGGCACCATCACCAGGCGGCCCATCTGCGGTCCCTCAAGAGCCTGGAGCCCGAGGAGGAGGTCGAGGACGACCCCAAAGTGACTCTGGAAGCCAAGGAGCTGTGGGACCAGTTCCACAAGCTGGGCACCGAGATGGTGATCACCAAGTCCGGCAGGTAGGACCCGATCCGCCCCCGCCGCCCGGGCGCCCGCGCCCCGCCGCCGGCTGCTGGAGTCGGGGCCACTGATTGAAGCCCGGCGGCTTTTCCCTTCTCAGCCTTGATTTATGATGCTGGTCCCCTCGGGTGGGGGGAGCTGCCCGCCCATGCGACCCTCCTCGCAGGGGTTCAGGGCGCTCCGGCCGACCCGCACGTCGGGCAGCCTCGGGCTGCGGATCTCCGTGTCTGGTGGAAAAAAATTGCATTTTTTTGTGGGGCGGGGGAAGGTTGGTTTGGTTTTCTTTTTATTTTCTTTTAAAAGGAGCGAGATCCCAGATGAAATGAGCCCGGGGTCGATGCAGCCCCGAGGTGTTTATTTGAATTTCCCCGCAAACTTCTCGTTTGGGGCCAGGCTTTTCTGCCCCAGCACAGGAGCGGGCTCCCCCGGGCTGCAAACCCGCTTCCCCGCGGCTCGTGCAAAACCACCCCAAACAGCCGCCTGCACTTGGGAGCAAATCCCCGCAAGAGCCCAGGGGTTTGGGGTTGTTTTTTTGTTTTGTTGTTTTCCCTCTCCCCCTCCTCCGCCTTCCCTGCCCCGCGTTACAGCCCGTTTCTCCTTGATTTCCCAGTCGCTCTGGTCCTGGAGGCCGCACGATCTGCCTCCGGGCTTGGGGTTGGGGGGTTTTTTTCCCCTCTCGAGAAGGATGATCCATTTCTTCGGGGAGAAATTCGTTTCTTTCCTTTCAAAAAAATAATTTAAGAGCAAGAAAAATGCTTTCCACCAGGATCCCGCCTAGGTTGGGGTGGGGGAGTTGTTTGGGGTTTTTTGCGGGGTTTTGGGGGGTTTGTTTTTATTGTTGTTTTTTTAATCTCTGCCCCATTTCCCGAGGAACCGGCCTCGGGATTTTAACCTTTCGCTCCTTTTCCAGCCCGCTGACGAAGCCCAGCAGAGGCGGTGGGGGGCGGGTAGAGCAGCCTCTTGATTTTTTGCGGGGTGTCGGGGCCGGCTCCCGGAGCCCCGCACCGTCGGGGCCCCTCCAGGCGCGGGGCTGCTGGCTTTCCCGGGAGACCTCTGCCTCCAAACGACCCCCGGGGCTTTCCTGATCCCTTTTTCACATCCCCCCCTCCCAGGAGGATGTTCCCCCCGTTCAAAGTGCGGGTGAGCGGCCTGGACAAGAAGGCCAAGTACATCCTGCTCATGGACATCGTGGCGGCCGACGATTGCCGCTACAAGTTCCACAACTCGCGCTGGATGGTGGCCGGCAAAGCGGACCCCGAGATGCCCAAGCGCATGTACATCCACCCGGACAGCCCGGCCACGGGCGAGCAGTGGATGGCCAAGCCCGTGGCCTTCCACAAGCTCAAGCTCACCAACAACATCTCGGACAAGCACGGCTTTGTAAGTAGGGCGGCGGGCCCCAGCACCCTTCCCCAGCCCGGACCTGCTCCCCAAGCCCGGCCCGGAGACCCAGCGAGGGGCACAGCCCTGGAGGGAAGAGGTGCAGGGGGGTGGTCCTGGGGCATCGATGTGCCTCCCCCTTGTAGGAGAAGGCCCAAGGTCTCCCGCTCACCAACAACATCTCGGACAAGCACGGCTTTGTAAGTAGGGCGGCGGGCCCCAGCACCCTTCCCCAGCCCGGACCTGCTCCCCAAGCCCGGCCCGGAGACCCAGCGAGGGGCACAGCCCTGGAGGGAAGAGGTGCAGGGGGGTGGTCCTGGGGCATCGATGTGCCTCCCCCTTGTAGGAGAAGGCCCAAGGTCTCCCCTGCTGCACCAGGCCGGGGCTGAATGGCCCAGTGTCTAATCCCGGGGACGACCCGGAGGGGCTCGCCCCCCCCCCCCCCCCGCGGGGGCCGGCGCTCCTCT
>NW_005841850.1:1071192-1071505 GCF_000455745.1 Alligator sinensis | reverse complement strand
CGCTGCCCCTGCCTCTCCCCGGGGTGGGGGGGGAAATGAAAAGTCCTGCGGGGCTCGGAGCAGCTGGGCGATCCGGGGAGGGAGCTGTGTATCCCCGCATCCAGGCCGGGGCTGCCCGCAGCCCCCGCACGGGCGGCCCGCGGGGTTTCCCCGAGGCCGGAGCGGGTCGGCCGGGGGGGCTGGAGCTGCTGCACGGGGCCAGGCTGGGAGCAGGTCTCAGGTGCGGGGTAGGGGGTGGGGGGCAAGAGATGGCCTCGTCTGACTTGGAGGCTCCTGCCGGGAACAAGGAGCGCGGGAGGGGGATCAATAGGGG
>NW_005841850.1:1070848-1071063 GCF_000455745.1 Alligator sinensis | reverse complement strand
TCCCGGGGGCCAGGGCTGGGCCGGCCCGGGGGCAAGGCGGTGCAGGGGGCTGGGGCTCAGGGGGACCTCCCTCGTGCTCACATTAGACGGGTGCCAGGGGATCCCTCGTGGGGGGCGGCTCTGAAGCTAGCCGGGTCCTCGGGTCTGCATCGCCCCTGGCCCCCGCCTGGGCATCGGGCCAGCCCGGCCGGGGCGGAGAAGGGGGCAGCTCGGGT
>NW_005841850.1:1069803-1070810 GCF_000455745.1 Alligator sinensis | reverse complement strand
GGGTTTGAGGGAGCGCGGGGGGGGGGGGGGGGAGCCGTCGTGGGCACGGCACGGTAGTGAGGCACAGACGGGGTTTATCTGGGAGGGGGCAACGCAGACACCTGCCGTGCAGCCGCGGCAGGAAGCGCAGACCCGCGTTTCCTACGGGTGAAACGACCCCAGGCCAAGGGCGCCCGGCCCGGCCTCTGCACGGCCCCGATCCGGGGCTGGCAGCCTGCGAGGGGCAGAGATCGCCCCTTCCAGCCCTGCCCTCCCCTCCCCCTGCTCCTTCCCCCTTGCTCTCCGCAGCCCGCATTTGCCAAGGCAGCAATGGCAACGACCCCCTTACCTTCCTGCCCCGGGGCCCGGGCAAATCCCAACGAATCGCGGCTCGGGGGGCTGCTCGGGGGGCTGCTGCTTCGCCTGGGCCCGAGCTCGGAGCCCGGGACAAGAATCGTTGTCACCATTATTATGATTATGATTATCATTATTATTGCTGCTGTGATTGTGACTATGATTCTTATCGGTGCCATTACTGCTATTGCTATTAGTAGTAGTAGTGTTGTTGCTGTTATCTCCCCTCGCAGACCATCCTGAACTCCATGCACAAGTACCAGCCCCGGTTCCACATCGTGCGGGCCAACGACATCCTCAAGCTGCCCTACAGCACCTTCCGGACCTACGTGTTCCCCGAGACCGACTTCATCGCGGTCACCGCCTACCAGAACGACAAGGTGCCGGGCCGGGCTAGGGGAGGGGAGGGGGCAGGTCCCGATCACCTGTGTTTCCCCAGCGGGGTCCACACCCGCCGCCCGGGTCGTGCTTGGCAGCGGGGAGCCCCGAGCCAGGCGGGGAGACGGGGCGGGCGCTGCACTTGGCAGGCCGGGGCAGAGGGGAAGGGCTGTGCTGGGGGCCTTGCCCAAAAGCTGACCCGCCCTCCCCCGCTCCCCCCACAGCTGATGCTAATTGACAGCTCCGGCCGAGGGTCCTGGTGGGCTTGTTTCCCTCGTAAAGTTTATGGCGAAGAG
>NW_005841850.1:1068855-1069641 GCF_000455745.1 Alligator sinensis | reverse complement strand
AGGGCTGGGGGGACCTGCCCGGCCAGGGAGGCAGGGGGGTGCTCCATGCATTTTTAAAGCGCCCATCTATCTCGGGGACATATTTCAAAGGCATGAATTATTGAGCGCTGTCATGTCTCCGGCCCCACAAGCGAGTACCCGGGCAGCGATGAGAACAGCTTTCCCCCACGCAGCAGCGTCCGCCGCCGCCTTGCCCCTCGGGGGCCGTAAAAAATAACTTCCCATCATTAAAGCCCGATGAATAATTCAGGCCAAACCTCAGCAGCATTTTTAATAAAGCTCGCGGTGTGTTAAACCCGGGCAGCCGGCCCCGGGGGCGCGGGCAGGAGGCTTAGCCCGGGGCAGACCCCTACCTACCGCGGGCGGACACACGGCAGGAGCGAGGGCGTGGGGAGCTGCCCCGTTTGCCCCCTCGTTAACACGGCACTTTGCTCCCCAGATCACGCAGCTGAAAATCGATAACAACCCTTTCGCCAAGGGCTTTCGGGACACGGGCAATGGGCGGCGAGAGAAGAGGTACAGCCCGGGCCCGGGGGGGACCCCGATCCCTGCGCCCCGCTGCCCCGCGGCTGGGCCCTGCCCCTCTCCCCGGCGCTGAGGCTTTGTCTCCTCGCCGGCAGGAAGCAGCTGACGCTGCCCTCGCTGCGGATGTACGAGGAGCAGTGCAAGCCCGACCGGGACGGCGGCGACTCGGACGCCTCGTCGTGCGAGCCCGCCCCGGCGCGAGACGCGCTGCACTCGCCCCTGGGCTCGGCCCCCAGCCCGCCACGGCTCGGCCCTGGCGGC
>NW_005841850.1:1067051-1067372 GCF_000455745.1 Alligator sinensis | reverse complement strand
CAGCAGCCGGGAGCCCAGCCCCCTGCCCGACCTGCCCCTGCACAAAGCCGGCGGGCAGCGCGGCGCCCTGTCGCCCAAGGGCTCCATGAAGGAGTCCATCAACGAACTGCAGAACATCCAGAGACTCGTCAGCGGCCTGGAGAGCCAGAGGGACGTGTCCCCCGGCCGGGAGTCCCCCAAGTGACCGCCTGAGCGGCCCCCGGGGCTGGGGAGCACTGGCAGCGTGTACAGCACAGGATCCCTATTTATTGCAAGCGGCGGGGTGGGTGGGGGGCAGCCAGCGCCCCTCCAGGGCCAGCAGAGGCGGGAGGAGCCGGCCCG
>NW_005841850.1:1062308-1067010 GCF_000455745.1 Alligator sinensis | reverse complement strand
CCCAGCCCGGCCATCCTAGACGGGAGGGACAAGGCACAGACTCGCGCAGCACCTGGGGCAAGGAGAGCCAAGGACCTGCCCGCGCCGGGCCGCCGAGAGCACAGCCCGCTGCCGGGGCTGGGAACCGACCTGTGCACCAGACAGATATTTATGGAATAAATCGTAATTTGTGTAAATAAGCTCTAAGGATCCCAGAATATGCAAATCCGTATTAATTTATTCAGAGTTGTACATTGGTGTGTACATAATATTTAGAGTTTTAACTCCTGACATTTAATTTTGTTTTGTTTTGGTTTTATTTTATTTTTTTTGTTGTTTTCTTTCTCATTTTACATGGCCGCGTCTCTCGGCCCGGGACCCCGACCTGCCCGGCCCCCGTTAGCTCTGTGATGGAAGGAGATCTTGGTTTCTGTAACCGTGTTTCCCCATGTTGCTTCTCCCGCCTGTGCTTCGGGCTGCCGTCGGGACGGGCTGGGCCGTCCTTGCCATCGGACAGCAGGTCTTTAGGGGACTTTTTTTTTCCTCCCGAGGGAAACCAAAGGCGATGCCCCGCGTCTCCCCGTCTCCCCGCAGCGCGGGCTCTAGGGAATGCAGGAATTAAACCTCAGGTTTTTTTATTTTTCACTCCGGAACAAATAATAATAATAATAATAATATTAATAAGAAGAAATTTAAATCTCGCACGGGCTCTTCTCTATATTTGTTTGGGAAAAAAAAAAAAAAGGGAAAAATAACTTCCTCCCCTCCCCTTTCCAAACCAGACCCCCAAACCAAAGCAGTGCCCCGAGCGGAGGCGCTGGGGCGCGGGTCTCGCTGTGCGGGTTTGATGACATGCTCTCACCTCTGTCAATAAAAAATACTCAAAGGCGCCTGGCCAGGCTCGTGTTTTCACCCGCCGGGGTTCACGTCGGGGGGCCTCCGATGTCACGGTGCCCCGAGCCCCTCTCCCGGGGCAGGGGGGACGGTCCTCGCCTTCCCGGGCAGCAAGGCTTTGCAAGCCCTGGCTTTGGTACCTGGGGTGCGGGTCGCGCCCCTGAGAGCTGCGGGACCCTCCCCGGCCCGGCGCCCCGACAGCGCCTAGGGAAGCCCACAGAAAGGCTGGATTCAATCAGGCCCCTCGTCCCTTTCCCCCCTGTAGCTGTTGGTTATTATTCCCAGGCGGCTCCCGCGGCTCCTGGCAGAGATGAAGCTGCTCCGCATTACCGAGAGCGGCTGGATTGGGAGCGGAGGTGCCCGCGGGCAAACGGGGCGCACCTACAAGTCGATGGCCCAGCCTTTGAAATGGGTCTTGGGCTCTTTGCCCCGCAGTCCTGTCCGGCAGCTTTGGGGTCCCCCTCTAATCCAAGCGGCTTCCCCGAGTGGGGCGCCCCTATCCCTACGGCACCCCGACGGGGTTGAGCCGCGCACCCCTGTCCACCGGGCCGGGCTGCGGGGGCAGGGAGAGGGAGAGGGAGAGCGAGAGCAAGCCAGGTGGGCAAGCAGCAGCAGCCGTGCAGACCCGACCCCCACCCCGCCCCACGACGGGCTTGCATTGCCCCGTGTCCCTGATTTCCAGGGGGCCGGGCCCCGTCCCTCGCTCTCAAAAGCAGGCACGGCTCAGCGCCGGTCCCCGCGAGATGCTCGTGTCCGAGGGAGCCTCGGGGAGAGGGGGCCCCCTGCTGCCAAAGCCGCCGGAGAGCTGCGCTGCAGCCCGGCTGCTGTCTCGCTCGCTGCTGGCCCCGTCCGGAGCCTTGTTGGTGTGGGCAAAGGACCGCCAGCTCTTGACGTGTGTCCCAAAGCGCCCCCAGCCCCTTGCTACCGTGATGCCCCGGAGGGGTTTTAAGGACGGGCTCAGGCAGTCTTGTGTCACCGGGTCTGAGCAGGCTCTTTTCCCGAGAGCCCTCTCCCTAGCAGCCTCCAGCCCCTGAGGTCTAGGGGGCTCCGGGCCAGAGGCCGGGCCCCTCGCTCCCCGGCCCGACGGCAAGGAGAGTGCAATGGCAGGCGCTTCTGTGCTTGAAACGCGCCTCCGGCAACCTGAACCTGCGCGCCGCACGTCCACGTCCCACCTAAACAGTATTTCCGCCTCTGACGGCGATTTGCAAACAACCGGCGTGACACCGAGCAGCGGAGACGTCCGGGCTGGACTTGGAGAGGGGCCAAGTCCCTGGTCCCAGCAGCGGCGGGGCGCGGGGATGCTCTTCTCCGCGGCTAAAATGATGCGCTTCACTGTGAGCGCACGTTTGGCGCCGTGCGCCGCTGCCCCGCCACCCCCGGGAGTGGGCACTGAAACCCGCTCAGGGGTCTCGGTGCCACGGCTTATTTTGAAATGCCGCTTTCTGCCTCCGCCTCCAGCAGCGCCGGCTCCCGGCAGGTGCTCCGTGCTGCTCCGGATCGGGGGTGCTGGAGGCTCATCTAAGCTCAGCTGCGTGTCTCAACCCCGGAGCAGGATCTGACCCCCGGGCCGGGATTGCAGGTGCCCCTCGCGCTGCAATCAAGCGCAGCCGGGAAGATGGAGCAAGCCGGCTTCCCCGCGGGGGCAGGGCCCGGCTGCCACGGGTCAACCCCATGCCCTGGTTACCGCTGACTTCCCTATTCCCGGCTCTCAGTCCTGGGCTGGCTGGTGGCTGCTGGAAATCAAGAGCAGCACTGACCGCTTGGGCTCCCCGGCCGTGTCAGGGCCCCGACGGGGCGGGCTGGAAGCGATCCAGTGCCACTGGCAGTTTTCGTGTGCACATGCTGATGAATTCATGGTTTAACCTGAGCTCCCCACATTCTCACCTCTTGATTCAGTGGCACTGAATGGTTCGTGGCAATGGTTCCAAGTTGCAGCAAGGGAAGCTGAGGTTGGATATTAGGAAAAACTTTTGTCACTGGGACTGTAGTGAAGAGGTGCCCAGAGAGGAAGCATGGCAGCAGCCATGGTCTGCTCTTGCAGCAGGGGAGGTGGAGGTTAGATAGTAGAAAAAGCTCCCTCAGGAGGAGGGTTGTGGAGCACTGCTGCAACAGGCTGCCCAGAGAGGTGGGGGATCTCCATCCTTGGAGATTTTTCAAGACCCAGGTAGGCAAAGCCCTGGCTGGGATGATGTAGTTGGGGCTGGTCCTGCTTGGAGCAGGGGTTGGACTAGATGTGACCTCCCGACGTCCCTCTCAACCCTCATTGTCTATGATTTACTTTCCATGAACATTCATTTCTGTGGCAAAGGAGAAATGCCTGAAGGGAGTCCCAAGACTTGTCAGAGGGTGAGTGTTTAGCACCACCAGAAAACCCAGCTCTTTTCAAGGACCGGGGATCTAATGTTACCAGTGACTTTCCTGCTCCCTGGACTGAGTGTGTGCAGAGCTGTACAAACACACACCCTGCCCCTAGGATCTTGCAGGCTCACAGGTTTGTCTCATTTAGGAGAGTATGAGACCAAAGCACAGCAAGGAGTGGGGAATAAGTCCCTCTGTGCGTGTTTCTATTCTGGCACAGGCCTGCCCTGCTCCTGCTGTCCTCAATCCACTTGCAAAGCCAATGCTGCAGTTCTGACTCCATGTGTGGACAAGCTAGTGGGTCTAAGATCATCCTCGTGGCAGGCCCGTGCAGCCATGCGGCACCCAACCATGAAAAAATAGCTTGCAAAATTGGACCTAAGGCCCCAGTCCTTGCAAATGCTTATGTGCACCTCCCTGCAAATCCCACCAACTAGACAGGACTATTCATCCAGTGAGGAAAATGGCATGGACGTGAGCATGCCCGGGGAAAGGGCCTGTATTCTGGCAAGAGCAAGGGGGGGCGGCGCACTGAGCTGCAGGGAAGGCCAGTGCTCTGTGATCACTTGGGAGGTGTGTAAATGGAGACTTGGCCACAGCAGTAAGTGCACTTTTACATTATGCCAGTGATGTGTGCTGTTATAACAAAAGTCACAGGCTTTCACTGTGAATGGAGCACCCCGTGGCCCACCAACAGCTCTGTATTTGCTCTAGACAGGGCCCTAATCCATCGTTTTGCTAGAGGCCACCTCTGTACAGTGGGGTAGACTCAAAAGCCTTGTAACATTGCCACTGAACGGCCTCCTATTGTGTGTGGAGAATGCAGCGAGGAGGCTTTCCTGACCCCGATCCCTTTTCCCGGTAGGTTTGCAGCCCTCCAGGCTGAAAGGGGGCACAGACCTGCCTGCGACCTCGGAGGAACTGAAAGGAGGAGTTTAACACTGGTTTGGGTTTTATTGCAAGCGCAGGGTAGGGGCTGCAAAAGCGTGCATGTGCAAAAACCGCGTGTGCATGTAAAGTATCCAGGTTATAGCCCTGTTGGTCTAGAGGAAAAAGCTATCAGGACTGGTGGTAGAGGTGATATCTGTTTTTAGACCAACTAGATTTGGGGGAGGGGGGGGGAATCTTTAATTGCAAGCTTACTTGTAACACACACACACACACACACACACACACTGTTATTTCCAATGAGTAACATGGGTATAATTTAGGGGCAATATTGAGTGCGTGTTTAAACAAACGCGCTGGACCCAGGGCAGCAAAGCAACCGGCTCCAATGCTGATGGGAGTAAAAGAGGCAGCCAGTCATGCCGGGCTGAGGAGTAACTCGGGAAAATGAGGGTTGGAAGGAGCAGCAGGAGGTCACATCTAGTCCCAAGCAGCTACATCATCCCTTAAAAGCCTCCGGGCAGGGAGATCCCCCGCTCTCTGGGCAGCCTGCTCCTTGGAGGAGCTTCTCCCCGCCGCGCCC
>NW_005841850.1:1060029-1062121 GCF_000455745.1 Alligator sinensis | reverse complement strand
CGCCTGCCCCGCCCCGCCCCGCCCCGCGGCCCCCAATTAGGACGGCTCGCTCCTCTCCTCAGGCGCTGCGCTCCGCTCCGCGCCGCCCGCGCCCTTTGTCCGCGCCGCCTCGTCCCGCCCCGACGGCCCGCGGGGCCGAGACCTGGACATGCCGCAAGCACCCAGAGCGCGGTACGCCACACGCACCTGGACAGGTGTACGCCACAGGCACCCGGGCGGTCAGGCCACACGCACCTGGACAGGTGTACGCCACAGGCACCCGGGGGGGTACGCCACACGCACCTGTGGGCGGACGCAGCGCGCACCTATAGGGCTACGCGACACGCACCTGAAGAGGTGTACGCCACAGGCACCCGTGTGGGGGTACGCCACACGCACCTGGACAGGTGTACGCCACAGGCACCCGTGTGGGGGTACGCAACAGGCACCTGTGGGCGGACGCAGCGCGCACCTATAGGGCTACGCGACACGCACCTGAAGAGGTGTACGCCACAGGCACCCGTGTGGGGGTACGCCACAGGCACCTGTGGGCGGACGCGGCGCGCACCTATAGGGCTACGCGACACGCACCTGAAGAGGTGTACGCCACAGGCACCCGTGTGGGGGTACGCCACAGGCACCTGTGGAAGTTTATACGCCACAGGCACCTATAGAGGCATGTGCGACAGGCACCTATGGGGGTACGCAAGAGGCACCTGTGGAAGTTTATACGCCACAGGCAGCCCTAGAGGGGTAGGCCACAGGCACCTAGAGCGGGGTATGAGACAGGTACCCGTAGAGGGGTACATGACAAGTGCCTATAGAGGTATATGGGACAAGCGCCCACAGAGGCATACGCAACAGGCACTTGTAGAGGCGCACGCAGCAGGCACCTATAGGGGGTATGCCGCTGGCACCCATACAGAGGTATGAGACAGGCATCCCCATAGAGGGGTACGTGACAGGCACCTATAGAGGCATATGGGACGGGCACCTGAGGGGTGTGTGCAACAGGCACCTTTGGAAGCATCTGCAACAGGCACCTATAGGGGCTATGCAACAGGCACCTGTAGAGGGGAATCCAACAGGCATCTATAGGGGAACATGACAGGCGCCCACGGAGGTATGCACACCCCGATCTGACAGCAACGCATGCCCTACACCTTGTGTACGTTGCCCAGCAAGCGAGGTGCGTGCAGGTGCTGAGTGCAAGCAGACAGGAAGGCGTTTGGGTGCCCTGCCCTGAAGACGCCTTCAGTCAGAGGAACTTCAGCAGATCCATTCCCTGGACATCCCTTGCCTCACAACCGCACACCTGAGGTGGAAGCCTGCTGTCAGCATACAGGTAACACCTGCTACTACTTATGGACGTGGCCAGCTGAGGAGCATTACTGCTGCAAAGGTTGCTGAGCATATAGCCCTCTGCAGCTCTTCCCGGGCCCCTTTACCCTTCCTGAGGAGGCTGCAATTAAGAGTGCACCCTATGTAGCTTGGTGTAAGGGAGCTGGAGAGGTCAGTTTGTTGCAATAGCCTTCAAATCAAGGTGTAGGCCCCAAGGTGTCAGAGCTACTGTAAGGCTTTCCCTCTAATACTGTGTTAGACACACAGCTCTCCTTGGGAAATGCCAGCTCCTACTTTGCACTCTTTTCTTGGCTAAGGGAAAAATAGCAGAGCAATTTTGTTTCTGCTGCAAAAAGCTCAGAAAACCCACAACAGGGCAGGATGCTCTTGACACCTGTTTGAAAACTTGTGAATCCTGAAGGCATTGGTACATCAACCAGCGTGGCACCCCTGGGCACTGCCACATGTCTCACAGCCCCCCTGGCTGAGACCCATCCTAGGGTGCAGGTGGGCAATAACCTGTCCGCTAACCACAGCCCATCAATGGCCTAATTCCCATCTGTGCCAGGTACTGGGAGAAGCAAGCCTAGATCTCCTCCTCCTTTTGCAAACACATTAGCCGTGGTGCATATGAATATCTTCCCCTTGATTTCTTTGGCCTCAGGAGGGAACTGATGACAGAAATACTATTGCAAACTCAGTGGTCTGCCTTCCCTCCTGCAATTGCAAACAAGACCCAAGTGCAGAATTAACTTGAAAGCTTTTCCTAGCG
>NW_005841850.1:1030019-1059998 GCF_000455745.1 Alligator sinensis | reverse complement strand
CAGCAGTACGGCTGCTGGCTCTCCCGCCTATTGTCTGGGGCAGGAATGTCTATTTTCTTCCTAGCCGGGCTGTTTCTTTTACGAATCAAAATCAAAGGTCTTCAAGGGAGCCAGAGAGTGCAAAGTCTGGCACTTGCTTTTAGCCTGGCCCCTCTGCTTAAAAAGGGTTCTTCCCTTTTTGTCACCCAATTACTGATCCAGGGACAAGGTCAGGGGGTCAAGACGCTTCAAGATTTCTTTGGTCTCCTCTTTAAAAATAATGCTCGTTAGTGGGACAAGAATGGCAGTGTCCATTGACTGGAGATTAAGCTAAGGCAGAGGATGCCAGTCAAGGGGAGCTACAAAAGGTTACATAAATTCAGGGCAGTTAAAGGGATACCTGTCTGCTGATGGGGGAGGCATTGCTGAGATCTGGCAAAGGCTCTTCAGCGCAGAGCACCCTGGGACCGGGGTTTCTGTAAGGTCACTCGGAGAGTGTTATCATCTGCCAGGGGCACGTAAACTATGTTCCCTGCTGATTTTTTTTCTGCATTATAGTATAATCCACCTTTGCAGTGTTGTGGCTATGCCAGTATTATTGAAGCAGATACAGGTAAAAGCCTAGGTTAAATGGATTTTCACTACCTAAACAGAGACAATCTTTGGGGAGGGTAGTATGCACCGGTCACTTTTTATCTTGGCCACTTTTCTACTGAAGGGACTCAGGAGAAATGCCCGGGCTCTGCACGCTGTTCAGTGGGATTGACAGGCCTTAATCATCTCTAGAGTGTTGCTGGGACCTGTCAGTCTGCTCCTCGACTGGGCTTTTCGCTAGCAGAGACCTCAAACCTGTTTCTCTTTCCCAAACAGAAGAGCACAGGTGAGCTCCAGCCTGCCAGGTGACACCCTGAACTGTCTGGATCCTTTCTAAGGAAAACCCGATGGCCTTGTTCAAATCTCAGTGCCAGGTAGTGAGCAGGCCTGAAGTGGACCCTGATGGAAATCAGGTGAGACTTGTTTGCTTTGATCTTTAATGCCATAGGAGCTTTAGGATCTTGAATTGCTGTTAGAAAAATATTATCGTCTGCAGAAAGACATGCACATAACTTCCAGCACCCCCACCCCCTTTTGCTTTTCTTTTGCTAGCAATTGCTACTGTTTGCAGAGCCTAAGGACATGTTTTTAGCAACTTGTTTGGTACCCAGATTCCAGCTTAATGAGAGCGGAAGGTGCTTGAAGATCAGGGCCTTAACCAATCAGTACTGTAATCTCTAATCCTTTGGGCATATGCTTTTAGCCTGTAAACCACAGGAGAGAAAAACAGCTGTAATCCTATACGGGCTGGTAGCCAGGGCTCTCGGTGGAGCGCTCCTGAAATCCCACAATCACGCCCGTTGCAGGTGAGGAACATTGAGGTCTCCAGTGCAAGTGGCTGAACTGATGGTATGATATCCCCTTCCCTCTTATGAAATAGGTTTAGCTTCCCAACTCTAACTAGGATCTGGGATATGGTAAAGATTTGTGAGGCTGTGCTTTGATCTTGTCCTAATGACTTGCGTTTGAAAAGAAACCAGGGGGAGAAAAATCTGTTTACTCAAATGTAAAGCTTATTATTAGCAAAAAGCAACATTAGCCTAAAGGACAGGATGTTAAAGGGGAAAGGGGAGTCTCTCAGTTTATTTAAATTATTTATAAACCCTGGTGACAGTGAATGAGATGTGTTTCTTCCTAGGTCTCAACTTATATACATGATAGGTCCCCACATTAAACAGGAATTCCTATGCACTTTCCCAGGGAGAGATGTTGCTGGGACTTGTTATTTAGAAAAGGAAGACTCGTGTTCAGACATGCTTACCAAAGAAGGATCGTTTTAGACATCAAACAGCAAACGGCTGGTGTTTGTTGGGATGAACTCCCTAACCTAAAACTGCAAAGATCGTTAGTGCATTATTTTCCTATGGGAGGGGAGAGTTGCAAATCAGTCGCAAAACTTCTCAGGGCAGGAGGTGGCAGGCTTTTTGTGGTGCATGAAAAGGGAAAGATAATGGCTTGTAGATCCTAGGGTGGAGAAATCTCTCTTTCCTAGCAGGAGCCATGGATAGAAAGAAATAGTTGTAAAGCATACAACACTTTACAATAGAAACGTACAAAGAGAAAAAAATATTTCCTTTTCTACCTGTGGAGAGAGAAGGTGATTTTTTTTTTCTTGCAATCATTGCAGTTTTCTTGCAATCCTGCACCTGTAGGAAAGTGAATATACCTGGAGAGCTAGAGGCACAGAGGACACTTTTTGCACTTCTTGCTATGAGAAAAACACACTCCAACCTCCCAATTTTACACCTCCTGCCTTAGCCTTGAATAGTTAGACCCTGACTTTGATTTGTCGCAGGCACAGAATAGGGCTCTTTCCAGCGCGACCTGCAAAACTAGTAGCTTACACCTGCTAAGAGAACCGTGTTTGTTGGTCCGCGCCTTGCATCCCGTCTTTCTCCTCTCCCCCACCCAGCCCCTTGTCTCATTATTGCAAGATGTATCCCAAAAAGCAGCAAACAATCC
Organism: Alligator sinensis; assembly: GCF_000455745.1. Lineage (NCBI taxonomy): Eukaryota > Metazoa > Chordata > Crocodylia > Alligatoridae > Alligator > Alligator sinensis. Next base: position 1,057,463 of record NW_005841850.1, on the reverse strand, counting down.
CAGATTTCCCCACCAGATGTCGCTCCGTGCCAAATTCCTGGATGCCCAGACTGTCTTTTGAAAGGCCCGCTCTGCTTTGGAAAGCTTTGCCTCTCAGACTGAGTTCATCTGTAAGGTGCAAATCTGTAAAGTTTTATACCACATGCAATTGGCTGTCCAGGCAGATAGACCTATTTATTAAAATAAGTGCATTCAGCTGGACCAGGACCAGACACCGCATGGGTGAACCAGGGACCGGACACAAAAGGGGGCTGGATAATGGTAATTTAAAAATTATTATCATCGTGATCTCTGATGAAGGGGGGCTCCGATACTAAAAGTTCGCCCGGGGCCACCAGGACTCTAGGTACGGTGCTGAGCTGGACTTGCGTGAAAAAAGATGTAGCGAAAGAGTGAGGTTTCTTTATTGCTTATGTTGCCAGTGGATAAGTTGGCGTTCTTTATTTGCCCCTTTGTAAAAAGACCGCAGGGAAGAAAGAGGAGGGGCGATGCAGCTAACCTTTGTGACTTCCTTACACACACAGGTGTGCGCTAGCGCCAAGAGCTTTTTCTTCCAAACATTTCCATGACTCCCTGAATTATGACTCGGGGCTTTTTCATATAACCTAGTTCATTTTCCAAGGCTCAGAAACCTTTGCTGAAATCAGTGGGAGCTAATGAGGGCTCAGCACTTCCTAAAAAAAAAAACAAAAAACCCTCTTTGTCTTTGGGAGCCCAAATTTAGGCTCTTTTTTTTTTTTTTTTTTTTTCACAGTCACAGTTAACTTCCCTCCCCTGATCATCACTTTATGTCTCCCCTTCATCTTCTCCCCAGACCTGGGCTCCTTAACTCATGTTCTTGCTAAGGAAGTAAGCAGTCCAATAATGATCTGCTTGTTGTTCGAGTGGCCTCTGCCCCGCCGCCGGGCCCAGTTGGGGCTCCTCTGATCCTGCCTGGCATCCAGCTCGCCTCTCCCTGGCACCGATGTCAAACACTAGCCTAAAAGCAATGGGCAAAGAGAAAAGCCAGTTTGATCTGCAAAGCACTGTTCCCTTTCTTGAGGTTTTCCTCTTCCGCCGGTGCTTTTTATCTCCACCTTCTACTGGGAGGAAGTGTTTTGAAGTCTCAGTCTGACCCGGTTAGATCTGCGTCGTTTCAGTCCTGTTGCTCAGGGGAGATTTGGGTGAGACTAGGGTCTTCCTCAATAGAAGGAAAAAGACCAAAAGTCCTGATGGTGTTTAGGGGATGCTGCCAGTAGATGGCGCGTGTGTAAGCACATTGCTTGCAACTTGCCTTTCCCCCCCTTATTTTCTGCTAGACAAATGCATGTCCCAGCTCTTGGCCAGACCCGCGCGCAGGGTTGTCTGCCTAAAGAGAGTTGAACAGAAAACCTGTGATCAGCTGGTCACGGCACAATACAGCAGCTCCCTTCAGAAGACCGGTAGTACCTGACTCGGTTGGGGTGAAAGGGCATCGGCGTGCACGGAAACATGTCCTGTTTGCATTTGCCTACAAGGTGAACCGCATAGAAATCTGACTCGGCCAAAGGGTGGCTGGAACGTGCCGCTGTGTTTGCAATGGCTGTAGCCCTGCAACGGTGCCATGTTGATAGGCTGATACCCCCAAACCCAGGCAAAATGCAGCCTGACCGGACAGGCCCGCCGGTAAGACAAGCGCTTTGCTCCTGTCTGACATATCCCCTGTCCCTTCTACGCCGCGGGAAAGGGGCAGGGGCTGGGCTGGGAGCTCTGCATCGCGGCTGCCGCCTGCAACAGGAGTCCTCTTCACAGGGCCAGCACTTGTTCCCCGTGGGTTGCTGGGCTGCAGGACAACGGGCACGGGGCAGCGGGGAAGGAGGGGCGATTGTTTTAGGGGTGCTCCGTGACAGGACAGGGAGTTACACCCCGCTCCTGCTGTTACCGGCGGCACTGGGGTGCCTAGGCCAACCCGCGCAGTGTTTGGTGCTGGGGTTCATGGTTGGCAGAAACTTTCTGGAAACTTGAGGGGGCTCCGGGCTAATTTGTTCTCGTGCGCTGCTTATGAAACCAGTTGGGTTCGGCGGAGCGGGAGGCGCGGGGACTTTGCTCAGCCCTCACAGCAGATTAGGGTTCAGGCTGGTCAAGCATTAAACCTACCTTTTTGGCTGCACAGCCTATTTCTGTGGGGCAGAGCCGGACACAGGCAGGGGCGAACCAGACACCGGGACAGAAAGGGGGCCCGAAAATGGTAATTTAAAAATGATTATTATCATTATCTCTGGTGATACTAAAAGTTCGCCCGGGGCTGCTGTGGGGCCTCTGGGTGGGGGGGAAATATCACGACTTTGCCAGGTAGCGAAGACCAGCGCCATGCGATCCCAGGTGTAGTGGTGACCGTGAGAGCCAGGGGAGCGGCAAGGGCCCTCTACCTCCCTTCCCTCACCTGTAGCAGGGGAGTCCTTACTCCAGCCCCTCCCAAGGATGCTGCGGGGCTCGTGTTAGGATTAGGCCCCGAAACGCTGTTAGTCTTGGCAGGTGGAGGTGACGATGCCCTGCCAGTAGCGCTCCGTGCCCTTCCACAACGCTGGCATGAGCTTTCCAGAGAGGCTGCAGGGGAGCCTTTCTTTTCCTCCTCTGCCATTCCCCTCTCTGCCCTCCCAGGAGCTTCTCTGGAGCCTGCGCCGGCGCTATCTGCTAGCCCGGGAGCTGATTATCAGCAAGCGCTTTCAAGATTAGAGACCCATATTTCTGCCTGCTTCCCCCAGAGCCGGCTAGTTTTGAGCTGAATTGGATGCAGACTCCTTGGCTCCGCAGTGCTGATTATTTGGGTAACCTTTCCCTTTTCTGGTAGCTCCCAGAAGAGGATTCAGACAGCCTTTCTGCGTGCGGGTTTGAACAAACCATGTGCATCACCCCAGCTAGACCCCTTCCCCATCAGGGTGACGAGGGCAAAAACGGAGGTGTCTCTAAACTCGAATCCCATTCTGCAACGGTGAAAAAGGCCTTGGTGCATGAGTCCAGGGGCTGCTGGGGTTTTGGTTTTGGGAGGTCAGTGTAAGACTGTCACTGAATATTTCCCAGTAAAGATCTGCGAGTAGCAACCAGCTGCTGAGGGACTTTGCTTTCGGTGCATTGATGCTGCGTGTTGTTGGTCAGGTTTGAACCCGGGACCTTTCTCAGTCCTACCTCCTGCCCTTGAGCTCTGCTGAGGGGTTTTTACATTTTTTTTTAATTTTTGGGTGGTGTGCGGGAAGTCTGTTATGACCAAAGCATAGGCAGGATGTTGGTTTTACATCAAGTCTGCTCCTGTTTTACCTCTCACCTGAGGTCGGATGCAAGCAGCGCAGTGTAGGCAGTCGAACTCGTGAGCTGTTCCCTGGGAATCTGGCTCTAGCAAAGAAACCTGGGACACGGGGAACGGGTGGTCCATTAACCTGAATTAAAAGCTCTACTGTAAACCAGCAGAAAGGGGCTAGGCAGCATCACCTGCGTGTGGTAGAAATGCAGCTCATCTGGAGGCGGACTTGTGGGTGACAGAGTAGTGAAAAATATTAGTGATGCGCCGTCTGTGAGACCACGCAGGGTATCGTGTTGATGTATTCAGTAGCTTTTGTGCTACAGCAAGGGATGCTACTGCTGAAAGGGGTGGAAATTATCCAGGACAAAGTCTTTATCTCAAATGCAGAGGGATCTTTACCTTCTAGCGGGATCTGGTGGCTTCACTCTGGCATGCCGTGGGGAGGAGAGCCCTTCCCCTAACACTCCTCTGTGTAGGAGCCCAAGACTTGAACCTGCAGCTTTCTAACCTGGAGGTGAGCCTGAGAGAGACTGCAACATAAGTAGACTTTGCCCGGGGTATTTATGGAAATGCTTGTGTTGCTTTCGGGAGTCTTTGTATGTGGCTTCAAGGGAGCGGCATCAGATACTCTAGGCTGTGTATGACCAAAGTTTGGTTTTATCCCTATGAATAAGCCCTGCATACAGGTGCCTTTAATGCCCGTTGGAATATATGGGACCATATATATGGATATATATATCCATAAAAGGTGGTCCAAGAGGGCTTGGAGCTCAGCCCATTGGCTTCTATATCAGGGACAGTGAGTATTAGTAATGCAGATCTATTTTGCACAGTAAGAAGTGGGCGAGCGTTTGGAGAATACAGAGACGTTTCTCCAGCCTCGAAAGCTTACTGCCCGGACTCGTGTTTCTTATGGTTTTTCTTAATGCATAATGCAACTCTGCTATTTTTCCAAGAGCTTTCACTTCAGAAACTCACCCTAGTAAGTGTTCTTGTTACTCCTTGACAAAATCCATTCTTGAGACGGAAAAAAGCTCTTTTCAAGGAAAACATGTCATTTCAATGGAAAAGAAGTTTTGCACGCTGTTTCTAATTTTAAAGCAAAGACTTGGAACGCGCCCATAGACTTTGAAATCAGAGCCGACTCTCGCGCTTTCCAGGTTTTAGCCACCTTTTCCTTCTGGTTTCAAACTGCTCCCTCTGTTAACTAGACAATATTCATTCCTCCTTGGTGGATTTTGCATAGATCGTTTCCAAGACACAATCCTGTTCATCTTTCTTTTTCTTTTCTTTTTTAGAGTGGGCATGAAACATTTGAATTAACTTTATAGACCCAACCTAATGGGTTGTGAAGAGAGGAATTGACATGCCATTTCATGCATCCCTTTTATGCATGTGCTTCAAAATGAGGCATCCGTGTTCATTCAGCGCATCCACGTCCGGTCTGGGGGAACTATCACTTTCCTCTGATAGTTTTCTCTGTTTTATATTTGACAGAAGCAGCCCAACTTCTGCTACCTTCAACCTGCTTGGCCTGAGAGCGACTCTGTTAACGGCCGACGTGCCGTGCTGCTTTGGAGCCAGTAGTGGGAGCACGAGAGTAATTTTTCCTTGCCGTGCGGCTCCTGGATTTTTATTATCATTTCTCAGCAGCCAAGTGTCAGGTCAAGCACACGGGGCGGTCAGAGGGCTCCACCTCCCGTTTTAAAGATTAACGGGAGGGCTCCTACCTGCCAAGAGCCGTGCGTTCCTCCTGCAACAACGGATGCCGTCACTAGCACCTCGGGCAGAGCCGAGCCCTGCGCTCCCTAAACTTGCCGGAGGGTGTGAGTGACGGCATCCCCTGTAGCAGGGGAAACAGAGCCACCTTCTCTTGGCAGGTAAGCAAAGGAGGAAACGGCTTGAAAACACTGTGAGCTACAACACCTCTTTCTGACCGGTAAATGAAGCCAACGCCTGGTGCTCCTGGTCATTGCACAGCACTCGCCCAAGCCAACAGGACGCTCACCTGTGTCGAGACGGGCGATTTTTATCCGTTCGTGATACGAGATGCTGGGCCTGCCTCGGCTTTTGTGTTGCGCCAGATAGCGGGAGTGCAAGGCAAGTCACAGCCTTTATGAAGATCGCGTCTCCTGGATCTGATCTGGGGCAGAACTCTTTCATAGAAACTTGCAGCCGGGGACAAATCCTGCCCAGCTGGTACACGGGGAAGGTGCAGAACTGGTGCAATATCCCTGCAGACAGGGGCAGGAGGAGCCAGGGTTTGGGGAGTCTGTGCTGGGGGAAGGTGTCTTCTCTTTCCGTGACCCTGTGGTGCCTCCCCATGTGTGGTGGATCCCAGTCATGGGAAGGTCCCCCAAGGGGCCCAGCAGACAGACTCCTTTCTGGGGTCAGGAAGAGTGCCCATGCCCTTGGCTCTTGTTTTCCTGCATAAATTGGGAGGCAAATCCACTGCACCCAGCTCTGCGCTTGCACTGAACGGTGGTAGAAGGAGGGGGCAGGAATGACATGTACCCGTGACCTGGTCTCTCTTTCCAGCCTTGCAAACTGCAAATATAAAAGGTCTTGATTCTTAAATGTACCTTAAATACTATTTCCCAGAACAGTGGAGTTCCATTATTATTTTTTTTGCAACATGGTAGTGCCAGAAAGCCCCAAGAAAAATCAAACTCCTGTGTGCTGGGCTCTGCTCACACACCCCTACACATTACAAGCACTTACAGTCTCTAAAGGGAGGGGAGGAGCGTGTGTATGTGGGGTTGGGGAGGGCTTCTTCAGCTGGTTTGCAGATGGAGAAGTGAGCACTAGGGTTGTGTCAGCATGTGCCCCGTGCCTAGTCCAGAGAGAGATGCTCCTGAGCACGCTTGCTCTTGCTCACACGTGCCAATCCTGGAAATGCAGCATTGGACTGGCATGCTGGGGCCAGAGGTGTGGGGAGAAACCCCAGGGGACCCACGTGCAGCAGTTTCTCACTGCATGTCTGGCCCATACACAGGTGGGCAAGCCACACTTAGGAGTGTCCCTTAGGTTATGTGCTGCAAGTAGGCTGTAGTGACTTGGCCAGGATCATGCAGGGCATCTGTGGCAGAGCCAAGCCCTGGCCCCTGCCTTGGCCCAGGACAAACTCAGCCTCTGACCTCCCTGCATTGGCAGAACAGCCAACAGACAAAAGCTTCTGCCCTTAAAAGAAAGGGCGAGCAGAGAAATATTTACACAGGCACCGGCATCGTGATGTGGGCTGACATGACCCACTTAGGTGCAAAGAAAACAGGCTTTTTTTTTTTTTTTGCTTTAAACAAGGTCATCCCGTCACCAGGTTTAAGTGGGTTGCATTGTAAAATCCAGTTATTTCAACAAACCATTTTCTGACAAATGACGCCTGCGCCGCTCTGTGTATAATCTCTGTAAACCTCTTCCCTGCTGTTTACCTAACCTGGACGTGGAGAAAGAAACTCTTGCACGTTAAATATCACGGATGAAAAAAGACTGTGGAAGCTTTCGGCGCTCGTTTCCTCGGGCGGGCGTGCTCGGTGCTGCGGGAAACGGCCCGTCTTCACAGGGCAGGTCCTCTCTGAGAAGACGACCCCTTATTCCCGGGGGGAGGTATTGCCCTGCCTTGCAGATGGGGGCCGAGGCCCGTTGGCTGCCATCGCACAGGGAGTTTGCAGCAGAGCTGGGAACAGGCCTGATGCCAGCCTTGTTCTTCCTCCTGCTTGACTGATCGCAAGAGTGGTGTGAAACGTGCGGCCAGGGACAACCCCGCGGCTGGTGCACAGGGAGGGCTCTTCGCAGTGCAGAACGGGTGCAACATCCCTGCGGCCGGGGCGGGAGAAGGCAGGGTTTGGGGACTCTGTGCCGAGAGAGGGTGTCTTGTCTTTCCATAGCCCTGTGGTGGATCCCGTTCATGGGAAGGTCCCCCAAGGTGCCCAGCAGAAAGGCAGGTCAGGAAGAGAGCTCCAGGCCTGGCCTGCAAGGGCTCTCACCCACTGGGGCTGTTTGCTTGGTACCGGACAGTCTCTTTCCCCCCAAACCCTGATTTTTAATGATTGATTTGTGCATGGGTTTTAAGGTTTTGTTTTGTGATTGGTTTTTTTTTTTTTTTTTTTTTTCCAAAATGGCTTGAAACACAGGTGAGGGGAGCCGTCAGAGTAGCTATTGCTGCCCGAGACCCTCCTCGCTCGGCGTGTTTAGACTATACAGTCCCTATGCCTGAAAGAAGGTGCTTGTGCCCAAAACTTGCACAGAACTTTTTTCCCCCAACTACTCGGTTGGTCTAATAAAAGATATCCCAGCTACCCAACGAAGCTTGCCTGCCTGTGTCTTAGACCTGCACGGCTACAACCAAAAACCCTCAGGTAGGGACTGTATTTTCCCCACTCAATATTGTGTAGCCCCTGGGCATGATAGCGCTGAGTGCCCCACAAGTGCTTAAGCAGAATAAAGATGCTCCCTGCTGCAGTGTCGAGAAAAACCCAGTGGATTCGACTCCTAGCACCAGCATTTTAGGATCTGCAGCTGACTCCCTTCCCCACCCTCCCACCACCTCCGTGCGCTATATCCATGCAACACTGATTTCAGCGGGGAGTGCTAACTCTGCATTTGCGTGTGGCAGCACATGATGCGAAGGAGGGGCCTTTGGAAACTGGTGGCGGGGACGGGACTCCCTTTCTTCCCGAAGGCAGGGCAAGCAGCGGGGCAGCCTTGCTGGTGCTGCTGTGGGTATAAGCCAGCAGGGGGAGAGCTGAGAGCGGCGTGGCCGTAACACGGCCCATCACGAGTCGCAAGCGAGACCTTCCCAAGTACGTGTGTTTTTTCTCAAGGATATACAAAAATGCACCCAGCACTTCCAGCTCCTTGCAGTATGGGCTCCGGGTTCCCGTCTTTCTAGGCAATGCAAAGGCTTGGAGAACTCATGCAAAGGGTTTTGCAAAATTTTGCTAGGTGCAGCTCGCTCCATGCCAGCGAATGAACGCGTGTGCACATGCACACGTGTCGTAGGAGGCCGGCGTCTCGATGCCTTCATTCCTTCTGTATCAAGTTTGCACGTCGCTTGGAAGCCTGAGATTCGATTCGCTTTCAGCGTCCTCTTTTATGAATTAATAGTAATAGGCATTTCCCTTTGAGGACTGCTCCCTGGCTAGGAAGCGGAGGACTCTGCCAAATTCAGCTCTAAACTCTGGTTTCCAGAGGGTTGGGAACTGTTTGTGATTTAAGGCTCGATGGTATTTCAGGCTGGGCCGGCTTGTTTGCCAAGTAATTTGGATGCCTTCCTTTGATCACCCTGATTATTGAGCACCACTGTAAAAGATGTACATGATTTTAATGAGGACAAACTGTCCGGCTCATAAAAGATAGCCATGGTGAGTGAAATATCTTCTGCCTGTGACAACTCAAAAGTCTGCATGATAGGGAACACGAAGCCTTTGCCATTTGGCTGAGGTGATGAATTTGTACGGTTTGCCTCGGAGCCAGAAAGGTACGGCCGCTCGGGCAGAGGGACAAATTGTGTTGGTCTCGTACAAAATCCCTCCATTTAAACAAGCAAACCTGGGTCCAGCCTTGCATGCTAGTAGTAATGCAATGAAGCCTTTGTTAAGGTTCACAGCCTTTGTTGATTTATGCAAGACCTAGAAGGTGGCTAGGTGCTTTCAAAAGCAAATTGGGAGGGGAGAGGGAGACGGGATCTTCCTGAGCTAACGAGCTTTCAGTGGAAGGTCCCCTTCCTGTAGCTGTGAGACACGAGGCAGATGCTTGCGCTTGAGTTTCCTTGTGACCAGCGGGACCTGATATGTGCAGGTCCTTGCATCTCACCCATGTCTAAGGCAGAGCAGGGCCTTATTTGAGATATGAGACCACGCATGACAGAAACAAGTGTGGACTGGGATGAGGATGCATGATGATCACCATGAAGAGATGCTGTGGTTACTTATGTGAGGGAAATGCATATCTCAATGAATCCATAGCTGCAAACAGAAAATCAGAGACGTGGAAGGAGTGGGTTTGTAAGATCAGCTCTTTTAAAAAGATGCTAAGGGGAGGGAAGTGGAGACCGTGCCTCATCATTGATCTGGAGACAACTTTCAGTAAAGGATTACTTAAAAAATATTGGCATAAACTAAGAAAAAAGCTGCCGCTGAGTGCATGTATTAAAATGCTGAATGAATGGCGTTTTATTACCTAAGGTACTCTTTCCTGCCCCGGTACTGTACGTAGCACATGGCCTCGAGCAAAACCCAGCGCAAGAGTTCTGTCGGACCAAAGTATCGTGGGATCAAGCCTTGAGCTTTACAGTACGTTGTACTGAACAGTTTTAAAGCTACCGCTACATCCAGCAACGTGGCATAGAAATTCTTCATGCTGTTTTGAAACAGTTGTATAGTGGGAGACGTCGTACGCGTTGGGGCAACGGGGGGAGGAAATGTGGACTGGAGAATGCTGCTCCGCGCATATCCCATGTGTGTGTTTAGGTCCTGGTCCGTTTGCTCATTAGGATGGATGGAAAAAACTCCCGTTGACTTCAGTGGGATTGCAATTTAGGGTATCATGACATCTGGATCTGGTCCCTTTTACTCTGGCTGTGACAGTCATGTCATGAATGGTGCAATTCAGCTGTTTGCATGATGAATTAAGGTACAACTTCTGCCCCTCTTGGAAGTGCAGTGGCTTATGTGTAAAACCTCATTAGCCTCTTGACTCGGTGACAGTGCTGCAGAAGATGGCTGCTCCGTAGAAATCCTCTAAATGGCACTCCCCTGGCACGCGGGAGAGACTTCCAGTGGAAAGTCGTGACGTTTTCAGGGACATAAACTCATCCAGGAATAGCGGTGAGTGAATTCGGCTGCTGCTCTGGGACTGCCCGCAGCTCCTGGGGTTTCAGCTGTGCTTCCAAAATACCTCGGAGAAACGTTTTGCTAAAGCCCCTCCGATCTGACCCATACAGGTGACAACCCCCCTGATCTCCGAGCCAGCGTAAATAGATGCATTTATTTAGCATGTTAGCAACAGAGGGAAGGAAATGCAGCCCCGCTCTGTAACTTGGAACAGAAAAGTCCTATAATTACACGGCGAACCAAAACATGAGGGAGCAAACAGATCACAGCTCAGCTGTTCTTTACCCTCCGCCTGCCAAAGCCGGTTGTAATCCCGCCATTCCCAGCAGCCACCATGCTGTGTGCAGGCTCGTACAACGGCTTTAAAAGTCTTGATGTAAGCCATTTAAGCAAGCCTGTCCGATATAAGAAGTGCAGCCATATAATGATGTAATATATTTGTTTAGAGCTGCAGGGATCTCCGCATTACAGAATATCTACAACGAATATTGAAAACGAGGGCGATTTTTATATTCGCTCCTAAAATAAAAAGCCAGAAATTCCGGTGTCTCTTAAGATGTGCTTGGAAGCTATATATTCTTTCCATTTTTTTGGTATTTCACTGACACTTTCAGCATTATGTTTAACGAGACGCTACGTTACCACAGATCGCTTTGGTGGATAAAGGCATTGAAGTATTTGTGGAGAAACCAACAGATAAATCTGGTTATCATTGAAGTTTCTTATAAAGCGTACATAGCAATCAAGATACTGATCACAGCAGTAAATTGAAAATATATTGAAATCATAAAGCATTGTTTCAATTTATTGGTAATATAAAAATGTTTGAACCATTTTTTTTTCCCCTCTGCCTTGTGTAGAAAGATGTGGAAGCTGTTATAGGAAAATCTGCGGTGTTGTTGCTCTAAATTCCAGTGCTGTACAGAGAAAAAGAGATGTCCTGTGTTTGTAGGTATTCGAACAACAGGAACAGTCTGGGTGTAATGCATTGACTAAGCGTGTAGTATACCGGACCATTGCATTTTTCCCCAGGGCCGGCTTCAGAGCCATTGAAATGGAAGCAGAGACTTTTGCATGGGACAAATGCTTACTTCTGTCCTCCTGGGATCTAGTTTTACTTTCTAATTTTGTCAGCTATTGGCTTAAACCCTCCTGAATACTGAGCCGTGACACAGTGGGCGATGGGCACGAGATACGGCTGTGCTTTACAAAGCACCTCTAGACGTGGCTGTGTCGGGTGCATGCCAGGTCTGTGCATTAGGCCTGCGTGTTACTTTACTTCGGCCCCTCAGGAGCCCTTCCTTGACCTTCAGGGGCACACGGGCTTTGTGCCTCTCCTCTGAAGACTTTGGCTTTTGTCACTCCGATTAAATGTGGCAAAAGCGTCGCTCAGGCTCCAAGGGTGTGGGTTGCAGCCGTGTTGGTCCAAGGACGTCGGCAGACAAGGGTCTTTGGGTAAATGCGGTATCTTTTATTAGTTGGAAAAAATCTTCTTAGCAAGCTTTCGGGCACAAACACCCTTCGTCAGGCTCTACGTACCGTCCTTCTGGGGAGCTAGTTCATGCCCACTTCTGAAAGGGGAATATCCCCCCCTTAACCTCTAGGGATCACGTTCCCTGAAATCAGCTTTTTATCAGCGTTCAAGTCAACTAATCCCTGGATAACTCGCCGGATCAGTTCATGCAAGCCCATCCTTGGCCTGGGTCGCATTTCATCAGGGGTATTCTCTTTTACTCCCCTTTCCAGTTTCCCTTCACCCTCGAGGAATTTGGAGAGAGAGAATCAACTCACTAGAGCAATATTGGGAATATTTTTGTCATCCCTGCCTGTCTCGCCCACTGGACTGTGTGCCCGTAGCACTGATACGAATAGAGTCTGTCCTTTCTTTGGTGCTCTGCTTGTTAAGCTTTAGCTCCCTAAACTGCACCAGTGTTTAGATTTTAATGGTTTCCATCCAGTGCAGGGGAAGGCTCCTGATGGCATTGCTGCCAGTCTTGACTACACTATTACCCATCCTTCTTCGATCATCTGTTTCTTTCTTTTGGTCCCACTGCTACCCCATTTTGGTTCATCCAATTATTTGCATAATATTTCTCTTCCTTAGTAACCGGCCTTTACCAAATTGTGCAGGATGAAAGGGGAAGGAGCCCTGAGCGATTGACTTTCCTGCAGCATTTTCAACTTGCAGGTAGACTCTCACAAGTATACCCCTACCATCTTCCGGCATATCACTGTAAAATGGGGGTGGCAGACTTTAAATGTTAGGGTAGGGAGTCAGAAGCTCTGACTTTCTTTCCCCAACTTTGCCACCCGACAGCCTCCTTGTGTACCCACCACCACGACTGGCCTGAGAGCCCCAGAAAACAGCTGGTGCCCAAAGCATCGTTTTCCTATTCATACTTTATTAATCTATGGACCCAGCAAAAGTGGCTATTGAAGGATTTCAATTAAGCCTGTTTCTCCAGTACTTTAAAAAGCAAAATCAGAACAGACAAAAGTTTTTCCTGTCTCATTTATTTACCATGGATTGTAGGAAAGTTTGAGTATCCTGACTTTACAAACAGGAAGCTAAGGTGACTTCTTCAAAGTCACCCAGAAAGCCTTGAAGTCTCCAAAGTCCCAGACTAGCTACTTAGTCACAATTTCACCTATTAGGTGTCTAAGTGATACCTGGATTTTTAAGCGTGATCCCAATCCACCCTGTAAAGCCACGCACACCACTTTTCATAGATGCTGCTAGGGTCGGAAGGGACCTCAACAGATCATCGATTTTAATTATTTAGTCTTAAGGCTAGGATGGACAAAAAGAGAGGTGCATGTTTGTATGCTGATTTTTTTCCCCCCGGGAACTCGACCAGGGAGGAATAGGATTGCACTTAGACACCCAAGTCATGCTGAGATGTCTCGTGGGTGGAATAGGATCTGGCCCCGAGTATGATCTGGTTCCACCCCACGTGAAACAGAAAAGTTAGCTCAAAGGTGAGTGACTTTTCCTTAAGCCTGAGATTAAGGGTTGCTACAAAAATAATGTCTTTTCTGAGACTCAAGCAGGGTGGAACAGGATTGCACCTAGGTGCCTGGGGGGTGGAATAGCATCTGGTCCTCAATGTCCCGTTGCGGCGTTCGCTCAGGACGCGGGCAGATCTGCACAAAAGAATTTGGAGCCGTCCCAGAGCTAATGGATTTAAAGTCATAGCAGCAAAAGACCGTAGGCTTTCTCTGCTGACTCCAGTCCACACGTGCTAAATCAGGTTGCCTTTGCTGCCAATGCTGCAGAACGTAACTCAGACATGTTGTTAAAGGGTTAACCCCAGCAACTGTTGGATAAGTGTAAAAATATTAATAAGGTTGCTGTGGGTTTCTCCAAAATTGGAATTTACTGTGGTAATCAAAACTAATGTTTTGGATCCATGCAACATCCCTTGTTGGAATGAAAGACTAAATTAAACGGACCGTCATAAAGAGTGTACGTAACCAAATCAATCATATTTATTGCATTTAATCAAAACTTGATTCAGTTAAATGTATTCCATATGATAGCCCTCCGATTCACATGATACACTCTTATTTCAAACCTGTGGTGCAGATCAGTAAATATTTCACCCTTAAACAGAAGGGAAGGCTCAAACTTTGTGGTGTGAGGCATTAATAGGATTAGCAGCATTCATTTGCTTGTGCCGTTAAGAGGAGGGCTCGGACATCTGAGGACAAGGCCAAGGGGACGCTCGCCGTGCACAAGCGCTGCTCATTTCATCCGGTGCTAATTTAATTTTGCGTTGTAGCCGCTTGTGCAGAGAGGGGGGAAATTCTCCACTGTGCAAAGCCAGCACAACGTCCTGGCAACCTTTTAACACCCATTGAACATCCTATTTCTGAGAGCTTCGCTAGCGTTTAAAAAGAGGCATGGCTTTGTGTCGGTTCCCTGCACAGAGAAGGTTTTTATCCTCCTGCCCTGACCCAGCACCCTGTGCTGCACGAGCAGACCAGAGCTCTGTGGAAATCCATGGGGGATCTGTGTGGGCCCAGAGGTTCACCCGAGTGTGTCACACTGCAAGGTTGAGGCATCAGGATGCCTACCTTGAAGGGTTTGCGCTGCAGCTGTGAGTGGAGGGGAGAGGCAGTGATCATGCCAGTTCTCCAGCATGGGGTGTCAGGGATCCCATGACCCCCTGTGGCATCTGAATTAAAACACAGCTCTCTCTCCTTCATAGGCTCCCACCGTAAAGCAGTGTGTATGCGTACGCTCCGTAGCGTCCCAGCTCCTGGCTTTGTTTGCTCCCTGGATCCTATGCTGTAATAGTAACAACGCCCCATAAATTCCAGGCTAAACTTTCTCCCCCAAGACTGGCCAATTCCAGGCGTTTTCCATGTACAACCCCTCTGACCCAGGCCTTAATTACCTCTGCCCTAGGAAAGGCTTCCACTGCTCTTATATCCTGGTGCTAATTGAATCCACCTGACCTGGCAATAATTGTACGGCATCTTCGGGAAGGCTTCAAGCACCTACTAGGCTGGCTGACTCGCCAGAGAAACCCTGCGTTTGCTATGCAAGCTTCTCGGGAGATTTGTGCCCAGTGGCCTTGGCATTATGCCTATTCCCCTGATTTCAGCCAAGGGGAGGGCAGAGACACAAGCTTAGAGTTGGATCCAAACTTTAAATTCCTCTATGTGCAGAATAGAGGGCTTTGGATGGACCCAGACCTGATACCGTCTGGCTGCAGAGCTTAGTTCGCTTCGGGCTGGATGGTCTGCGTTTTGTGCCCTGCCCCTTATTCTGCTTCTTCCCATGGTACCCCCGAAGTCGTATATCCTCCGTCTCCCCGGCATAATTTGTTCTGTGCCGAGGAGCCTGTTTGGTATGTTGACTTCTTCCTACGCAGAGTTTTTCCCCCCATTGTTCTCTACTGCCCAAGACAGATGGGATTTGGAACATATGGCTCTCAGAGCCAACCGGTATTTTTTTTTTTTTTTTTTAACCTAATAAAAATAAGAAAAGAAAAGGCCTGTTGGAGAAGGAGGCGATGTCCAGTCGCTTGAAGTTGTTGAAGTAAAGTCGTGACTTGTTCTGGGGGAGAGACTGTCTGTCCTCCCCGGTCGTGGGCAGCCCTGGGCCCAGACATGGTTGGTACTTATAATAAAAAGCGCCATTTGGAGAAGAGGATTTGAGCAGCCTGGGCCTTTTTTCCT
Organism: Alligator sinensis; assembly: GCF_000455745.1. NCBI lineage: Eukaryota > Metazoa > Chordata > Crocodylia > Alligatoridae > Alligator > Alligator sinensis. The sequence continues at coordinate 1,042,190 of NW_005841850.1, read as the reverse complement.
CTTCCTGCATTATATACGTTATATTAGAATTCCTCCTCGCTCTGTAGTCCGCGACATTAATCTTCCCTAAAAATGCACTCCTTCCACAAAGCCTCTCTGTATTGATCCAACAAAGACAATTATATATTTAGAGGGGGAACCAGCTGAAATGTTTGAGATTGGGCCTTCAGCTGGATTTATTATGTGTCTGAACTATATTGTCTGCCTATTTTTTATTCTAAGCCCCTATGACAGGGGTCATGTCTTCCTCTATATACTGTACAGCACTGAGCACACTGATGGGGCTATATTAAATACTAAAAATGATTAATAGCAATGTATAAATAAGCACACACTTCTGTTTTGGTTAGAGAGGGGGGGTTGGGGGGGGGGGTTTGAAGTGCAACAATACAGTCGCAGGTCCCATGCCTGCTCCCGTTGGAATTAATGACGTAAACTGGTGAGGTCCGAGCGAAAAACAACGCTCTTGGACAGCCGACATGTCCCTTTTCCCAAGGTCTGGCTCCATGCACAAAAGGTCATTCCCGAATGATGCTGTAGGCAGGTCCAGACCACAGCATCTCTCCGGAGCAGGGGGCTGTAAGGCTCCTTCCCCCAGGGCCTTTCTATCCTAGACCTTCGCCTTCCTCAGAAGGCTGCTTTAACCTTCTTTTAATAATGAGGGTTCGCTCTAATGAATCCCGTCTGCCCCGGTGAGCACCAGTAATTAATAGGCAGGCTGCCAACCACCGCTGATAGAAGAGGGGGGCAGGAGGGTCCAGCTGCGGTGTTGCGAAGGGCCAAGCTCCCACCATGGTCCGAGGAACAGGGTTTGAACCTGTCCTTTGCATAGCATGCTTCTGCAAAGGTCCGGGCTCTCGAGTTACTACGTCTTCAAAAAAAAAAAAAAGGCAGACGTTTGCAATGAAACGAGGCACGGGCGAAGGCCGGTTGTGACATTTCCGATGTCGTGTTTCGCGGGAAGCGTCTCGGGTTGGTTCCCAAGTCCTTTCTCTCGTTTCTCCCAGCCTGAAGGGAGCCCTCCCGCAGCTGTCCTCAGCCAAAGGAAGGGGCTGTTCAAGACCTCGACCCTCTCCGCAGAGCTTCCCGGTGCTACGCTAACATGGCTACGCTGCTTCCGGGTGAGGGGCTGGAAGTGTGAAAGCCTCATCCCTATAGACATGCCCTAGGGATACACGCCCAAAGGATGTTCTTGCAAGTCCTTTGCATTGACGACTGCCCCGAGAGACCGACTTAGCAGCAGCGGTAGTTAGAGACCGGGGGAGAGGCGCTGATGCTGACCAGAAGCTCTGCCTCAAAAATATTGGTATGGAGAGGATAAGAAGCCCGGCCAGCCACACTGAGAGCGTGCAGAGCCCAACTGGAAAGAAAATGAGAAAATAATGAATTGCCCGGATTTGACTGTTTCCAAACACACGCTAGATTAATGTGCAAAGTCTTCTCCATAACGCAGAAGGCACGAAATAAATCCCGCGCTGCTCGAATAATGAGGGAATCAATAGGATTATGAGGTTAAGGCTGGAGTAAACCTGAATGACAGCTGCAAAATAAATTTTAGTTGGAGGACATGGCTGAGGTTAAATGAAACATAATAAATAATTTAAAGTATTTAGGGGTGGGGAAATAGTCCAGAGATGTGAGGAATAACACAAGGCCCTGTGATCTCTAAATCTGCCCAGTGTATATCAATTGCCTGGCATGGGTTGGTTGGTTGTTTTTATTTTAGCAGCATTACATGTGCCGTGTCCCAGACTTGGCTCAGGGCTCTGTATGGAAATGGCCCTCGCTGCTGCCTGCCCAGTGCTAGCTGGGGGCCGGAGGAGCTGGGACTGGGAGCATGGTGGGCAGAAAGAGGGCAGCGTCCCTACACATGACTTGAATCCCGCGTGTAGCACGTGGGATTGGGGAGGGGACGGGCAGGGCACAGACAGCAGAGCAGCAGATCACACCGGGAGCACAGGGCGAGAAGCGGAAAGCAGAGCAGCGTGCCAAGGAGCTGTACAGGTGATGGGCTGTCCAAGAAGAACGTGATCGCATGAATCGCCTGCGTGAACTTGGAGCCCCTCCTCTGTTGCAAGGCGTTATCTTCATCGGGCCAACAGAGGCGCTGGGAGAACGTAGGGTGCGCGAGGGGGGCGCTGGCCGAGCTGGGAGGTGAGACCAAGTCGCCCTTGCATTACGAGGTGCAAAGCCACGGAGCAAAGAGGGGCAGGCTGCATCCCTGCAAAGCATTGCTGGGAGTGAAAGCCAGAGCACAGCGACGTGGCCTGGCCTGCAGGATGGAGGGGTTATTCTCCCAGCCCCTCCTCGCCACCCCCACCCGCTCATCCCTGCCTCTCCCAGGTGTTTGGGAGAAGGATTTTTCCCAGTGCAGCTGGTTCTCTTGCTTTCCAGTTCTCAGGCAAAAGTGCAAAAGCTCTTGCTTTCGAAGGGGGAGATTTGCAATTCAGCCCTTCGGGGGCCACTCCGAGATGCTTTTCTATCGGAGATTATCCCGTGTGCGGGCTGTATCCCTGCCTTGCCGTTAACATCCGTGTTGCGCTGTGCTCCTGCAACGATCGCCTGCATATGTTTTTCTAATCATTAAGCATGTGACTAAGAGATATGTCCTAACTGCCTAATGCAAGCTGACAACAGGTATTCCCCCAGGGCAAGGACGGGCGAGGAAGGATAGGAGGAAAATTACTTAAATTCAGTCCCTGGCCAGGAGATGTCTTTCTGCGTTAAGTATTTAGCATCTCTGTCAGGCTTGTGTGGTGGTAGCGTTTGAGGGCCGGAGGCAGGGACATGCCACCAGCGGTCCTGACCATACCCAGCTCTGCTGCAGGGGTCAAATCCTGCACCTCCAGCTCGGTGGGGTGCAAGGGCACTCAGCACTGCCCAGGACTGGATGTTTGTTGGAGGCGCGTTGCTTGTCGAACGCCTGCCAGTCTCGAGAGGCTTTTTGCTTCCTCTGGAGAGACTTTTAAAGTTTTAAAATGACTCATTTATTTAAAAAAAACCCAAAAAACCCTTTGGTGACCGAAGGCCAGAGTCGGACAGCCTGAATTTGTACTGACCATCACCCAGCTCTCCAGCTCGCCTTGTTTAAACCTCTTCTTGGAGGAAATTGTACCGAAGGGTAGAAGATATTGGCCTTGTCGGCATGATTCGTAGAGCAGGCGCTACCAACCCCAGGTCAGGGTCGTTGTACCACCTTAGGCAAACCACTTCTTTCTCAATGTTTCTGCCGGTAAAACCGCTGACCGTATCCACACAACCTCATACGGATATTGTGTGGGCTGAAGCGTCTTAAATTTTCAAGGGAAAGGGGGGAAAACAGGAAAAAATTAAAATCCAATTTTAAATGACAATTTTGAAGATTTTTTTTAATTTGCTTTTCACCGTTTATGCCGCTGACAGTTGTGCTTGCCTATCGTTGAACTGGGGTCAGAAGAGAAAGTGGTTGGCTCTGGTTTTCAAAGTAATCTATGCTATTTAGATATGGCTTTCATTAATCTCTCCGGGCGATGCATGTCATTCCTGCAGGCTACTTGGAAAGTCTCCTTTGTCCGTTTTATTGTTCGTAACAGATTTCTAACCACTTTCACTTCCTGGTTATTACGCGCCAGAGGAAGACAACATGGTTTGCGCAGCAGACTCTGCAGAGGGATTATGCTAAGTCCAAAACAAAACCCCACAACACCAACAGGTTTGACTGAAACGCCGTAAAATGTGCAGAGATTCGAGCATAATGCGTGGACTGTTTGTGTTACCAGGTTACAATGTAAACTTACCCCAAAAAATGTTTCCTGAAGCTGAAAGTCGAGCGTCCGATTAGAAGCCAGTTACAGGAAGCTGCGGCCGGGCGCTGGATAACTCCGAGGAGTAGAAACAGGATCGTTCGTGCCCTTCACCTCTCTGTTGTGGGGAAGCATCTGGGCCAGGTCAGCAGCCACATAAATTTCTTACCAGCGAATGACTGCTTGGTGGCCGACGCGACCGGGGTTTGATGCTTTTGGCTAATTCCCCACGGGCAGATGTTCGCGCTGCAGCATGCACTAATTGGGCCCCTGCTTTACAGCCGCGGCACAACGGGCCCTAGCGAACGACCCGCTAAGGTCTTGCGGGGTCAGGGCTGAGGCCCGCCCGAGGGAAGCTCGCATTGCCCCGACTCCTTGCGCCGAACGTGTCCGGTGGATAAATAAGCGGCTTTGCTCTGCAGATTTGGTGGTCACGAGCAAACGATTTGCACGCACAATAGACCCTTAGCGCAGATGACTCGAGGTGAGTCGGAAACACGAGCCCTCCTTGATAGGGGATGGTCTGAACTCCTTCCCCTTCCTTGCATCCTTCCCTTTAAGGGCATGGGTTTTTGGAGTCTGATCCATGAGATGCTCGCGCTTTGCAGGCCTGGGCTGCGGTGTGGCACCAGGAGCATGGGGGTAGGAGCAAGCTGGCCTCCTGCTTGCCCCAGGGTCGGGCCTGTGGCAGAGTCCACGCTGGTTCTGGCGCAGGGCATCATGCTTAGCAGCCGCTGTCGGCAGAGGCCCCTGATGGGAACAGCAGGTCAGGCAGAGCCACGTGGAAGCACCTGCCTGGAAAACACCTGCCCCTGCCGGGGCCAGCTTTGCGTCCCTTGCTTTTTTCACGAACACTAAATTCACGTTGTGGGGAGAGAGCAGTCCTGCATCCCTGACCCATCTCCCCAGCTTTGGCATCTACTCCAAGTTCCTCTCCGCCTGCTTGGAGAAGACAGATCTGTCGCTGGGGGGAAGAAATTAAAAGGGCCTCAGGGACCAACCAAAAGCGAGAGACGGCTGGGCAGTAACGAGCCGAGCCGCGTGACGACGAGGCCGCGCTTTCCGCCACATGTGGTCGCTCGGGCTATTCCAGACGCGGGCTGGGCTCCAGCACATACCTGCGCTCAGGATGCAGTGTACAACCCAGACTCCTGGTTTTTGGTTTTCGCAAAGAAACCCCCCACAGGCATCTTCCCACAGCTTGCTTGTGTATCCACAGGTATTTCCTCCCTTCCTCCTCAGCCTAATACCCTGCTGGCCCGCGGGGCTCCAAAACAGCACGTGGGAAAGGGTCGCCATCGCTTGACCTGACTCCCAGATGTAGGCAGCCTCTTCCCAGAGCGAGGGAAAGCTTCGTTCCTATGCTCCTAGAGAAGCGATCTCTCTGACGGCGGCTGTCTCTCCTGTGCTCATTGGAGACGGGTCTAGCTTCCACCGAGCCCACGGACTCCCATATTACTGAGTTCAAGAAGGGGCCTGGTTTGGGGCCCCTGAGCTACACCGCCTCTCATTTACCATCCATTCGTTTGGAGGCTGAATGACTTCTCTAATCAGCGTGCTAGCATCCAGCTTCCTACTCTTTCGGCCCCCATGCATAGTGCATTTGGCCGTTATCTATCGTTGTTAAATAAAAATTATAACAATGCCTAGTTTTTGGTCAAATCGCTAGAGACGTTTCACAGCTTTGTAGAGCCAAAAAGGCTCCCCAGCACGCTGCTAGTCTTGAGGCTAGCGATGGCCAACCGTGGTTGCACAGGCCTCCACGCGGCTTTATTTGCACCACTTCTCAGTGCTGTGCTGGGCAGTGCAGACATATACATCTCCAGTGCTGGGAACACTGCTTATTTCTACTCTGAGAAGGCAGCAATATGCCATCCTAGGGTCAGGACCGGCCTAGAGCTGGTGGCACGTGTGCCCGCTGAAACTCATAGCACCAGGATCTGGGCCTTAGCACATAGGTGCTTTAAGCTGCACCAGTTTAACTCGAATCACTCTTTAAATCAGTTTGGTTGAGCCAATGCAAAACTTGTGGCCCGCAGTCTGGAGTAAAGGCTGGTTTGATGTAGTTTAACTGAGTAAGGACTTGGCCTGAGCTAACTTGATAGTGATAGCAATGGTTTTGTACTGGTTTAAGTTGACTTTCAAAACTCAAAGCGGGCTACATCTGTGTAGGCTGGGCTTGAGCAACGTTTCATTTCCTGCCAAGGCTGTAAGGTAGGAGGCCAATTAGTGTTTGCGGCTGTGTGAACATCTGTCCCTTGGGAATTAGCTGAAAGCATCAGACCCCGGTCACATATGCCACCAACTAGTCAGCCACCAGCAAGAAGTTTTGAGCGCTGCTGCCCTGGACTCGACAACCCAGAGAAGCGGGCTCTAAATAGCTGAATGTCGCGTTGAAGGTGAAACAACCTGTTTCCCATCACCTGTGTTCAACCTGTGCACGTCCGTGTGCTCACTTCGCGTTAGGGTATCAGTGTATACAGCAAATTACTAGATTTAACACCAGTTTCTTGTATCATGTCCTAACCCTTCTCCCCAGCCATCACCCCACACTTGCATGTATTTCAACCTGTGCCATTTTGCACGGCAGGTAGAGTCATACCTGGAACCACCACCTGGACATGTCCATACCCAGCAGACCCATATTCATGCATGCATGTACACAGAGTCGTGCACATCGGTGTTTATTCCTACTGACCTACAGAGATCTGCTCCCACATATGAAAACCATCAGACATGCATTGCCTACATGTTCATGCAAACCAGGCACAAGTGACAGCTTTATACGGCATGGTGCAAAGTATGCCTTGGTGTTTAATTATAAATTGCTAGAGTGCATCTGGAAAGTTGGGGATTGTCCTGTTGGAGCAGGGGGTTGGGCTAGATGTGACCTCCCGAGGTCCCTTCCTAACCCAAATTTTTTATGATTCTATCATTAATCTAGAGGAAATCTTTGGAAAAAACTCTTAACCATAAGGACAGTGGGGCAAGAGGCTAAGCTGTCTCAGGAAGTTGTGGGCTTCCTTTCCACTGCAAGGGGAGGTTGGAGAGGCGTCTGTCGGGGATGGTTTAGGGACACATGACGCGTCTCCCTGAATTCCCTGGGATACTTGGCAGGATGCAGAGTCCTTCAGGCACCCCAGAGTTTGCATGTGTGGTCTGTGGCAAGTTATCATCAACATGGGAGACGAATCAAAAATCAGAGGCCTCCACAAGCATTGGGCCAGCATGGACAAGGCCCTCCAGCAACTTTTGCCACCAGCGCACAGGAGTGACGGGGCTGGTATTGCATCTGGTCGCCTCTGACTCCTCAGCCTGGACGGCCAGTGGGACTGAGCACAGGCAGGTTTCAACACCAGGCTGGAGCAGGGCTTGATGTGTGAAAGGCTCTTGGAAAGGGACATCACTTCAGTTACGGATGGAACAAGTTGATCTAACTCTTGAAGGCTGTTACTCGAGCAAAATTGTCCTGCAGCCCTGGGGGACCCTTGTCGGTTTGGGACAATCTGATCAGTCTTGGAAAGAGGAGAGTATGAGCGAGAGCTTAGATGCAAATTCTGCCTCTAACTCCAGCCGTGCCGACTTCACCGAGCGCTCTCAGCCGCTTCGCTGTTTTACATTGCACGTGAATCCCAACACTGGTGCCGAGGTCAGGAGAGAATCGGCCAACACCTGCCTTGTGAAAGCGATCCCGCCGTGTGCCGAGACGCCGTGCCGGGATCGCTGCTTCAACAGCTTGGGTTTGATTTTTCGAGGCAGCGGTTTTTAGGGACAGCTAACAGTGGAGGTTTTGTACAGTAAGCAGAAAACCTGGTTTGAAGTTGCTCTGCCGGGGGGCTGTTTTTCCAGTGCAGGGGCTACCTATTGATTTCTTTTTCAGTGTCGCCAGAGGCTTCTTTAAGGTTGCAATGTAGACATGGCACATTAGTCTGCACTGAATATTGGCAGGAAAGTGCATTTGTTTGGGGTTTTATTCATTGGAGAAACACACTCTCTTTATCACCTAAAGCCCGCAGGACTCAGGAGAACAGGAGCGTGGTCTTCAAACCCTCCCTTCTCCAGCCGAGGTATAACCGCAAGATGGGAGGGGAGGATCCTGGAGTGGCCCGCAGCCCACACCTCCTAGCCTGTGTCAGGACCGGAAAGCCCAGCTGGAGAGCTGAGGTGCAAGATCCCTAGAGGGGAACCGCAGAGGACAGAGAGAGGCAGCAGCATCGCTCCCAGCGATGGAAAGGGGGATGGAGGGGGTCTGGAGAGTGCCTCAGGTGAGATCCCTCTCGACCTGTAAAACTGCATAGGCTGGAGGAGTTCTGCATTACTTGGGACTATAGGTCAGGCTCTCGGCAGCTGCACGCCAACGGCTGCCCACGAACCTTGTGTTTGTCTCTGCGGTGCACAGCCACCTGGGAAAGCACGTGAATCCTCCCGCCAGACTCCCAGCACCCTCCCGGCTGAGCGCAAGGAGAATCCCCGCAAACTTGCAGGAGCAAAGCTATGACACACAGTCTAGTGCTCCTGATTTCATACAGTAGAGGACGCCCCATCTGCATGTGTATGGGCGTAAGCACACGTGCAAGAGAGGAATCAGAACTCATGGCAGAGGTGATATCTTTTATTATTTTTGCAACAAAAAAGAGGTGATATCTTTTATTATTTTGCAAAGTCTTGAATTGCAAGCTTTCAGGCACAAGTACCGTTCCTCAGGCACAGGACAAAAGATTGCAAAAGTTCTCCCAGGTAGAAATGAAAGTTCATATTTCATACGGCTACAACCTGACACCATGCAAGAGAGGGTGACTTGTTACATGCACTCATGCGTATACAACCACACATGCTCGTACATGCTACATAAGCCGGGATGTTGCAGTGTTTAATTTAAATGCATATTTAATGCCATTCATAATTCAGTTGAAGAAGGTAAAGGGGGACAACTGACAGTGCCAGGAAAGCCCTTGTGTAGCTTATGTTTTCAGAGTGCCTCCCAGCACCGACTGGGAGGCGAGGCAGCCCAGCTGGAGAGCTGAGGTGCAAGATCCCTAGAGGGGAACCGCAGAGGACAGAGAGAGGCAGCAGCATCGCTCCCAGCGATGGAAAGGGGGATGGAGGGGGTCTGGAGAGTGCCTCAGGTGAGATCCCTCTCGACCTGTAAAACTGCATAGGCTGGAGGAGTTCTGCATTACTTGGGACTATAGGTCAGGCTCTCGGCAGCTGCACGCCAACGGCTGCCCACGAACCTTGTGTTTGTCTCTGCGGTGCACAGCCACCTGGGAAAGCACGTGAATCCTCCCGCCAGACTCCCAGCACCCTCCCGGCTGAGCGCAAGGAGAATCCCCGCAAACTTGCAGGAGCAAAGCTATGACACACAGTCTAGTGCTCCTGATTTCATACAGTAGAGGACGCCCCATCTGCATGTGTATGGGCGTAAGCACACGTGCAAGAGAGGAATCAGAACTCATGGCAGAGGTGATATCTTTTATTATTTTTGCAACAAAAAAGAGGTGATATCTTTTATTATTTTGCAAAGTCTTGAATTGCAAGCTTTCAGGCACAAGTACCGTTCCTCAGGCACAGGACAAAAGATTGCAAAAGTTCTCCCAGGTAGAAATGAAAGTTCATATTTCATACGGCTACAACCTGACACCATGCAAGAGAGGGTGACTTGTTACATGCACTCATGCGTATACAACCACACATGCTCGTACATGCTACATAAGCCGGGATGTTGCAGTGTTTAATTTAAATGCATATTTAATGCCATTCATAATTCAGTTGAAGAAGGTAAAGGGGGACAACTGACAGTGCCAGGAAAGCCCTTGTGTAGCTTATGTTTTCAGAGTGCCTCCCAGCACCGACTGGGAGGCGAGGCAGTACTTCTCTGCCCTGTCTGTTTTCCCGTCCGCGGCTCAAGTGATCTGCCCCAGGCCACAGAGGGGAGTCGGTGTCAGAGCCCAGCCTGTAGCTCCTGTCCTGTTCGCAGACTGCAAACCCCCACCCCGTCTCCATCCCTCCCCAGCCGGCAGGATGCAGCCCGGAGCTGGCGCTCGGAGGCAGGGAACTCCACTGAGCAGGTACGGGCTGAAGTTGAGAAATCACGACGTGTGAAATGAAAGGGGAAGCACTGGATCTAAAGAATCGCCACAACTGCTACAAGGTGTTTCTGAAGCTGTCATCAAACCATCTGCCTCCTTTCCATAGGTAAATAACCGCGGCGTAGAAGGCAGCCACCGCCGTTCCTTTCGAAGCGCGCCGGGGCGAGCCGGAGAAGCCCGGCCCCAGTCCCAGCGGTGACTTCTCCTGTATGCAGCATGGTACAGAGCCCGGAGCAATGGCAAACGTAGCTGCCAAGGTTAGGAGGAAAACAAGGGAGACGAGAGCTTCCTGCTATTTGCTGCGTGGGGCTGGGAAGGGAAAGGAGCAGAACCGCCTTTTCCATGTCGTGGCTGCTCAGTAAACCCCTGTGCTGCAGCACCTCGCTCCTCATAACTCATCTAAGGGACACCCCGGCTGGAGGGAAGCATGCAGGCGACTGAGAGAGGCGCTGCTGGTTCCTGGGGAGAATTTATAGCTCTTGGTTTAAGAACCAGGCCGGCTCTGGAGCAGGGGGCACACGGGCTCAGTGTGCCCGGGGCAGGTCTGTTTCCCATTTTTATCTCCGTGAGCTGCTTTCTGCGCTCGCGGTTCTGGTCCATGCACTGTAGCAACCCTGTCAACAAGCGAGACACGGTCTCAGTGCTGCCGAATGCTGATTTCCTCTGACTCCTGCCTTGCGTCACCTCCTCTAAGGAGCATGCATGCAGCGGGTCAGGGTTTGCACCTTGTGCAGCGTTTCCAGGTGAGGGGAGAAGGAAAGCAGGCTGCGTGCACGTTTGTTATGGATCCCAGGGCACCCTTCGGCAGATTAGCCACGTTAACTGTGCTGTCACGGGCAACTTCTCCCACAGGCTGCAGTTCCCATTCAGCTGTCCGGTTGCTTTAAATTCCCATCCGAGGGTGCGGACAGCCGAGCAACCTCGAATGCTTTCAAATGATTGCGCTTTGCAGCTGACCCGCTGCAACTGTTTCATCTGTCCGCTCTAAGCGGAAGATAAACCATTGCAACCTTCAACCTGTTTTATCCTGGGCTAGGGTTGACACTGGTTAACCTCTTCTCCACTGGAACAGAAGCAGGCCAAGTGTGGTTACTTTGGTTCAGCTGTGGTGTACTTCCAAGCCGAAGCTCTTTAAAACCAGTTTAGTGTTTGCATCTGTCGGCAGCCTGAGCACCCTGCCTAGCTGGCTAAAGAAGGCTACACCTCAGTGAGGGGTGGCACATCCTCTAGGCTGTACGTGAGATCTTATGGGGCAGATCGTACTGTGCTTTACCTGCTACTTTGCCTTGCTTGTGGAGGCACAAGGTGGCTGCAAAGCAGCAGCCTATGGGTTGGTCTGGAGTAAGATGAAGCCCCAAGGGCTGTAGCACGAGGGGATCGGTTCTTTCCTGGCTTCTAGCACATGGGGTGTGTGAGAGCCCAAGGCCCTCAGAGAGTGTGAAGGGATGCAAGACAGGTGCATGCTCATGCACACATGCACGTGCACACACACACACACACACACATGCCTGTACCCCTCTGCTCCTCAGCTGCACCACTCCCAGCGTGTGAGGATCATGCCCAGTGCAAAAGCAAGCAGCTCTTGTTTTGCACCAGGACATGCCAGTAACGTGGCAGCCAAGTCGTGGTGGATGGGTCGGAGAGTCGTGGTGGATGGGTCGGTTTCGACCTGGAAGGGTGTGGGAAGTGGGGTCCCGCAGGGCTCGGTCCTTGGACCAATACTCTTTAATGTCTTCATCAGCGACTTGGACGAGGGAGTGAAGTGTACTCTGTCCAAGTTTGCAGATGACACAAAGCTATGGGGAGAAGTGGACACGCCGGAGGGCAGGGAACAGCTGCAAGCAGACCTGGACAGGTTGGACAAGTGGGCAGAAAACAACAGAATGCAGTTCAACAAGGAGAAATGCAAAGTGCTGCACCTAGGGAGGAAAAATGTCCAGCACACCTACAGCCTAGGGACTGACCTGCTGGGCGGCACGGAAGTGGAAAGGGATCTGGGAGTCCTAGTGGACTCCAACATGAACGTGAGTCGGCAGTGTGACGAAGCCATCAGAAAAGCCAACGGCACTTTATCGTGCATCAGCAGATGCATGACGAACAGGTCCAAGGAGGTGATACTTCCCCTCTATCGGGCGCTGGTCAGACCGCAGTTGGAGTACTGCGTGCAATTCTGGGCGCCGCACTTCAAGAGGGATGCAGATAACCTGGAGAGGGTCCAGAGAAGGGCCACTCGAATGGTTAAGGACCTACAGACCAAGCCTTACGAGGAGAGACTAGAGAAACTGGATCTATTCAGCCTC
>NW_005841850.1:1023212-1029849 GCF_000455745.1 Alligator sinensis | reverse complement strand
TTCCTGCCTATGCAGGGGGTCGGACTCGATGATCTATAGAGGTCCCTTCCGACCCTAACATCTATGAATCTATGAAAGTGCAAAGGTGCACGGTCCAAGAATGACTGGGGGGCATAAGGCGGTGGCTGCCTCTTGCGCCAAGGCAAAGCCTGTGTTTCTGATGCCCAAGGGCAGGTATGCAGAACAGCTAAACTTTTCCACTGGATTTTACAAGACTGTGTAACTTAAACACTGACAGCTGAATCCATCTCCTGGTGTAACTCCCCTAATGCCAGTATCCAAACACTTCCAAGGGCTGCGGTACATTGTGAATCTCCTGTCTCTCTGGCGACTTGCAGTTGAAAAGGGGCTACTACTCTGGTCCAGAGTCTCCCCATCTTCAGTCTCTGCAGAGTCACCTGGGATGGCCACTAACCAAAGGATGCCCTACAGACCCTGGTCTTTGCTTCCAGCAGCAGACTGGTAAGCTGGAGAGCTTTGTGGGCAGGGGGTGCTTTGGGGAGAGCCATATAGTGCAACCCAGTGTTGCTTGTATAGGATGTGGCTGTCAGCTAGTCCCCTGGTCTACTGGTGGGAGGCAGGATGGTTCGGTGGCTGAGATGCTGGTGGGGCTGGGAGAGCCCAGGTTCTCTCTGCTGCCTCGGACCACGGCTGCGAAGCACACGCCACCCGCCCACGGCTCTCCGTGCAGTCCTGAACTAACCCAATAAGCACACGTGAGACTGGGGGCCTGCGAGCAGTGCTAAGACAGCGCCGTCAGGGGCAGGGATGAGCCAGTCTGGAGTGCACGGGGCCTGCTCTGCAGCAGGGCCCTTGGCTCTGTGTCTTGGTTCCCCGGTGTAACATAGGGCGCATGGCACCCTTACTCCCAGGGAGGCTGTGCGGATGAATGCAGGCGAGGGACTGAGCCGTGACAACGATGTGGAAGCGAAGAGACTCCTGTTCTTGCAAAATCCTCCGTGAGCAGATGCCTGGGTGCAGTTTGCCCGGCTGTGCAGGGCGGGGGCTTGTTTTCAGTGCCAGACTGAGCTGCCACAGGTTGCACAATCCTGGCCCAGACCGATGCCTGGTGCCAGCCCCTGCTTTTTCACGAGCGCAGAACTGGCTCGTAGTTAAAAATAAAAAGACACAGGGTGACCTCAGGAGTGTAATCTAGAGCTTTTAAAGCTTGGATTCCTTTCACTCCCCACACATCTCTCCTCTGCTCCAGCCTGCTCATTTCTCTTTCTCCGCAGTAAACTTAAACCCTCGCTAAAGTGCCCAAGGAAGACGCCATAGATGAAATGTTGTTTTAGCTTAATTTCCTATTCCTAACATATGCTTTAATTAATGTCATTTTGTTTGATTTGCTGCCAGCGTGGCAGTGCAGCACTTCCTTCGTTTCTCAACCTCTGCAGTAACCCTGTGGAAATCCATATCGGGTGTACATGGCTTAGCTAATCGGTTGCCTTGCATTAGTCTGGAGCGCCTAGGGTTTTTTTCTGTGCACGGTCCCAGCGCTGCAATGTCCCGCTGAGGTCACTGGGAGTCCTGCTGGGCACGGACAGGAAGATCGACCTGTGGTTTTCAACCTGGGGGCCCCGAGGGGTCCACGAAAGGTGACTATGATCAATCAACTGCATGTGAAAACGCACACTTACAATTCAAAGGGGCCCACACCTCCACTGGAAATTTTTTAGGGGTCTGCAAATGAAAAAAGATGGAAAACCACTGCCCGGGGGCCTGAGAATGAAGTGCAGGTAAAGTCCCTAGAGACGATCATAGACAAAAGATGCTCGATCAGTAAATATGATTGCTGGTAGACCGCCCAGGAAGCTGAAGCACGTAGCTGGCGTGTCAGAGGGGGCACAGCGAGCCAGGGGCAGAACAAAGGACTGCTCTTGGGACTCCCGGTTTGAAATCCCTGCTCTCCAGCTACTTGGGATGAGGCAGAGGCACCCAGTCCTTCTAGCAAGCTGCCTCAGAGCATCATTTCTAGTACAGTTTTGCTCCCAGAGAGTCTGGTTCTTCGTTGCTTGATTCCCAACTTGCTTGGTAAAAAAAAAAGGACTTTGTTCTATTTCTAGCACGGGGTTATTGCCAGGGCCTGTCTGCGCAGCATGCTCTTTGCATGTCGTCGTTTGGTCTCGGAAAGCCCAAGCATGTCGCTTGTTCTCGAGCGTGTTTAAGGTGCAGGGGGCTGGACCCGATGATCTCTTCTAGCCTCATCATCCATGAATATGAATCTATGGAGGGGGCAGACGTGTGGGCACCTACATGAGGGAGCCAGGCTTTCCATGTTGATACCTGCAGATGAGAACCTGGGGATCTGAGTCTCTAACTTTATGGGCACCAGGCATGTTCCTCAGGACAGTGTGCTCATTGGTAAATTAGTCTGGTCCTTACAGGTAATGCAGGACTTAGCTCTCCTGGAAGAAGTTTGCAAGGTGGATTGGGCTATGTTGGCTGGAGCACGCAAAGACCATGCCCTATAGCTGATGTGGCTCTGCTAACAAAATCCCTTGTGTAGACGCAGATCTGCCGCTCTTCAGGGGCTGGGGTTAGAGCAAGTCTGGATGCTGCAAAACTCCTGCTGTTGGCAGAGCTACCTCTGCACAGAGGGGCCCAGCCCCCCTAGCGCTGCCACCAGAGCTGAAGCCATAGCAGCACCTTAGCGGGGTGTGATGAGCTCAGTGGAGCTATGCTAAGAAGGCGCTTGCCCCCAGAGCCGTGACGTGTCTGGTCTTTGATTGTTTTGACCAAGGCCAGTGCAACAAATGACCTCCAGGGAGCAAAATCCCTTGTGACCCGAAGTTTTCATTTTATTTTCAGAACTTATCTCCAAAGGAAGTAAGGGATTGGCAAGACCTGGGAAGTCACTGATTGCATTTACTGGGGAGCAAGAGATTTGGCTGCATTGCTCAGCAACACAACAGCTGGATCCTGTAGCTGCTGCTTGTAGGGATGAAGCGGCTGTCGGCGCAAGGAGCCCAATAGCTGAGAGCACCCTCCCCTGTGGTCTGGTAGGTATCCGACAAGCTGCAGTCTCCCCTCCAGAAACTTTCTTCGGGTTGGTTCGTGCCTAGTGAACCACCATCAGCTGCCACTGGATGGTTAGCAAAGCCACTCGTTCCTGCTTTTCTCATCATCCAGTTTATTTGGTTTCCCTGTCCCAGGCGAAAAAGACATTATGTTCACTGCTGCTTTATCTAAATGGATGTGAGATAACAATTCCCTGTACAGCTGTGGCCAGAGGAGTATTCGGCACTGGTCTGTCCAGGACTGAAATGCACAGTGGGCCTGAAATGGCCCCTTTCCCAGATAGCTCTTAGGAGCAAGACTTTCCTACTTGTCTCTTTGCTTCGCATTTCATCCACCCTTTCTTGCCCTCTAGAACAGAAGGCAGATGTGAGAGCGGATGCATGCTCTTTTCCAGCACGGACATCTCCCCGCTCTCTGCTTTTCCCATTCCTTCCCCTCCCACTACCGACAGGGAGTTTTGGATGCAAACCCACAACTAAATCCTCTTTTGTCAGGAGAAAATTCCCAGCTCCCCGGCTCGATCCTGCCCGTGGACACGCACCCCAAAGGCAGTGGAAGACAGCAGGATGCTCGAGTGTCAGATGCATTTGCTCTCCAAGTCCTCGGGAATTCGGCTCCTCTCCCTAAAATGAACCCTTGTGCTTTGGTCTCCCAGCTCTGATGGTAGAAACAGCCCAACACGGAGAACTGCTCTTCCTGACCCTGCACCATTAAGGTCAATAGGAATTGATTTTGCTCTTGGCTTCACGGGAAACATCGGGGTCTTGTGTTCCTACCAGGAGAGGGCTAGGACTTGTATGACTGTCTGAGAGCAGCGCCCAGCGCTCTGTTGTGCTACGGCTTGAGACTGAGGATTTGGAGCCGGATTCAAACCTGGTGGGAGCTGCTTGTCTCAGGCTGTACTTTGGTGTTTATTTTCTCAGCTGAGTGAGGAGAGCAAGTGCGTGTCCCATCACACGACTGCCCTGGATCCCCCGTTTAATACTGCCCACCTCCTTTCTCAGCCTCCCTAGGAATATCTACTCCCCTCCTGACTCCTCCAGTTCATCAGCCTCCGGCCCCTTTCCCGGCTCTCTCTTGCTTCCTAGCCACCCCCCGGTGTCGTGAGGGCCACCTCCTCTCGGCAGCTGGAGGTACATTTGCGCATCCTCAGGCCGCACGAGGATCTTGAAGAAGTTGAGAAGTTTCCATGCCGTGCCTTTATTTTCTCTCTTTTCTCCGTCAAGTCAAACTACTCTTAGATTCTCCCGGACTCTCCCAGCCCGAGTCTCTGAAGCTTCTTGATTTAATTTGGGCATCAAAAGCTTCCAAGTGCTATTTTTGGGCTGGAACGTCCTCGGCCCTAACTAAAGCCCCATGCGGGTTTTCCTTTTTACCTGCGATTAAACCACTGTTACTCGCCCGTCCTAACCAGTTTGTCTCTTGGGTAAATCCAGATGTTTCTGGACACTTCCTGTTCCTGCGGTCTCCCCCGCGCCCATCGTGTTCATCCAGGATTCGATAGCACAGCTCTCCTTGATACCTTGGAGTCATTTCCAGTTGAAAGGTCAGCGGTGGTGTTCTCCGTCGTGGTTTTCTTACCATGTTTTGTGCTGCTGATGACGAAGCGAGAGGGAGATCCTCTAGGGCTTCGTAAGACGGAGACCATGTCTGTTAAGTTCAGTGAGGCCAATCCTGCCTGGAAAGAAAACGTGGAGTCTGTGCCTGGCTCACCCACTGGGAAAAAGAGCCGGTTTCTCTTTGCAGCAGTCAAAGCTGGAGAAAACCCAAGAGTTGGAGATTAAAGAACTGACTTAAAATGTGCGTTTTTGGAAGGTGGTTCTCACCGTGCACTTGTCCGAACAGCAAGATCCGGAGCCGTGATAGCGCACTCAGACGATGCGTGGAGACGTGCCTGCCCGCGAGACGTTGGAGTAGCAAGAGCAGGATTGGAAAAAAAAACAAACCCCATGAACTGCTAATTAACTAAAAATATTGACCGTGGCGTCAGTCTGACCCAATCGCTGCCAAGGCTGGGTGAATGCGACTGGGGCCAGCTCCCGAAACCCTGGGCCAAATCCCCAAATTCTGGGCTCGCCGGGCAGCTGAGTGGCAGCGGTAGATACAGCACTGCAATGTGGGCCTATTCCTGGCTCTGCCACAAATCTGCTTGTGACCACTTTTCTCTGCCCCCCATTTGCACTCCCCCCTGCGTGTGCATCTCGCCCGATTCATACGTGAACTGTTCAGCCTGGCAGGGCCGAGCGCAGCGTGACCCGGATGTTGAGGAAGCTGCTGTAAAACAAACAGAAATAATACGCGGGGTCAGAAATTGGCCCCGCGTCCCTTGATTGCCTCGCATAAGAACGAGGTGCAAACAGTACGGAAGTGCCACGCTTGCCCCAGCCTCATTTTGGCATGCACGTCCCTCCGGACAAGACGATCGGCTGCGTTGTGCAGTTTTCTTGAGGGGGCAGGATGTAGAAAAGCTTCAAATATTGTAGCGGCTGCCATCGGCAGGCTGGCGGGGAATCGCCTGGTTTGCGGCGTGTTGGCGTGTTGCGTCGCGCTGCGCGGGAACCCACCCAGACGTCACGGAGGTTGCGGAGTGACTTGCACGTTGTCCCTGTGTTGGGTTTAACAAAGTCTTGGGTCATCCCACGTCCCACGAGCTTAACCTCCAGGTTTCCTGGGTCTTCCTGCTGTCACCGGATGGCCCCTATCAAACACGGCACCGAGTGATGGCAGGACCCGCTCCCCCTTCCAGCACGTGCCACGAATGCCCTTGGCGAGGGCCGAAGGGCTGCTGCCGAGCGGCCCTGCGGAAGTCCCTGCCCCAGCGGCGTGCCCCTTGGGCACGAGTCGGTAGCTCAGCCATTGCACGCCTAAAAGTGCGGTTCCTCCTCCTCCTCCTCCTCTCAGAGGAGAGCTGCCGCTGAGCCCCTGACCCGCGGTCAGCTGGAGGAGGCAGGATGCTGACTGTGAGTAGCTGAGGCGTCAGGACAGCACCGGTTTGATCTCCTGTCACGAAACCGCGGGCATCGTCGTGGCGCGCGCGGACCAGGCCCACGAACACGACCAAGGGCCGTCTGGAAAGGACAAGCCCGCCGGTTTGCAAAGGGATCCAGCCATCCCAAGTCACCGCCGCTCTGTGCACGGTGCCAAACGCAGCTGTAAATACCAAGCAGAGGAAGCAAACGGGTTGGGTTTTTTTTTTCCCCCCTTGTTTCTGGCATGGGAGGCCCCAATAAAAGATGGGGCGGCTCGGGCTGAGCGCTCTGCAAACGCCACGTGAAGACGGGCGTCGCTTGTAACAACAACAACAACAACAACAACGGAAAGGAGAGAAGAGAAAAGGCTTGCAAACACGACCTGCGAAGGACGGCCGGGGCCAGCTCCCACCATGGACGGGTAAAAAGAGAGAGGCGGAGGGAAAGCGGGGCAGTGCACAGCGCAGGGGGTCTGCCCTCACCCGCCGCTGCCTTTTAATGCGGGGTTCCCCCGGGGGAAGCAGCCGGGGCCGGCCCGCGGGGCTTGCAGGTGAGTCCGGGGGTGCCGTCCCGTCCCGTCCCGGGGGTGGGTGGGTCGTGCCTGCCCTCGGAGGCGCCCGGGGCCCGGGCGGGGGTGGAGCGTGGCG
>NW_005841850.1:993137-1022964 GCF_000455745.1 Alligator sinensis | reverse complement strand
CGGGTGGGGCTGGCGGCAAACGGGGAGCCCCCGCACGCCGCACAGCGGGGGCTGAGGGTCGCCCGCACGCCTGCCCTCGCCTCAGCGCTGCCTTGCGGGCGCTCGTCCGCTCTGTCCAGCCTGAAAAACTCCAAGGAAAGCGCTGGGGAGCTAGGGCCAGCGGGTTTGTGCGTGTGTGTGTGTGTGTGGTGTTTGTTGGGTTGTTTTTTGCAGCCCCCCGTCCCCTCTCCTCCTGTGTCAAAAGCGGGAGCTGTACAGTTGTGCGTGGTGTTGTCCATTCGGCCGAAGCGCGCTCGCTGGATGGGGCCGCGCTGCGACTAAGATGGATTCGGCGTCTCTCTCGTTTTTGGCAGGGGGCACTGGAGGTTTCGGGCCCCCTTCTCCTGCCGCGCGCTCGGCACAGGGCTTGCTTTACTCCTCCAGAGCGCTTTAAGGATAGGCCGTCGGGGCCCTGTCTGATGGCGTCCTGATCGTTTCCTTTTTTCGTTTGTTTGTTTCGGGTTTTTTTATTTAAATGTTTCCTTTGGTCATTTCTTTTTTTTTTTTTAATTTTTCTTTCGGTTAGACAATCGAAAACATCAAAGTTTATCTCCATGAAAAAGAACTATGGAAGAAATTTCATGAAGCCGGCACCGAAATGATCATAACCAAAGCAGGCAGGTTAGTAAAAATATTTGTATGTGGGGGGTTTTTTTGTTGCCGTTGTTCAGTATGAAATGTGCCCGTTTGCTGATCGTAAATTAAGTTTTCGAAGTACTGAGAGACTTAGCGTTGATAACAGGTATCCAGGTTGCGGCCGTGTTGGTCTAGAGGCAGAAGCAGTCAGCACTCGTGGTGGAGGTGATCTCTTTTATTAGACCAACTGGATTTTTGCAAAAGAAAAATTATTTAATTGCAAGCTTTCGGGCGCAAACGCCCTTCATGAGGCATCGGAGAAAAGATTGCAAAAGTCCTCCTGGGTAGAAATGATTGGGGAATGATAGGGTTGATCGCTGAATTTGAAGAAATGCGACTGCGATTGCAAATTCGTCGTGTGGGTCGAATTCTGCATGTATTCTAAGCACCGCTTGGATGTGGCTAGAAGTGAGCGTGCCATTTTAAGAGAAGCAAAAGATACAGCTTTGGACAATGTGCTTTGATTGCCTGAAAAACCCGGATTTGTTTTATTCGTTTGTGGCGAAACTTCATTTTATAATTTCTCAGTCCTTTTTGCATGAAAGCAGGAAGAAACCTCCTCGGGAGGGTGCAGTAGGAAACGCTGTGGGTCTGTGGAAAGAAGGGAAACTTAGAATGAGACATCTCCTGATAATCCTGTTTTTTAAGCCTCTATCGAGCGGCGGGTAGAAGCTGCCATTTTCTGCGTGCGGATAGCCAGGTGGGAATTAGCCCGGCTGTGCCTTAGACTGTAAACTGTTCTCTGAAACACCTCCGTGCGCTTGCTGAACGAAGGGCACGCTCAGATAAATCGGTGGGACTTGAGGATGCTCAGCCGGTGAGGTGGCCCTCAGTATATTGTAGGACTAAACCCTATTTTAACCCCAAACCCATTTTAAACTTTGCACACGGTGGCATTGTGAATCCACGCCGCGGCGTGAACAGGAGACCTTGCCAGGCACCAGTCTGACAGTCAGATTGCTCGGCTCTTATATGATCCTACTGAAGTCGGTGGCAAGTCTGCCCTTGGGACCAGGGGCCTGTTACTGAAAATTAAAAAGCCCTTGGGATCAGGGCCCTATTATTGAAAATTAAAAATTACTTCAAGTCCTTTAAATTCAAAGGCAGCTCAGTTCGGTACCGTCTTTCTCTGGCAGCTGCTGCTTCTGTGCAAAATTGTGCTGGGGAATCATAAGGGGTAAAGGAAACCATCGGGAATGGCGGGAAATGATTAGGGCAAAAATGCTAAATTCCACGTAGAGTTCCTGCTTCTCCCTGAGCTAAATCCAGCCCCGAGATCTGTACTCTAGGACAGCGGGTCTCAACCTTTTTTTGTATCGGGACCCTTTTGTAAACTTGGATGGCCCGTGCCCCTCACTCCCGACCCTCTGCCCCCCACCACCAGGCCCCAGCCCCCCGGTATGTGGGGCACGAGGGGCCCCAAGCAGCCCCTCGCAGGCTGGAGCTCTGCCAGCCTGCCGAGGAAAAGCTGCGGTTCCCCACATTTTTCTTCCTTTAAGGAGAATCGCTTTTTAAAGTTTGTTGCTCCATTTTTAAAGTTTGCACCCCTTTCGTGTATTCTCGTGACCCACTTCTGGGTCGCAGCCCACGGGACTCCTAGGACTCTGCTACCAGGGGCCGGCTCCCGAGGGCAACCGTGTCCTGTTCACGGCCGACAAGAAACCAGTGAGCGCGTTTCCTAACTGGCAGCCTGTCTGCATTGTTGCTCTCCTCTGAGCCCTTCAAGGGCTGTTTTCCCCTTTCCCCGTGCCCACAAAAACGCAGCTCCGTAACTGCTGGCAGCGGCGGCAAGGTGCGCTGGGATCTCGTTCCAGCAAACTGAACCTTCCCATGAATCACAAGGGGATGGGGCAACACCGTATTTGTGTATCCAGGTCAGCTACTTTAAATTCCTGGTGCTGTGCAGTTTTGTTGGCAGGATGGCCCAGTTTGTTGGTTGTGGTGCAGGGAGGGACTCATCCTCCATCCGCACTTGGCTTTGTATGGTCTTGGGGCCTGGTGTTTAACCCTTAGCTGATGTGATCAGTCCCGTTCCCTCCAAGAGGGCTACTTACTGCTCACGGAAACAAAGGCGGCAGGATCAGTCGGCTAGTTGGCCCTACATTTATAGTATTGTGTGAGAAGTAGTAGGCATTAACCATGCTGTAGACATTACACCTCTCCCATGCATTTGTTATCTCCGTGTCAGCCTCTGTTTAGCTTGTCTGAACAAGTCCATACGGGCAGGGCTCGGTCCTACGTTCTTTGCTCGCTTGGAGCGTCCCGGGACGTCCGGTTCATGCTTCATGCTGGGACAGAGTGGCTCTGGGGATTGACCCCAGGATATGAGGCCCTTCATTTCCTGATTACCACGTCCAGATTCTCTGCTGGGGAAAATCAGTGCACCTCTATTAAAGTCAGCGGGGTGGTTCGGGTTGACCACAGCGGAGAACATGGCCCTCGGCTTGAAACGGGGGCCCGAGTCGGTACGGACGAAATGCCATTCTGCTGCAAGGGCTAATTGCCGAATAACAGAGAGTGAGTCAGTGACTTCACTTCTGTTCCTTGCGGGCGGTTACAATCACTGTCACCCTAAATGGAAACTCGACTGGCAACTCGGGGAGCCTCAGCAGAGTAGGCAACAATGGACTGGGCCTGGAAACTCGGTTTAATCCACCTACGGGTCAGCGAGGGCTGTGCTGGGGGCTTTGTGTGCACATGTGCCTAAGTTACCACTGCCTTGCCTTTACCTGCTGTGCAGTAAACAGGACTTCGGTCTCCTCCCGGCCCATCACTCCAGCAATTCTTGCCAGCCCTGATATTAAAACTATCTAAAATAGTTAATAAAAGCGTTAAACTCAAGCATGAGCCATGTTAAGCCCAGGGCAGATAGGACTAATATAGCGTCATAGCTCGTAGCTGAGCCATGAGTCAAGCCCTGCAGCGCCAATTCTGGAAACTGAAAAGTCCCGCAGCAGAAGTGTGCAGTTTGCAGTCCTTATTTCAAACCTTAGCGCACCCAAGCCGTTTCAATAAACAGCGGTAGCAGCAGCAGTCCTCCCAGAGACCAGAGTCTGATATTTCAAGGGGAATCGGAGCAGGTTTTCATTTTTCTGTCAGCAAAAAAAAATAAATACAAATACGGCTCTAACTGATTTTAAGCACCGTTTATGCCCCTGATCCGGGGATCGTCTTGGTGCCGGGGCTAAGTAGGCACGGTGATTCTCCCCCTCACCCCGGGCGGGCTGTGAGAAGGATCAGCTCACACAAACGTCTGCCTCCTTTAAAGTGTCCAGAAGAAAAGAAAAAGAGGAGCCTGATTTGCATCTTTAAGGTTGAAATGGGGTCTTTTGTGCGCTCCAAGGAGAGCGAGGGGAAGATGAGGGGAAGCACTACCTCTATGGTGATCGTGTAACATTGCCTTTCTGTATTAATAGTATTGATATTGATAATATTGATAACTCTGGAGGGCCGAGTTTTAATTCTTTGTAAAACTCCCCTGAGCGAGTCCGCTATAAATTACCAGGAATTTAGGGCTGAGAACAGCTTTGGGGGATAATTCCTCCCTCGTAGGGCTGATCGTTAGGAGACGTTAGGAGAGCACAGCGAACTCCGCATTGAAACAGAGTGATGTTGTTGCCAAGAACGCGTGATTTATAAAGTGGAAACATCTTTAAAATGCACTCGCTATCTTTTTAATGTTTGACTGCTCCATCGTAGGGGGGAAAGAGATTATTTTATATTAAAAGGCTCGTCAACAGATAAAAAGTTTATGTTAGCAAAGTTCCCTGAACTTTGCATAAAACCGCTCGCCTCCTTCGTATATAAAACACCGTGCATTGCAGCGTACAGGACACGGCGCCCGGTGGTATATAAATCAGTGCCTGTGTCACGTTCCTCCCTTTTTTTTTAGGTTTGTTCTGTGTGCGTTTTTTGGGGTTTTTTTTTTTTTTAATTTGCACCCAGAATAATTTTATTTTACTTTACATATTTTCTAGCCTACATTAAACAAAATGCCACAATTCATTGAGCACTTAGGTCTGCGGTCCCTGCCCTCTCCCAGTTCTTAGGAGTCGTAGCAATGAAGCTTCATGCCCTACAAAAAAGGATGGAAAATTAGAGACAAAAAATCATTCTTTTTTAAGCATACAAAAAATTAAGATATTATTTTTAATGGATTTTAAATAAGGGCATCCTGGGTCAAACACTGCCTTTATCTTTACAAGGGGGACCTGGGTCCTAAGTATGACCCGGGTCCCACAAAGAGGTCCACGTAAGTGGAAATGTTTTAAGTGCCCGGAGCCCAAACGAAGTTGTGGGGGGAGGGGGCTCCACAGGGGTCTGCCTGTTCTCTTTGTAGGATCGTGGCATATAGGTGCAGTCCTCCTCGTGAAATATTATAAGCCAGGCATGCAACTCTTAATGACAAATTTAGAAGTTCATACACAGAGATAATGATACAATTTTCCAGAAAAGTCCCCTTTACTATAAAAGCAGTTCTTTAAATGGAGAGGTCCTTTTAAGTTACCTTAATAAAATAAATCGAGATGAGATCATAAAGGCAATGCTGCAGGTTTGGAATTGAAATAAAGGCATATACTGAGTGTGCATGTGCAGTTTTCCTGTCCTTATATACGCTTGCTCTACAGTGCTTGATCCAGATGAATTTACCCCCCTTCGCTTTAGGGTCATTCCTTTAACCAAAAAAAAAAAAAAAAGAAAGATGTGTAATAGCTACAAATACCATATGATAGCAAGGAAAAAAAAACAAATTATAGATCAGCCTAATATGCTGCTTTTCTATTCGGTTTTGTTTCCATGCTGTCATGTATGCTCGAATTTAGCAAGTCCCAGAGTTTTAGCAACTTTTTGGCAAAAATCATTGTCTGTCTTTGAATTTTCTTGATCTTCCCCACTTTATTTGCTCGAGCAGTCCTTGCTCATGGAAGGACTCATACTCATCTTTGCTATCAGTATTTCTTTTTCCCCCTTTTTTCCCCGTTTTCTCAGCATTATGTTCCCTCCAAACTGTTTCTTTTGCCCCTAAGAAGCCAACCCTTGTGCCAGTTTTATTCAGGTGGGCACATGAACGGGCACAGAGGCTCCTGCACTGTCCTTAACACAACTGCCTGGCTCCTCAGGGAGTGCCAGTCGACAGAGCATCTGCCCACCTTCCTATAGATGCCCGACCCTAAAATGATATGCAGCCTTTTCTACCGTGATGCTGAGCAACCGGGGGCTTGTGACACCGGCTAAAAGGTTGCAATCATGATTTAAAGCATACATGCCAACAAAGCCAGCCTCAATTTTCACTTGATCAGCTCATCAGAGCTGTGTGGAGATGGAGGTTGTTGCTTTTAAGGTCCTCTGAGGGTCTTTATGCTACGTATTGTACAGAAAATCTTTCAGCTAAGACAGACCCCAGCTTCGGTACGTGGAAACGTTGCAAACCACTATGTGATTTTTTTTTTTTTTTTTTTTTTTTTTTAGATTTAATTTTTTAATTCCAGTTGAGTTGAGCCAGTTTAAGGTCATGGAGGTTTGCACCCATTTAAATTCACACCTGAGGCTACGCTGGTGCAGCTTGCTCAGACGGACAACCCCTGAACGGCTGAGCTTGTTGAACGTCACCTGGGGGAAAGGGATGCCCATTTCTCATCCGATTTAAAGAATCCCTTAAGATGGTTTTGAAAAAGATCTCAGCTAAAAGCCGTCAGTTTTTCAAAAAAGCCAACCCACCTATTTAATACCCCAGGGTAGGTAGGGAATGCGAGCCCTCAATTCAGACTAAAGTGCCTCGTCCTAAATTCGGGGGTTTGCATTTCCACTGCGTGGGCGAGGCTCGTGCTCCCGACAGCCACCGCCGAAGGGGCAGAAGCTGGCTCCGCTGGCTTTTGGCTGTGTTGCTGCACATGTCACCAGCTCTGGCAGGGAACAAACAGCTCCTTGAACTCGGGAAAAGCCCGGGCAATGAAGGAAGAACCGAGTTTCATGTACTTTTATCTTCAAATGACAACAGTTGTTTGAAGTCTCTCCTTATAGTCTGCTAATGACTTGGGCTGTTGACTGTATTGCTGAAGCCTTTCCAGGCTACTTTGATGCAGCGCTCGTGCTAGTAACCCGTGGCAGTGCTAGCTAGGCAAGCTTGCAGAGAAACGATTTGATTAAGCAAAACCAAATAGGGCAGGTCTCCAGCACGTACGTGGCTTGTTAGCCTTCGCCTTGAAAGGCGGCACAGAAGCGCCAGGCTCCCTCAGACCGAACCAGTGAGAATCCAGCCCGTGTTGGGGACCAGTAGCAAGTCCTGTATGCAACTGGAGTATTTAACCCTACGGACTGAACCGATCCCTGCTCCTGCAGAGCGTGTCCCACGCCTGGAGCCCCACCAAGGATAGAGCCGGCTGCCTTATAAAGACCAAATTCGTCCCGACCCAGCCCAAAGCTCACTGCGATCACTCTCGTGCTACTTCTTTATAGGGTACCTTTGTACTTTGATATTTATGCTTCAGTAAACTTCGCTCGTCCATCCTCTGTTAGGCTTTGGACCTTTTATAACGGACCGTCGTAAATTTTTGAGCTGTCAGAGGGGAAAACCAAACCGGAGGCAAAGCATCTTATTGCAAGGAGTTTGTCCATCGTTTAATTTGCAGTGGGGCAAGGGGAGGAAATGATACTAGATCATGAAAGCCGCCTTGCCGCTAGCTCCGTTCTCAAGCGTATGAGAAACAAGGCTTTCTTTTAAAATCGGATGAGCTGGCCGGAAAAATTTAAATATAACCTCCCCCTGCCAGAATATAAAAATTCCCCTAACTGTCTGACCTTCTCATCATTAGGTCATGGTCTTGCCACCAGATAAATCTCTCCTATCTGTCCATAGACTGTGAGTTCAATGTTGCTTGTGTTAGTGACAGTGAATTTGGGGCTGAAAAATGAACTACTGATGAGAACTCCTGTTGAACCTGTATTGTTTGTTATTCTGAGGCAAGGATCTGGCATGGGCTAATCCAGCACTTCAAAGTTAACTGCTTTTACTTTGTATACAGAGCGTCATAGCGGAGTGGCGCGGGTGATAAGAGAAATAAGGGACTGGAGGGTTCGGCTACACTGGGAAAATGGGACCCTGTTGAAAAGCTCTTTGATCTCTTGAAAGTATTTTCTGAAAGCAAGAATCTATCAAAAAGGAAATACCACCACCAAAAAAAAAAAAAGAAAAAAAAAAGAAACAGCTGACATCCCCAGATCGGTATCAGTTTACCCCAGGGAATATTAGTTTGAAAAAGTTCTGTAAATCGATGGGAGACGTTTTATCAAAAGGGGGGGGAAAAAAAAAAAAGAAAATGTTGTTAAAACAGGAATTTTGCTCTTGATGCATCTGCCCTTGAGTTTTTCTTCTAAGCAGGTAATATTTTTCCAAAAATGGCCACATATAACGTAGGGCCGGATCCTCCTCGCGGTGGCAGCTCGGGCGTTTCTAAAGCACCTACCCATTCCCCTTCGCGTTTTCAGCAGCCTTTGAAAACCTGGGCCTGAACAAAAAGCCCCCAGGCAAATACTCTGAACTCTGCAGGTGACCCCCCTCCAGCTTTTAAGAGGCTAAGGCCAAGCTTTCCACATGCGATTGATTTTTGGCTTCCTCGAAATGAGCCTGTCCAGCCAGAGACGCATTTCACGCGCTTTGATTTTTTTTTTTTTTTTTTTTTTGGGGGAAGTCCTGAGTGCCAGCCATCTCAAAGCCAGTCCCTTTCGAGGGGGTCTCCAAATGGAGGGCTCTCGAATCACACGCTGCTTCTGACAACATTGGCCTTATTGAGAGTGTTTTGGAAAAGGAGACTCGGGCTTCCCAGTCCTTTTGGTGCTTCGGGTTATAAAAGGGCAGACTGAAATGTTTCATGATAACCGGCCCATCTTGTAAACCCACCCATCGGGTTATTAGGGCCTAATTGAAACCGCAGGGGAAGTCGGCAGTAAGGCAGTAAGGGTCGGGGTTTTGGTGGGCAAGGGAGGTAGACCTCACCTACAGGACTGAGGGCTCTTGCTTTCGTTTGGTTTTGTCTGGTCCTAAAGCGTGGTCTACCACGCCACCGTGCATCTTCCCCACTCAAGTGAGGGCGACGAGTAGCACAAAAGTGGTGAGAAAAGTTAGTCGTTTTTTGACTCTGTGAGAGGCCTGGTCTAAGAGCAAAGGGATGTGATGTGTAGAAGCCCGACACGTGATCCTGCCCGGGCCAAGCCTCGATCTCGAGGCCCTTGGCATGCAGGCAAGCCTTGGCTCATCGTGACGGGCACGTTGGGGTCCTCATGCCTGTAAACCCTCACTGGAGGCTGGGGCGCTGCAGCTGCTCCTCTCTGGTACCCAAGTCAGCTTGTTCCAAGGCCCCGTCTTCGAGATGGATTATTTTGTGGGTTAAGGCATGCCAGGGGTCCCTTCTTTGTCCTACCCAGGTTTTAATCCTGTACGCTGGTTAAGAAGCCTGCAAGGCTGGGAAGCCCCTGCCGTAGATGAGCCGGTTTCTCTCCTCCTTCTCAGTCTTCTGCAAAACCAACCCGCCAACTCAAGGTTTTTTTCCTGAGCATTAGAAGTATTGGCTCCATGTCACCGCCTGATGCATGGCGAGGGGGCCTGGATGGTAGGAGAATAAATAAATAGAAGACGCTTATTCTAACAGTTCATTTTAAAACAATTTGTAAATAGCAAGTAGAGATAAAATGTGCATAGCATAAACTGAGCTCGGCCATGACTGCATCATTATCAGAGCGAATCTTTCACTGGCACATCATCTTTGAAGCTTGGGCGGGCTACGAAATGTTGCCGCTTGTTTATTTTCCTTGCTTTCCCTGCCGTTGTTACATCTCATCTGTATGGTACCCTGGCGGGGGGCGGATTTAGCTGGGGCTGTACGGTTGCCCAGCGAGGCTGTTTGATGTGGGTCCGGCTTCCCACCTCCACCCCAGTCCTTATGCTCAGCTCCGACAAGCCGTGCCAACCATATTTTTCCGCCCTCCAGACCTCTCCAAAGAGCACTAGCCTGCAGATCACTTCCTGGCAGCGCTGATCAAGGTGCAGTATTTTAATTTAAGATCCTAGCTGTCAGACTTTGCCAAGGAAAAGACAGGACCTTACGGCATCACGGCTTTCACGGTGTCTTCCGCAGTGGATGCCTATGGCGTGTGAACATAAAGACCCATTTATCTTTTTACTACTAAGCCCTGCGAGAGCCGCAGTCAGTGCAAACAGAACTGTCTGCGCATCTACTCGTGCTGGGAAATTTGGGGGAGAAAACCAGGAATTTGCTTTTAAAATCTGTTGAAATCTAGGAAGGGTTTTGGAGGGGGTGGAGAGAGAGAGCAGTCAATATTGTGTCCGGAAGACCGCTGCTCGAGGCCCAGAGAGGACCTAAATATTTCCTGGTGGGGTCTGGGGTTTGGAAGGAGGGTGGTTGTCGGGGGTCAGCTGCAGGGTTTAGATGATTTGCTCCAGGCTTTTTGCTTGGGCCCAGGTCTAGGTATACACTATTGATAGGGCACTCATGTATGGTTGTCATTTTGGAAAACACCGTTTTGGAGCCACCCAAAATTCAATCCACCCTTCAGCTTAAGGTGAGGAGCCAGTCTGTGTCGGTGGGGGCCGGACAGCTTGGATCAGGCCCGGAGCGGGATGCATAGCAAGCGCTGACCGGAGGGTTACGTCCACCCCCGATTTATTTTTAAAACAGTGCAAAGGGGGAACAAATTAGTCCTAGAAACCCTTGGCTCCTACAGCACCGGGCCTTTTTGTCTCCTGCCGTTTCCTCTGCCTCCGCCTGAGTCGACAGAGAGGAGGGGATGCGGGGCCAGAAAAACTCATAGAGAAAGGCAGGATGCATGCCTACAGAGCGGCGTGCAAGGGGGCTATCCTCCGTTCTCATCTGTCATCCCCGTGGCCCCACCGCTTGTTAGCGTCCTCCGTGATGGAGGGCGGCAGGGAAAAAAGGGACCAACACAATCGGGGGTCCTTGCAGCCATCCCTGCGCTCGGCAAATAGCACCTTCCCCTGCAGTAGCGGTCTCGTGGCTCACGGGAGGCAGATGAGACTCGCGAGCGCTGCAGAATCTGTCCATCTCGGCGTCTTCTGTAAGCAAACACAGGAGTTGGCGCCCGTTCCCCTCCTTACTCATCTCCTCCTTTTGTATCTCTGTCCTCCTGGGGGACGAGCAGCCCAGCATGAGGGGTTTCGGAGGAGCAGGAGCGTGGTGCACGCCAGGGACAGCTGGAAAGCTTCTGACGTGACAGTTTTCTCTGGGCCGAAGGAGTTGCTTTGCAGCGGCCGCGAAACGGCGCGTGCTGTCCTCCTACGCTCGCACGGCAAGATTTGGGATGCTGGAAGTCGCAGGGCCGTAGGCACGACACGCTGCTCGAGGCTGGGGCGGAAGCAGGAGGCAGAGCTGTCATCGGCCCGTGTAACGAGGACACCTGCCCAAGGTTGCACCAGGGCAGTAACTCGTCCTGAACGGGCAGCCCAGCAGCAAGGACGTTGGGGAATAGCTTTGCAAGAGGAAAGGGGAGAAAAGCAGCATTTTAGTTCCTCTCTTCCAGGTGTCATGATGCACGGGCACGAAGGGCAGCTGCTGGGCAATTCTTTCTTGGGAGACTTCTTCCCCGCCCCGTCCGCGCAACATTATAGAGCAAAAAAATCCTCGGTGGGTTGGAGCGATGTAGTTGATCTGAGCGTGGGACCGTGCAACCAGGAATGGCAGGTGTTAATCCCCGCTCGGATAGCGACTCAGTCTGCCACCGCAGGCAAATTATTACTTAGCAGCATTAATGCACCGCTGTTAATTTACCCTGCGCATAACCTCTGTGCCTCAGTTTCCCCATCTGGAAGGCAGGACTCATTTTACCTGCTCCCATCTCCAAAGCGGGTGCTCACGGGGCTAGTTAGTGGGTCTCGGCTGCAGCCTGACTTTGGAAAACCCTGCCAGCGATCCCGATTGTGCCCTGCTGAATTAGGCTTTTATTATAGTTTTCAAACTGCTAAGCGTTTTCTTGGTGCTAAGCACTATAGGACTATCGTATACTGTACGGGGGAAATGATAACGTGTCTAGCTCTTCATCCAGACCTCAGCCCCAACTGGATTGAACTTTCACAGAGGTGGAAAAGTGGTGGTCAGTTTGACACGCACGATGGTTGTGTGCTCGTCAGAGAGGACAGGAGCTGCGAGGCACGAGCCCAGCTCTTGCAAAGCCATTCCCAGCCCAGAAAATATCTTCTGAGAAAGCCTGTCCCTACGACTAGTCCCACCAGTCCGGATAAGCCTGCAGACGCCTGGATGCTTCCCAGGACTCGCATCCACTGGAGGCACTCTCCCCAGGAAGTGCACGGCTCGCACAGCCCTGCCGATGTGCTTTGTCTTCTCTTTCTAGAGCTGGACAGGCCAATAAAAGCCGGGACAAAAATATACAATATTCACGCTCGCTCGCTCTGGCTTTTGAATCAGCACTTTACGGCTGCATTTTTGGGGGCCCAGACCCTTGATTTGTCATGCATCTTCACTAAAAACAAACGACCCCTGTTTGTAGCATATTGCACAGAGCTATTTACTGAGCCAGACTTTGCCAAGAAGTTGAGAAATATGTTTTCATTAAGAAAAATTAATCTGACAAGTCCCTGGACAGCACATTAGTCGCATATCTTTTTAAGGCCAAAATGCAGCAGCTAATAATAATGATGAAATGTCTCTGCGTGGCCAAAATTACTAAATTCTACCCAATGCTTTCCTGGAAAAGGCTGCAGAGAGTTGGCAGATCCGATTGCATCTCAGGCTGTTGACTTGCTAAACGTAATGCGACCACTGCAAGATCCTGAGCAGTTTGCAAGTTAAGCAACACCTTCCATCAGATGCATGTTCCCATTTGTTATCTGCAAAGAATTTGAGCTGTATATATTATAGTAGTACTTTGCCTCTTTGTATTTATTTTAGAGGTCTATACTAAAGAACATTATAAACTCAGGCATGTCTACTCTATATGAACTCCATATGCTGAAGCTTAATTTTAAATGCCATTAAAAAAGCACTTAACATTTACTGTATATCAGTCCGGCTACTTTAGCAGCTTGGATGCAGCGCAGTACGCAAAATGATTGAAGGAAAAAGATGTTCAGAAGCTGCAGGTTATAAAAATCTCCGGTGTAGAAGTCTCTACTGGTGAGCTCAATAACTGTCAAACAATATTGATCGTATTTTTTTTAAATTACACCCCCCCCTTTCATTTATAAGTGTAATTTTAAAGGTCTGAAATTTAAAAAAAAATTTTTTTTTTTTAAGTCTTGGCATTCAGGTTGGATTCCTTGTACCATTTTTTTAAACGTGTGAATCGGGCTGTGTATTCGCAAATTGAAATGTCCTACTGTATTTATACAGGTGCTTACCTGTGCAAGGACAAGGTTAAGAGGAGTGCATAGTTTATGAATGAAAATCAAATATGGACATTGGTAAACCACCCCTTTTTAGTCCCAGCTAATTACATGGTAAACATCTGGGATTTATGCAGGGCGTGAAAAGAGTCAATTCAAATGAAGTTGAACAGGGCCCATTTTGTTGCCTTCTCCCCAAGCAGTTACAAAATGGTGGTGCAGACGACTCCTGCTCCCTTCACAGGCCGATACTGTTCAGCGATCACTACAGCGCGCCGCTTTCCTGACCCCAGATACAACCTTCCTCTGTATTAGCCGGAAGAAAATTGTTCGCGAAGGATAAGGAGCATGGAAGAAAAATGAGCTGAAGATATTGCTTCATCTTGGGGAGGGGGAGGACTCTCTTGGCTTGGCCAAATTTGTAACTGAGGCTAAAATCTGAATGAATTTCGAGGGAATTTTAATAGACGAATGACATCAAGATTCGGTCCCCTGTTGTTCATGCTGGGCACGGTCATTGCAGTCGCTCGTGGATAGAAGTGTTTTCATCTCGCCCTTTTGCTGATGAAAAGCAGATTTTGCAATGCGTTGATGCATTATGGATGTTTGTAGCTGTGGGTCACTTTGCTCAAACGACTTATTTTTGCGGGAGAAGGCGGTGGGTAGTAGCACAGAGCCAACAGAAAAGCTACTCGTAGGGTTTTAAGCTTCCTGATGCTGTAAACTCTTAGGGTTAAAAGACCAAGCAAGCCCTGAAACCAATGGAAAGACTCAATTAGATACTCAGGACTCAGAGTAGAGGTGCTATCTTTTATTAGACCAACCAGATTTTTGCAAAAAAAAATGCTTTAATTGCAAGCTTTCGGGCAAAAACACCCTTCCTCAGGCATAGGAGAAAAGATTGTGGAAGTTCTCCTGGGTAGAAATGAAAGTTCATATTTGAAAGGATTTCACAGAGGATAGATACTGGCACTGTAAGAGTTGCAAGATCAGGCGTGATCACTGTGCAAAATACGGTTTATCACTTTGGTTGGATTTTTTCCCCCCATTTGCTCTCAGTGCTGTTCCACGATGTAGCATGTTGAGGCGGGGGTCTCCGAAATCAGTGATGTGTTAAATGCATTTATAGCACCAGCTGAGGGCCCAGCCCCTGCCTGTGGAAATGGGCAGTGCCCATGGAAGTCCCCCTTTTGCTTTATTTTAGTAGTGGAGGGGGAATTACTTGGTGTGCAAGCTCTGGGCTGGATCTCTGCATAGGGACGCATTTCATCCAGATGGCACTTGGGTGGTACACAGCGGGCACGTCTACACGAGATGCTCGCTGTCCACAGGGAGACGCAGCTCCTTACACCAGTAGACAACTTAACCACCTCTCATTTTTTTGCAGATCCCCCTTTTTTAATTAAAAAGATTTTCAATTTTGCAGGTTGGGAAGGTAGGGGCCGGTTTCATGGATGCCAGGAACCTGTGAATGGGAAAGTTGTGCCCCGGCACATGCTTTGCTTATTTTAAAAGCTCATTAAGTTGCATTTGTTATTTTTCCCCGCTGACTCCTGGCAGGTTAAACCCTTTCCCCAGTCCATCAGAGCGCAGTTCAGCCTCTCCGGGGCTCCCGGCCAGCGTTAGGCGAACGCAATGACTGCTGGAGCCCCGCTGGGAGATAGGAGATGGGAACCCCTTCCCCACTGCTTTTTGGCTACACTTTTCTGAGCCGGTCCATCTGGCTCTTCCTCCATGGTTCGTAAGGCAGATACTGTGTGCAGAGGGGCTCACCTAGGTTGTTTAAAAAAGATGAATTTCGCCCTATTCACCGGCCGCGCTCCTGAATAAGAAGTGCTATAAGGTCTTCTTGTAAACTTGTCAGCTGCAGCGAACGCCCCAGTGGCACACTTACTAGGGATCAGCTTCCCATACAAGTGCAACAGGTGTAGGAAACCACACATTTCTGTGCCTTGTTGACGTACAGCATGGGAACCCGCCAGAAGCAGTGTGACGATGCCTGTGGTTGAGTGGCAGTCCCAGTTAACCCAGTTAATCCGCTTCCAGCATGGGGAAGGGGGGCAGATAGCACGGGCTGAGCAGCATGGCACCTTTGCAGGTCTGGTACGTGTGTGACATAGACGTTCCCCAAGAGCATCCCCATTGCCTTGACTTTGGGCAAGAGACCTTTCTGCTGGGACTTCGTAGTGTTCGGTCATATTTAGTTCCTTTCAGCCCGTCGTCTTCTGTCTGTGTGGCCTCTGGCTGGAGGCTGATCGTTTCCTCGGCAAACCTGACCAGCTTTTAAAATCAGCGGGCACCCTCCCTTTAGGGAGGCAACATCCTCTTGGCAGCAGGTTACACCAGAGGCATCGTGTGCACCAGCTGAGGGCCCAGCCCCTGCCTAGGGCACGTCTCTTGCCCTGTAGAAATGGGCAGTGCCCTTTTGCTTTATTTTAGTAGTGGAGGGGGAATTACTTGGTGTGCAAGCTCTGGGCTGGATCTCTGCATAGGGATGCGTTGCATCCAGGTGGCACTTGGGTGGTACACAGCGGGCACGTCTACACGAGCCTAATAACACTGCACACTAACACATCACAGCATGGACAGTGCTAATATGCTCCTGGGCAGTATTATTAGGCGTATAACGTCACTAAAAAGGCATTTGCCGGCGCTACTGCACAGTAACTCTGGTTACTGCACATTTATTTAGTAGTCGGTTATACAAGTACTAACTAAATGCGCAGTAACCACCGTGCGTTAATGAACGTGTAGACATGCCCGGTCTTTCACAGATCTCCTGTACCAGATTGAATGTCACCCTTGGGCTTTTGCACGTTGTCAATGGCAATTCTGTTGGGTCTCCCCTCTCCTGCTCTCTTAGCTTATGCCGCGTTTCAACTCGCTTGCTAACATCTTCATCCTTTGCTTTTCCTAAGGAGGATGTTTCCTAGTTACAAGGTTAAAGTAACCGGGATGAACCCCAAAACCAAGTACATCCTGTTGATCGACATCGTCCCAGCTGACGATCATCGGTATAAATTCTGCGACAACAAATGGTAAGAGGATATTTGTACTTTTTTCACACCTGTGTCACTCAACGGTTTGCAATCAGCACTCAGGAAATAGCAACGCAGGACTGCACGCAGGGAGGAGAGCAGGTCCTAGCAGAGTCCTTAACTTGGTGCATGTAGATAGAATAGGGATTTGTGGGTGGAGGTTAAAGCTAGGCAGATTTAAAATGAGTGATGAGGGTGGTTAACTGTTGGAACAAACTACTGAGGGAAGTGGGGGATTTTCTGTCTCGGGGCTGTCTGAGACTGGATGCCTTTTCCAAGGAGGTGCTCTAGACAAATCCAACCTATTGAAACCCCATGGTCTGTGTTATATAGGAAGTCAGGCTAGATGATCTGAGGGTCCCTTTTGGCCTTAATATCTGAGTATGCATGAGGCCTTCCACTTGCGGTGGGCTGAGAGTCATCTGAATGCTGTTTTCTTTTTCCGAATGCTGTTTCACGCCATGGGAAGAGCTGCGTGTGGCCAGAGTAGGCGAATCTTCACTTCTCCAGCAGCTCTTCTTGGCTCCACGTACAGCAATGTAGAACTGGTTATTGTGGCCATTTGGGTTTACTTCTTTCAAGTGAAAATGTTTGTGGCCATCTCTGAGGCTTCGCTGTCTGTTGGAAATATGCATCTTCATCCTGCATGTACATATAAATACCCCGCACCACCCGGGAGCTTCCTCCGCGCCTGGTCCCTCCTCCTCCTGCCGCTTTGCAACCACGCGTGTGGCAGGGATGTGGCGCTTCCCGGGACAGGAGGGTCCCGCAGGATTTAATCCGCCACCCCCACATGTAAATTCACAGCACCCCTGAGGATGAATAGGGAACCTCACCTAAACAGGGAGGGCATTCAGAAATGTTGAAGACGAAGTGTTTTGTCCTCGTCTTTATTAATTGAAATATTTATTTCTTGCTCTTCCTGCAGATTGCCCCATTCTGTTTCCCCTCCGGCCCTGTCTCGCTGCCGGTGCAATTAGTCAGCATGAAGCCAGGCTTAATATTTTACTCTCCTGTCAGTGGGGAACTCATGCATTTTGGGTTTTCCCCCGTGGACTCAGACTAATAATATCTCCTTATTGCAAGCGTGCCCTGCTCTTCCCAGACCCCTCCCAGCCCTTTGTTAGGGAGCTTCATCTACTCTGCAAAGTGACTGAGGTGGGATTGGGATCAACCATGGGAAAAATCCCATTGATTTTGATGGGAGGGAGGGCAGCTGGCCCCTTCGTAGTGACACCCTACAAAAACGTAATGACTTACATGTCCCTTTTTGGGGATTGTTCTAGCTTTGGCTTGGTTTTTCCCCCCTCCTCCTTCTCTTTGAGCTAGCGCTTGTCTCTGGATTGCCTGTAGGATGGGAGTGGGATTTGCTGGGAACCATGCACAAACCATGGGCCATTTGGCACTTTAACCGTGAAGTCCTAGATGATGGATCATCACTAGCTCTGTTTAATTTAACTTTGGCCAGCACTAGAATTGTTTCCCCTTTTCATTTTATGGCTGCTGGAAAGTCTCTGCTGTTTTTGGTAATATTACTTTTATTAGTGTTTTATAGCACAAGAACAATACACAGTAATGGGGAGCGTTGCCATTACGTGATGTATTACAGCTCGATGGTAAATCTGTGCAAATTAATGGTGCTTTTGATGTGTGAGCAAAGGGGGCTGGCAGGAGAAACATGAGGGACAGGCCCATGTGCCAATGCACCGCCTCGTGTCGGGGCTGCCATCGCGGAGGGGCAGCAGCTGGTATTGCAGCCTTGGGGCTCCAGGCCTCTGCTAGGTTGCATCCGGCCCCAAGCTTGCTTTTTCCCCAAATATCTTCCTCTTCGCAAGAGTAGAGTCCCCAGGGTGGTAAGTTGGATCCCACCTCTCCGCTGGGTGGACTCGTGCTGTGTCTGCCTTGCTCTGCTCCCTCCAGATGGCAAAGACAGGATTTACTCCTTAGCCAGTCCTAATACGGCCGCCGCGCAGCATCACTCAGAGCCTGGTGCTGCGTATCTGGATAAAATCCTGCCCAGGTGATGACAGCTCTCCTCTGCTGCGGTCCATGAAAAATAAGAACAGTGGCCTCTGTGTTCCCCGCTCCCATTTTGCTTCATCTTATTCTGAGCCAGGAAGCAGCGGCAGCAAACGTAAAGCTCCCCTTGTGCAACTCCAAGTGGCCAACCGGCCCAGATCCAGCCTGCGCTAGAAGGCAGACTGTAGGTCAGGGCTAGCAGGATGGGTATGAGGTTCAACGAGGCATTGCACTCGCATACTGATTGCGCTAGCATACTGATACACCGAGGCATTGCACTCGCATACTGATTGCGCTAGCATACTGATACACCGAGGCATTGCACTCGCCTACTGATTGCGCTCGCATACTGATACACCGAGGCATTGCACTCGCCTACTGATTGCACTCGCATACTGATACACCGAGGCATTGCACTCGCCTACTGATTGCACTCGCATACTGATACACCGAGGCATTGCACTCGCCTACTGATTGCACTCGCATACTGATACACCGAGGCATTGCACTCGCCTACTGATTGCACTCGCATACTGATACACCGAGGCATTGCACTCGCCTACTGATTGCACTCGCATACTGATACACTGAGGCATTGCACTCGCATACTGATACAATGAGGCAATTGCACTCGCATACCAATACGAGGCAATTGCACTAGCACACTGATACACCGAGGCATTGCACTCGCCTACTGATTGCACTAGCATACTGATACACCGAGGCATTGCACTCGCATACTGATACGAGGCAATTGCACTCACATACTGATTGCGCTAGCATACTGATACACCGAGGCATTGCACTAGCATACTGATTGCACTAGCATACCAATACGAGGCAATTGCACTAGCATACTGATACACCGAGGCATTGCACTAGCATACTGATTGCACTAGCATACTGATACACCGAGGTATTGCACTAGCATACTGATACGCCGAGGTATTGCACTAGCATACTGATACGCCGAGGCATTGCACTAGCATACTGATTGCACTAGCATACTGATACACCGAGGCATTGCACTAGCATACTGATTGCACTAGCATAGCAATACAACGAGGCAATTGCACTAGCATACCGATAGAACAAGGCAATCGCACTCGCATACTGATTGCACTAGCATAGCGATATGCCGAGGCAATTGCACTAGCATCTGCCAGGTTGACACAATCCCTAACTGCTTTGTTCGCAGGATGGTGGCTGGAAAGGCGGAGCCTGCAATGCCCGGACGGCTGTACGTTCACCCGGACTCGCCCGCCACGGGAGCTCACTGGATGCGGCAGCTGGTGTCATTTCAGAA
The DNA here is from genome assembly GCF_000455745.1 of Alligator sinensis. NCBI lineage: Eukaryota > Metazoa > Chordata > Crocodylia > Alligatoridae > Alligator > Alligator sinensis. The sequence goes on along the minus strand of NW_005841850.1, from coordinate 1,003,556 downwards.
GCTGAAGCTGACTAATAATCACCTTGATCCCTTTGGACATGTAAGAGAGAAGTTCTGGGAATGCTGTGGGTAGAGGTGGATGCAAGCTCTTGAGTTTGCTACTGGGTTTGAGTTTTCCCAACATTCAAGAGAGCTAGGTGATGCTCTAATCAGTCTGGTGACCACAGAAATATTTATTTTTTTCTACGATTGCAACGGAGAACAGGCGCGTGTGATGTGCCAGCATGAAGCACCCACCATTGAATGCTTCCGTGCTCTTCGCTGGCCGCTTGCACCGCGGTGCCTGGCTTGCTGAGTTACTCGCACGCGTGGTACCGCCTGCCTTTTATTCGGGGCGGTGGAAGTCAGCAGTTTCAGATTTTTCAGGGAAGCCTTTGATGCACCCAGTATGTCGAGTGCACAGAAACAGGTTGCATAAGCTCATTATTTTCCAAGCTGGCTTTGACTGCCCTATAAAAGATGGAGGATTTTATTTGGAAAATCTTAATTCATATGTATTGCAGATGTAGGGCTGGGAAGTACGCAGTTATCTACCATAATATATTTAATAGCCTAGAACATGGGCCTTTCCAGACCGCCAGCCAAATGAATGCTTATATAATGCGTGTGTAAAAGCATAGTGACCTGTCCAGTTTTCTCCATTTATATTGAATGAGATGTGCAGGTTGGCGGGAGGAAGCAAAGGTAGATTTGTAGACTTCTTTTGATTGTAGTGGCCTCAAGCGGTGTTACCCGTACAGGTAAGAGAACATGGTTTTTTGTAATACTCTTATGATTTTCAGTCAGGGGTGCATGGATCAGCCCCGCTCAACATGAGCGTGCAACAAACCTCTAACAGACGGATGGTCCTCCGGTGTAACCCGTGTGTGATTGTGGTGCTCTCCCACTGGGGCACCGATTAGTGATGCTGAAGGAGGCTCTGTCCTTCGTGCAGACGTCCAAGTAAAGAGTTTCCCAAAGCCCTCGGGCCTGTGTTGTTTTAGCAGGGACTAACAAAGCCTTTTGTGACACTGTACTGCACTTTCTCCAGACTGCGTGGAGCAGACAGAGGTGCTGAGGGCAGGCCGTGCATGGGGGGAAGAGTATAAAAGTCAAACAGAAACAGAGCAACGTCCTTATAAAGGCAGAACAGGCAAAGCAGTTGCCATGAGAGAGATTGAGGCATCTCCAAAAAACTATTGCCCAGAGCCAGGCCTTTTGCTGCATTTTGCGATTTTTCTGCAAATTCCAAGTGTTTCATTTTAAAATGATCTTCAGGTCTCTAAAGTTCAATGTTGCAAAGACCCAGCCATCATAATGTGATGCTTTGATAACCCAGCTTTGCAGAAAACTGGCAGGCAGAGTTGGGACCTGACCCCCTTCTCCAACCTATTGACCCCAATGAAATGTGTGTGAACTTCAAAGCCTCATCAGGACCATTTAAATGCTTATGTTATTAAGCACAGGCAATCTCTCCTCTCCCCTCCTCTCTCCTTCAGGGGGAAGAAAAAATACACCAAGGAAATTAAATGCAAACTACATTAAAGAACGCACAGCTAAAAACTCTGTCGAGTGACACGTTACGGTCTCGGCAGCACTTGCAAACTTAATTGCTTTGTACGTCGAGTTTTGTCTCCGGTTCTGCCTCCCTGCCCTCTCAGCTTAACTGCGTCGCTTAATATATTGCTGTTTATGTTGCAAAACGTGGACCGTATAACGGACAGGAAGTTCAAGGTGGCCGTAAAGCAAACAGGACGTGCAGTGTTGGTGCTGGATCCTTCAGCATTTGCTTTTCCTGACTTCTGTCATTTTTGAACCGTGCAGTTTTAACACTGTGTTTTAACAGGGGAGGCTTCCTTTTGCATTAATATTGAACACCTCCCTCTTAGCGCTCCATTTACACCCGCTGGACTACATCTGTAGCTGCCGGGCACGTGAATAATGCCATCGACTCCAGCTGCGATTGGCACCTGCGGAGGATCTGCCAGCCAGGATCGCTTTTTTTCCTGCTGTAGCCCAGTCTTGAGAGAGAGGAAAAAGTCTGGGGTTAAATTTCAAAAACATCCGAGTCCCAACAGGACTTAGGCACTTAAGACCCCAAATTGCTTTTGAAAATGGGATTTAAGTGCCTCTGAACATTGTACTCTTAGGCTCCAAACCAACAGGTTGCTTTGGAGGCTATTTTGTTTTTGGATGTGGTCCTGCGGGAAGCCGGGACGATGACCATGGGTGAGTCAGCCTCTCGTAATAATGCAGGAAACCAAGAGAAGAATTTGCTCCTCGGGGCATCTGTTGCTGTCCCGCTGGTGCCAGCTCCCCCGTGAGCGCTCGGGTTTTGCATGGGCTGGTCCCGTGCCCAGCACCAGGGAGACGTTGCCCCTGCCTGGGGCCTCTGCCTGTTATTGCGACGTAGCTCTTCACCTATTAATCAGCACAGCTTTTGATTTCTAGGGATTGCTTTCAGATGATTTGCAAACTTGGAAGCTGGGCCGGGCCGCACGCTGCTTGCTCACCTGCTTGCCCCGCTCCATTCGGCTTCTCTGCCATTTCCTTTTGTCTTTGATGTCCAAAAATGTCAGCACTCCCGCGAGCCATTTCCTTGCGCCCCAGGTATTTTCTTTCTCGGTGACCCAGAAAGAGGGTTTGCCCTCTGCCCCCACTGGCACGTCGGCTAGCGCTTGCAGGCATTGCTGTGGCCCGTTCCACCAAACCTGAGCAATGCTGAGCGCGAACGGTGAATTATCCGCACGGCAGCCCATGATTTGCAGCAGAATATTATTTACCGTCCGGCTCCTGTGCCCTGGCCTAGCTGCGGCTTTTTGATGCGTGCTAGTGATCCCTTTCTAACCTGTGCCCTGCTGTAGTGCGCACAACTCCGCTAGGCTCTTTGCAGACAGATAACGTTGCTGATGGGTGGAGGACGGGGAAGAGTTACTGCAAAATACCATGAACTCTCCCACACCAACGCTACACGCTGCGTTTCGGCAGCGACGTCTGCCGGCAGACACAGCGGTTGAAAAACCGTACTTCCAGCTCCCTTGTCTATTCACCCAGCACTTAACAGTTTGATTTTTCTGCAGGCTCAGAGCAGGTACGGCATTATATTGCTCTCCTAAGCATGTGCTAGCAGTACTTAATGTTACGGAGCAGAAACTTGGGAAGCACGGACACTTGGTTGAGCTCTCTCCTCCCATCCCTGACGTCCCTTTGTAATTGTTTAAGACTGAAAACCTTCCGGCTGGTGCTGAGCCGTTCGTGGATTGAAGGCCTTCGCAGTTTAAAATCCACCACTGTCACTTGACTGAATGTTTAAAATCAGGTCCTTTTTAAAACATTTTTTTACTGGCCAATTTTCTATTCTCATTCGATTGTCTCGGAAGAAAGCGTCTGCACGAGAACGAGGTCCCCATTTAAGTGAACCCAGTGGACACCCTCACTTCTTTTTAAGCGCGGTTGGTGCCAGCCAAGCTGGCCCTGAATCGCAAGCAATTGAAGCTCATCCAAAATAACCCGAGTGAAGTGTCCACACTTTAGCATCATTTAGCCTGTTGCTAAACCGGGGCAGAGTTTCCCTGCAGACGGGGTTCAGACAACTGGCCGGGGGAGAGGAGAAAACAGACCTGAGCGTAGGTGTTAAGTGAATGCGCCTTAATTATTCCCACCGGCCTTTTCCCGGCGTGCTGGCTCTTTGGGTGCTGCCATATTTATTGGAGGAGGAGGGAGGAGGCAGGCGGGGGTGCCTGGCAGAGCCCTTGTTGGGGTCCGTAGGGGAGGAGGTTTCTGCATTTAGCCGTTTACGGGAGGAGGCGGCTAATGTTTGTCCCTGGAGTTTGCAAGCGGCTCGCAGTCCCTGCGACAATCAGCTCTAAAGAAGCTGATCGGATCCCGGAGAAATGATTTTAAGCCGCTTATGCTTAAAAGTAAAAGCCCTCCCCTTAGTTTGCGTCGTTCAACATCTTTACATGCCCAGGCGGACAGAAGCCCTGATTTACGCAGGTGTGCTGAGCCTGGTTCGTGATATAACAAGCTAATGATGGAGAAAGATTTGGGGCTTGACTTTCTAATGCCGTGTAAATGATTGGTAGTAATGTAACGTTACTCTGGAAGGGGAAAATATTTTCTAAACGTAGGCAGAGGCCATACGCTGTCAGGACAGCAATGTATCCATGTCAGCTACCAGATTTATTCAGCCTGGGATGACATGCTCGCTCCAGACAAAAATATGAGAATTGCTCCTTCAGAGCACTGATCGGGGGGGATCACTTAATAAATTCAGTGCGTCGCATCTGTAATCTCCTGGCAGATCTTGAGCAATATAGAGCGGTGTTTAAAATATGTTATTCGTATTTCTTTCACAAGCTTAGTTCAGGAACAGTACCCATTACTTATTAATGCACCTATTAATTCTGTAGTGATAGGTATTCGTGCATGCGTGTGCGTCTGCGTCTGTGCATGTGCGTGTGTGCATGTGCGTGTGTGCATGTGTGCGTCTGTGCGTGTGTGCGTCTTTGAGAGGGTGCTAACAGCGTGTATTACAGAGGCATCTTTTACAGGATCTGATCGAAGCCTGTTGAAGGCAATGGCCAGATGCTCATTGATTTGCAGCAGACCTTAGCTCGGGCCCAGGGCGAATGAATCTGTTTCTCTGCGGAGAGAGATGCTGCTTTACCCAGACCGAGAGTTCCCCTTTGGCAGAGCCTCGACTTCCTCTCCATCGTAATCGGCTTCTGCCTGTATGGAGACAGACGCTACAGGAAGATTAAGAATAAAAGTAGAGGTAGACGGTCACACGTGCTGGTGGCTTGCAGCCCTTTCAGTCCTGTCACTGCACCATCGCCTGTCTTTACACGTGTTTTGTTGTGCAAGAAGGAAGCTGTCGCAGTGTGAGGTTGTGGGGCACCTCGGCGAGCCGTTCGCTGCGTTTAGGGAGTGAACGAATGCCCTGTTCCTCTTGGTTTGAATGGTCTTGCTTCGGCTTGGTTCTGATGTCTACCTGCGGGTCTCGCTCCCCACCACACGCTTTGCGTTGAATTAGCGCTGCAAGGCTTTATTTATTTATTCCCTCTCATTTTTTTTCTATTAATTTTATTGTTGAATGTTTCTATTTTTGCTGCCTGGAGCCCTTGGGTCATTGGATCGTGTCGCTGCCCTATTAATCTTCAGGAGCCCGACATCTTATGTAGGCAGATAACGTTTGCAGTGCCTTTGCTTATATTATGACTCGTGGTCAGAAGACGTTTTCTAGCCAGGGCTTGGTATGTGAATTTATGGGGGTGCCTTACCAGCCCCCTCCACGTGGCCCTTTGCAGAGAAACGGCCTGTGCGCGCACCGGTCAGGAGTTTTTTAGGCCCGTTGGCAAGGACGTGAAGACTGTTGACCAAGACCAGTGCTTCGAGGGTACAGCGCCACAGGTTTCCGTGGCCTTAAAACCACTTTCATCGCTGCTGTCTTCCACGCGCCTTAGTAAGAGGGACTGTTTTCTTCGGTAACACAGTGCAGGCCTCCCGTGTTAATGGGTTCATTCCCCTTGTTTCAGTGCTGTGCACACTGAGTCTGGACGCCCGTCCCAGTCTTTTGAGGTCCTTATAGGGTCTGGGTCTGTCCGCAGACTAGCTGCATTGAGGGAGTTTTATTTTGGACCATCCTTTCTAGGAAGCATAACTGATCTGATCGTGGGGGCGCGCCACGGGCCGAGTAGAAGGGTTGGCGCAACCTTTTCCATTGTCCGCCTTGTTCGTGTGCAAAGGAGCCGAGTTGTGTCCCGCCGAGGTGAGCGGATCATCCGCTCCACGTGTAACACGTGGCTCCTCGCGAGGTTCCTTCTCGGGGACGCACAAGATCTTCGCGGCGTTACATCTTTCAGGTCTTGCATCTTTGTGTTAGATCAGCCAGAGGAAATGTAGTTACTTTAAACCTAACCCTGAAGACCTCATGCGGTCTGCAATGGGCAACTGGCCTGAATGTAGATGAGTAAAGATGTCGGGGTTTGCAAACAAGTGTAAGAAAAAATCAAGGAGCAGGAGCAGGTTTATGGGGGTGGGGGCTCAGCATGCGGTCTGTTCATTGCCATCGTGAAAACCAGACTTGTTGGGGAATTTAAGGTCTCCCACCCCCTTTTTCCGCCTCATATTTTGGGTACTTTACTCAGTTTTCCTTCAACAACAAGCCCATGGACTTCCATGGACATTGGATGGCAGAAGGACTGGGTAAACACCGACTTGGCCTTTGGGGTTAGCCGACTGGAAGGAGCAGCTTGTCTGCTCTCCTGTTGAATCTTTCCCTGGGAAAAGGCTTTGAGACTTGGGTTTGGCAGAGGAGAAAGCTTCAAGGATTTAGGCCCCCGCCATCACTGCAACGAGGGCTCCGCTCTCTGAGCCCGTAAGACCTGTATCCTGGAGCGCATGTTTCCCCAGCTGAGCCGTCAAGAAGGACTCGGGAAGAGCTGAACGAAAGAAAACAGGGGACTGTTGAGGGAGCACATTTAAGGAGTAAAGCAGGTGCTTCTTTTTTTGTTCATAGCACTTAAAACAAGGGTGATCCGAGCTGCTGCAGTAATAATCCCCCACGCAGCCACGCAGGCTGGGCAGGCTCAGATTGGGAGATGAGCGGTCAGCTGAAACCGGTATGACAAGGAGTGGGATTGCAAGCTGGTTTAGTTCATTTTAGGGAGGTTTCAGAAAATCAAAAAAAAAGACCAGAACGTAGTGTTTTCATCATTGGACCGTTTGCTTCGGCCTGATTCAGACCTGCACTTCTCCCGAGCAGGATGGCTCTTCATTCCCAATGGCTCTCACTTTAACTACAGCTCTTTCTTTTTTCTGAATGGCACAGCGGGGCGTCCTGGGGGGGCTCCTGGCTTCGCCCTGGGATATCTCATGTCCTGAGTGATTCCAGAGGGCCCGCCCGGCTCGCCGTGCCATGCTGAATCAGGTGCTATAAAAGCCGAAGGAGATAAGCTGCACTAGTAGCCGCTACTAAGGATAGGACTGAAGCAAGCAGCTCCAGAGCCTGATACTCTGGAGCTGATCCCCTTTGGTCGCTGCTCAGATAAACACTAGCAAGGTCACTTAGATGTGCAGCATCCAGCAAATGCCCAATCTGATCTCTATGCCTAAAACACAGGCATGGATTCATTTAATATCAGCATTTTTATTTTTATTTTTTTTAAGTATTCAAGCTTTCTCAGGTGTATGCAGCCCCATCCAGCCAAAGGATGGGTCTCAGCCTTTGGCCTAAGTTGAAGTCTGTCACCCAGACTGACCCCCGTTACTTGACTTGCAAAACGGGGTGACCACCCACTTCTGACCAGCTGCTGGGGCAAGCGATAGTCTGTCTGTCCGTCCCCTCATGCTGGGAAGGAGAAGCATACCAGTAAATCCCAGCCGTCCTCAGATTATGCCGAGTTCGGCATGGAGCTGTGGGCCAGCTTTTTGCGAGCCGTGCTCTACATTTATTGGATGACGCTGGTTGTAACCACAAGGACACTGGTTGTCTTTATGCATAAATGATCAGGGTTTGTGTGTTTTTTATTCTTGCTGTTATTATTATACCCCCGGCACAGGTCCAAGAGCAGGAGTGGACAGAACTTTTCAAGAGCGGGCCCCTGCTTGGCTTTAATGCTCTTGCAGTTTAAAAAGAATAGACGGAAGAAAGAGGCAGGAGATATATTAAAACGAAGGATTTTTTACATTAGTTATGCAGTCCCCCGGGAGCAACCATAAAATTATGTGACTTTTTCGTAACCATTTCGTATTCAATGTAAAGAGGGTTGCTACCATGACAACTTCTGCATCATACGATATACGATACCGCAGAGAAACAGCAAGTGCTCTTAAATCAAGCCCCCAAATTTCATGTGAAAATGAATACATTTTACAATGATTTCAGGGAATGTTTGCATTACAGCGTGCAGGCCGCATGGAGCAAATACTTGCAACAATCGATGGTAAAGGGAGAGGTTCGCCTACAGGAAAGGAAAGGAGCAAATGCCACTACTCGGTTTTTGCCATGTGTTGCTAGCTGGGCAATGCAAGAAACAGATCAATTAGGCCAAGTTAAAGCTTAAATTCCAGCTGTTACCCATGTGCTCGGTGCAGAGAAGAAAAAAAAAGACAGTGGCTTAAGCGCATATTTGAGTTAAGCGTGGAAATGTCTCTCTCATGAATTCCTGTCTGCATGGAGACTGTAAATTTGATGCAACTCTTGATACAGATGCATGTGTCAGACGCCCATTTCAGCACGTAGCTACAGGCATTGGCAGGAGATGATGATGTAGCAGCATCAGCATGGGCTGGGGCTCTCGCTCTTTCACAGACACGTGCGCACGCACACCCACACACACAAGCTCCTTCACACAGGTGCATTCATTCTCTCTCTGTATGCATCTCTCTAGATTTATATATATATGTGTGTGTGTGTGTATGTGTGTACATGCATGTGTGTGTATATTTGTGTATGTGTACATATATGTATATATGTACGTGTGTACATATGTGTGTATACATGTGTATGTATATGTATGTGTACATGTGTGTATACGTATGTGTATGTATGTATATGTATGTGTACATGTGTGTATACGTATGTGTATGTGTGCATAGATGTGTATAAATATATGTGTGTATATATATGTATATAAATACACATACACGCATATGTGTATGTATTATATGTATGTGTATACACATACACACACAAATACACAGATATGTATACACACACATATACATACATAGATGTATTTATATACATCTATACACACACACATATATATGGGGGTGTGTGTATACATATCTGTGTATTTATACATGTATGCGTACATTTGTTTATATATGTGTGTATGAGTGTGTACACACACACACACACACACATAATATATATAGTGAGAGAGAATGAGTCGCTCGTGTGTCTGCCTGTGTGCGCACTCGTCTGTCACTGAGAATAGAGAGAGCTGTAATGATGATTTTCCTTTTTTCTGCTGTCACTGGAAGTCTGACTTTCCTGCTGTAGCCTATTCGTGGTTCTGTTCTTTTAACCACAGGAGACATCGGTTGGAAATTTGGTATATCAGCGCAACAAAATCTCTGGCATAAAAACCTTTGATTGACGAGGATAGCATGAGAGTTGTTAAGAGCAAGTCAGCCGTATCAACTGGCTGTGTGTACAGCGCTTCGGAAATGCTTGTAGAGGGAGCTGTTAGATCGTAGTATTGTGTAGTTACTGGAGAACGGTAAAGTAGTAAACACGAACGTCAACCGACTGGTTTTAGAGGGATCTGATTCCAAAGGGCAGGGTTAACTGCGTTCATGCTCCAGCCAGGCAATCGCTCATTTTACACTCCTGATCCTTTTCCAGTACCTTATAACTCAATATGAAGTACTCCTGGGAATTCTCTAGTCGCGCAGGATACCTTGTGATGCATGGTAACCTACTGGGTGATAGGTAATATATGTGATTATGGCCAGAGTTAAAAGTGAAAAGATTTATTTTTTTGCTGGTACGTGTGTGTGTGTGTGTGTGTGTGTGTGTATACATGTATATGTGTGTGAAAAGATTTATTGTTTTTGCTGGTACATATTTGTGTGTGCATACAAACACACACACACACACGTATATATATGTGTGTGTGTGTATATGTATAGATGTATATGTGTGTATGTATATACATACACATATACACATAGGTATATTTACCATGTATATGTATGGTATGTATATGTGTGTGTGTGTGTATGTACATATATAAAATGAATACATAGATACACACATATATACATATATCTGTGTATATATGTACATACACACACGCACATATATACATACACATATACATACACACATATGTATATGTAATATATAGTGTGTGTGTGTGTGTATATACATACATGCGCGCACACACACACACCCACACACATACATACATATATGTGTGCGTGTGTTCATTTTAGCATCGATTGCTTGGCCAAAACAAACGGCAGTTTTTCCCAGTGGAAAATGATCCTTTTCCCACAAAAAGCTGCTCCCCCGCTCCACCACCACGGAAGCAGTACGTTTCCCTCCTGTGCTGTTGGATCCTGTGCTTCTGCTCTCTGATGAAAGCTGCTCCCCATTCACGTCCGTGGACATCGACTAAATCAAGTTAACCTCAACACTCTGCATTTCTCATATATTAATCACAGCTCATGTTAAGCGATCGCTGGTCAACTTTGATCTGGCAAATCTCAAGCTGTTTCCTTTCATGGTTGCCGCACTGGAAGAAAACTGCACTGTCCGTTAAGCACTTAGCATTCACCTTGCAATATGCAGGCGCCCTTCCTGGAGCAGCTGTGACGTTCCAGATTTATGCAACAAGGGCAACAAATGCAAAGCCTAGGGCTGGCTCAGGCAGGAATGGAGTTTGCCCCCATGAAGCTCAGTTGGACAGTTCAGAAATGAGCTAT
>NW_005841850.1:983131-993106 GCF_000455745.1 Alligator sinensis | reverse complement strand
CTGCTGAAACCCTGTAATGCAGTGCAGACGTCTTCTCAGACTCTGCAATAGTCACCTTAGCTTTGCCCATTGCTGTAGCATCTTTTCAAGTGAACGTCAAGGCATGATTTATAGGACAGGTGGAGCCGGAATCGGGGGACTCTGGCCAGGGTGTTCAGCGCTGCACTGGGCAGGTTGAGCAATCTTGTCTGGCTCTGCCACTGACTTGCTGTGGGACCTTGGGCAAGGCACTTCATCCCTGAGTGCTCCCTTGACTGCAAAAAGCAGGTAGTGAAAGACAGCACTGCCCTGAACTGCCTCAACTGCTTAACTGGCTCAACTCTTATTAAGAATTAAGACATACTCTTGTTCTGCTGTGGACTTGTTTTACCAGGGCTTGGCTCTTGAAGGGACAGAGAAGAGTACTAGGCAAGCAACTCTCCAAGGGCCAAGCCCTGCACTAAAACAGCAGCAGAATGGTTAAGAGAAACGATGCGACGCTGATAAAATGCCAAAAATTCCTCATTCTTCCTCTTGGGGAAGAGGGAGGGGGGTGTCTGGAAAATGTCAACAATAAAAATTGCATTTATACGGTATATGATGGAGCCAGCTACTGTGGGCAGAGTTACCGTACAGCCGGCCAGAGGAGGAGGTTTAAGAGCGCAGACGCTACCGTCCAGTACCTGCTCCGCCGTGTGAAACGCAGAACAACTGAACTGCGGCAGCACGCGAGGGCACGAAGGCAGAGCATAGGGTTGGGCCCTTTCGTTTCTATTGCACCGCTTGTTTAAACCAGCTCCTCCGCCTCTGTACGCCCGCCCAGCTTCACAGACTTCAAGGGAGCAGCCTCCGTTTCCGCCAGCTGAAGGTTTGGCCCGTTACAATCCTACTCCATTTACCTTGCTGGCTCTTCCCCCTCCGAGAGTGACACGACTAGTTTCCCCGCTGACCAGCTGGGCAGCTGTGGGAAGGAGTTGGGGATTTGAAAAGACTGGTTGGGAAAAAAGCCTCACGCTCCCATGTCGAGATGAATGAGGCCCTGGGGAGAATGGCAGGATGAAATCAGAGTACAGGGGAAAAGAGCAGATAAAGGGACTAAACCTTACGCCAGGAAGGAGATAAGGAGAAGACGGAGAAGGGCTTTTTGACTAGTAATATAGGCACCAACACATTTATTTTTGTAACATGAGCAAAATGAATGCGTGTGAGACTATACAGGCGACTGAGCGGCCTGGTTCTGTCTTCCCCAAGCGGTTGTGAGTGCAGCTCAATTGGCCCATTTCTGCAGCAAACCTCGGTCGTCCAGGACTGTGATCCCCCAGGCAGTGCCCTTAGTGCCCTCCAGCCTGCTCTGCTGGCCTGCTCAGCGCCTCCTGCCGCTACACCAACACCACCGACTTTCCACTCCAAGCCAGAGGCCGACTTTAGGCATCTGTGCCAACACTGTGTCGGGGGGGACGAGGGGGCTTGACCTTTGAGATGCATGCAAACAGGAGCTAGACTCACATCCCCCAGGTCCCTGTGCGTGCGCTCCCTCGTGCACCGCGCACACGGGCCGAATGCACCGACGTGGTGCCCGATCTGCTGTGTTCGAGCTGCGTGCGAGAGGCGGAAGTTGTTTTTGCACCTACAGCTGCCAGGACCGACGCTTGCCTTAGGCTGTAAGTTACTGAGCACGGTAATGGAGCTGTAATGCCTGTTTATGGATCCCACGCTCATCTGTTGGCAAACAACTCATGCACCCTCAACGTGTACCGAGATGAGAATATTAAAAAAGAAAAAAACCCACCAAGTTGCCACAGCCAAGAAAAAAAATCCAAGTGGGAAATTACAGAGCTCGGCTCTCTCTTTCTGTCCCGATTTGCAATCAAAGCTCATGCTTTGTCGTGACATTTTTTATTAACACTTGCATTTCCCATTTTTAATTCTATTGAAGCATTACAGTTAGTTTAAAAGACGTATCATTTTTATTAATTGCATTTCAGATCATTCTTAACTCAATGCATAAATACCAGCCACGGCTGCACATTGTGAAAGCAGATGAAAACAACGCCTTTGGGTCGAAGAACACAGCCTTCTGCACACACGTGTTTCCTGAAACATCCTTTATATCAGTGACCTCCTATCAGAATCATAAGGTATGGCTTTTTTGGTAACAAAATCTGCTTTATTTTGGTTGTTGCTTTTGAAGTTTGTAGTCTTCCTAACCTAGACCAAAATGGACTGTGATTTTTTTTACAGGCACAGGTATGTAACCATCGTTGTGGGTACTGCGCTTCAAAGCATAGCGTATTTATTTTACATGTTGCTATTGTGCAGGAACATGAACTCTTCCAGCTGAGTAAGTGCCCCTCCAAGCACAGCGCCTGTTAGGCCAGAGGCAGAGGATGTAGCTCAGGAGAAATAAGAAAAAAAAAATGTATTGGGTAAAAATACTTGGCAGCCTCAGCTAATACAGAAACTAATGAATCGGAGCACTCATAAACTTTGTCATTCAAAATAGCAAGCAGATCTAATAATGACGGGTAAAGCTTGCTCATAAATCTACAGTGAAAAGTAATTATGGTATATGTATTCAGTGAGACACACAAGGAATGTGACCTCAAAAAAGGGTAGTTAAGAGCTTTTTCTTGTGGTTAAACGAAGGAGGAAGGAGGGGTTTTGTGTTTGTGTTTTGTTTTTCGGGGGGAATATAAAATACACGGGACTCAGCTGTGTCTTTGGATGCATGTCAGGTGTTGTCATAGATCACACAAAATTCAACTTGCTATTTGTTCTTGAGCAGGTGGGGAATAGCCAGATTTGGTAGGGTTTATCTGAAAGGGCATGTGTATCGTGGGCGATGTGGACGGTATCAACGGAGGGGAGAATGTAAAGGGAGCGCTGGAGGCAGAAAAAAGAAAGAGGAACTTGACCCATTAAGTAATGGACGTTCTTTTCCTCTTTGTGCTTTTTTTTTAAATGTATAGAGGAACTCTTAGTGTAAGCTGAAGCTGTCCAGAGGTAGACCCTGTTTTGAGGGTAGGGTCCCAGACCTCCACGAATCCTCCGGCGGTCTCATGTTCATTAGCAAGTTGGTTCAAACAGGTCCGTTTGCTTACAGCACTGGGTGTTTGTGGTGGAGCAGCGGTGGGGCAGGGATGTAATATGTAGCATGAAGCTACAGGAAAGGGGCCATGGACTTGGGGACATAGGGGCATCTTATAATCATCAGCATTTCCAAGCAAGCTGGACAGATGGCACCATCACAGCTTAGTTGCCACCTTCCCATAACTGCCAGCAATTGTCTCTGACATCTGCCGTGTACCCGAATGTGTAACGCTGAGCAGGTTTGGAAACTGTGTGGAGATCCTTGAATCTGTAGCTGGCTGGCTTTGGCGAAGGGTAAAAGCTGCACAGCATGTTCCCATACCAACTCCTCCTCTACGCGTTGCAAATGTAGACGTCCTGGTCCCGTCTGGTGTGTCTGACAGGCCTCCTCACACAAGTAGGTTCAGTTCTGCTTTGACATTTGAATGGCAGAAGCCTGTGCAAGTTATGCACTTAGGGAGCCAGGTGGAAGTGCAGGGGAAACACAGCTCTGTGTGTTCAAAATGAAATGGGCCAAACACTAACGTGAGTACTCCTTGCAAAGCTGTAGTTGTGTCAGGTGACTAACATGGTTAACCAAGAAGGGACGGAAGAGCTTATTTATTAGGTGCTTGTAATATTTACGTGTCAATAGGACCTTTCATCCCGAAAGATCCCCAAGTATTTCCTAAACTTCATGTTTCCAAAGTCATTGACGTGCAGCCGCCTCGGAGGTGGAGGCCGGTAGCGAAGGAGGCTGAGGGTAGATCCAGGAGGACAAACCCTTGGTCTTATGAAGAGGGACGAAGGATCTTTTTGGTCAGCTTTTCAGTAGGACTCGGGGCACTCTGCAGGTGTCGGGAGAGCAGCAGCCGTGGCTGAGGCTGAGTCCTGTAGAAAATGCGGCCATTGTAGACTTGAGCTTTCCTGGAAATCTGTCCATTCAGCAGCGAACGGCTTTGTTAATGTCTCCTCCAAAGCATCCCTACAAAAAAAAAAAGAAAAAAAGAATGGCACTCAGTCTAACCTAAATGGATAAAGGGCTCTTGGCTATTGCCTGGATTTTAACCTGGTGCTGCACGGGGCTGGAGATTGCAGGCCGCCGTACAGCTCCCGAGGGAATCGGCCTCAGCTAGAGCCCTCGCAGCAAGGGCTTCCAGCCTTGCACCCACCCAGCAGCCCTGAGCTCAGTGAGCTTCCCAGCACACATCCAGTCTTTCAGACAGAAATACTAAAAGCCCCCGCTTGTAGCTGAAAGGGTGCAGCCTCCTGGATTTCAGCAGAAAGCCAAATGCTTCTATGGAAGGAGTGTTCAGGTAGGGAGAGAGGCGCTTCCTAAGAGAAACTGTACAACTCACGCTCTTGTTTATTATGAAGCCCCCCAAAAATGAGGGTATAACGGATAAAATTTCCCCTGCATGCAGGCTTATGTCCTGGCATATTGCCCCCATCTTTCTTTTCTGGGTTGGATGAAACCATGTGAGCAGCTCATAACCTACTACCAAGGACCAAAATCTGAAGTCAGTGGCAAAACTACCATAAAAATTAAAGGGGTCAGGATTTCACTTCAGAGCAAAAATGTTATAGTGAAGGGCAGGGTTTTCACCCCAAAAGCAGAAATAGTTGAGTTCTGACATCTCTCTGCCCACCAGCAAATTGCAAATGACTTGTAAAAAAGGAGAGAAGAGGTGGAATGCCATGGAAAAAAAAATGTTGCATTTCTCTGGCAATAAACGGCTCGTTAAAGCTATGTTGTGACTGAACTAGAACCAAGCCCAAATGTAGGCTACAGGGTTACTAAATAAAGACATTAAATTAAAACTTGCCTGGTTGCAGACTGGTTTGTGGGTGGGGGTTGGGCAAAACCCCTAAGCTCCTTGCGGTTCGTCAGATGATTGTTAAGCTACCACAGAATCCACTGTGGACTCAAAGGAGAAAAAACAGAGCACCAGCTCCATCCGAAACAGCCAGGAGCATCAGTCCCAGGCTGCGTTTACAGTCTGCCTAGAGTAGATATCGACATCCCTGTTAAAAGCAGCCCCCCCCATGCTAGTTAAATTCATGTGTCTCCAATCACGTACATCACCCGATCACATATATTAATTAGTATGACAGGAGCTTTCTCATTCATTTGTTTGTTTGGGTAAAGGATATATTTTTTAACCAAGCATGGCTATTTATAACGACATTCTTGCAAGTCCTTGGAAAGAGAAATCCCCAGAGGCCAAAAATGCTGGATGGTGGAAGTAGCTACCAGCAAGCCCAGGCCAGGAAGCAGCAGGACTGAAGCTGCGAGCTGGCCACCCAGAGTCTGCCTCTGCCAGCGTCACAGCGGTAGGACTGGAGTCCAGGGACATAGGGCGTATGTACACGCCATGGTTTTTGCCTTTTTATGCACTGCAACTACTCTGCAAGAGTGTGTCTTGCCTTCTGTCTGATCTGTTCTATCTATGATATTTCTTAAACCTTTATATACCCTTGCTGCCAAAGGGCCTTAGAAGCTTAAGTGTGTAGGGGTGCATGGTGTGCCCATTTGGA
Organism: Alligator sinensis; assembly: GCF_000455745.1. Lineage (NCBI taxonomy): Eukaryota > Metazoa > Chordata > Crocodylia > Alligatoridae > Alligator > Alligator sinensis. The sequence goes on along the minus strand of NW_005841850.1, from coordinate 987,520 downwards.
AAGGATCCCAGGGACATGCAGAGGGACAAGCCCCTGGGCTAGTGTTTTAGTCCTAAATGATCTGGTGTGTGTGTGAGAGCAGCTCATAACCTACTACCGAGTGAGCAGGGGCCCAAGAAGGAGGAGACACTCTGTTTGGAGAATGGCAGGGCTGCATTCCTGGGGCAGAGGGAAGGAAGGGGGCTGCTGGAAGGGAAGATGGGAAAGACAGAAGAGGCTACAGAAGCTGAGTGCCAGAGGGAGCAGCCATCAAGAAGAAGCTTGAGAGAGTCCAAAGGAGGGCCACGCGCGTGATTAGAGACCTCTGGAGAACAGGTCGTACGAGGAGATGCTGAAAGACTTAGGATTGTTCAGCCTGGAGAAGAGAAGACTCAGAGGGGACTTGGTGGCAGTCTAGAAGTATGTCAAGGGCTTGGGGGAGCATCTGTTCACCAAGACCCCCCCAGGGGAGGACAAGAAATAATGGGCACAAACTTATTGAAGATCGCTTCAGGCTAGACATAAGGAAACACTTCTTTACAAGTCGTGTGCCGAGGGTTTGGAACAGGCTCCCTCCCAGAGGCAGTGCAGTCACCCACCCTGGCGATCTCCAAGAAATGTCTTGATGCCCACCTTGCTGGGGTCATCTGATCCCAGCAGTCTTTCCTGCCCAAGTGCAGGGGGGCTGGACCTGATGATCTGTAAGCTCTCTTCCAGCCCCTAACATCTATGAAACTATAAGAAGAGCAGTAGCCTTTCAAGAGCTGGTGCCTCCAATTTGAGGGCAACATGGAGAGGCCACCAGAATGGCTCCTCCTGGCCAAAACGTTAGAGATGTCTGCTGGATTTGACAAGCTGAACAATAGGCAGGGCCCTGCCCCACTGGAAGGCAAACACAAAAGCAAACACCACTTGAGAAAAGACCAGCGTTAGAAGGAGAGACACAAGAACTTACTGTTAAAAGAGGACCATGTCACTTGGCACGCAGGCAGGGGAAAGCCAAGTATGTGAGATTCAAGGTAAATAACAGGAAGAAATAAAGGCTGCACTAAAAGGCAAGAATTGAGAAAAGCTTAAGGCAGAGGTGGGGAGAGGAAAGAAGTGCAGGGATTTATGTGGAGATGGAAGTGCATGGAGATTTGTTGAAGAGACTGAGTTTTTTATGAGCGAGAAACGGCAGTAAATAGCCAGAGAATCCAAGGCTGTAGATGATGGGAAGCAGTGAGGAGAAAAACTGAAGGAGTATGGAAAAAATAGGTAAGTGCATCCAACCCAGACCAGCCAACACCCACCACGTGTGACGTGAGCGCCCTAGAGCCAACGCTTGCAAGTCACTTCTTTGCTTATTGCTGAATCTACATTTCTTACCTAGTTTTTCTTTTCTTTGCATCGTGTCACATGCAAAAAACAAGGTGAGGTTGCGGAGGCAGCGATTAGCCCTGAAAAAGCACGCGAGCAGCACCACTGCAGTCAATCAAAGGCAGGTGTCCAAGTGCATCGCAATGCTTTATAAACTGGCTTGGAGACAGATTCTCTTCTGCTGCTTCTTCGCCTGTCTTCAGAAAACCAAGGAAGCGCCTGGAGAAGGATGCCAAGACACACACGTGCAGTTTGAAGTCCAGGGGCAGACAAGCAGCTGTAAACAGAACAGGGTCGTTTTTTAATGTTCCCTCACACCCCATATCTAGTGCCCTCCTTTGCTGGGCCTGTCAGTTGTGGGGTAGGAACCTGAACTTGGCCCCAGGTGATGAGGGTGAGACTATGGGTAACGTTTTCAAGAGTGCCGAAGCCAGCCCCGTTTTTTTTCCCACAAGTGACCTGGTTGCAGTCGTGCAGCTAGTGCCCTCGGTGAGCTTGGAGTAAATCCACAGACATGAATAATGTCCCTTTCCATATATGCCTAAGGAACATCCGAGAGTCTGGCCCAGTCTCCACACCAAAAATGCTGGCAGGCTCTCTAATAACTAAGATTTTTGTGAATCCAGGCTCTGTGCTTTCCTTTGTTGCCATGGACATATGAAGTATGACTTAGTGAACTGAAAAAGCCATCAGCTACTTGCTAAGGGCTGTGGTTTTTAGGGTTGTTGTGCGGTGTTGTGCATTGGTGAAGAACCCCACCAGCTCAATGGCCCCAGTCCAGTTCAGGACAGTAAGCAGCTAAAAGTCTGCTAAAAGCAGCCTAAGTGGCATTTAGGGCCAGTTATGCGGATGTTAGGTCCTATGCCTACGTAGCACTGCTCTGAGAAGCAAGACAGAAGGGTTCAAGTAGCAAATGTGAATAAACACCTTGGGCTTGACAATCACTTCCTGGGCAAATGCACCAAGCATGACACCACTGACCTGTCCTGTTTCTGTTTGCTCCTCTCCCTTTTTTTCCAAGACTTGCATGGGATTACAGCCTTCCTGGAGAGAACAAGAACATGAGAGAGGTATAGGGGCAGAGCAGATCACCCAGAAGGACAAGACAGGTTGTGCATGGGTACAAGGCTCTAATGTCTGCATAACTGGCCCTAAATGCCACTCAGCCACCTTACAGGAGAGCTGGCTTTGGGCCAGCGTGCATTTGCAGCACTCCTGCAGAGACATCAGACGTACCTGGATTGCGGTGTTTCCCCTCTCTCTCCCCAGCCCCACACACAGTGCTCTTAGACTATACTGGATGGACTCAGAAAGGACTGAAGTTAGGTGGGGAAACCACATGGCAGTTCAGCAGCAGCAATTGTGTTATCCAGTCCCATAACGATCAGTAAGACTGGGACCCTTGAAGTATCTGGACTCCAAGCACAACTCCTGGTGGGGTAGGAGATACGTCTGGTGATTCAACAGGCGTTGTAACACTGGACATCACCGGAGGATATGGTAGAATTTTAGTCCTATGAAGTCCCCTGGCCTAGAGGAAATGATCTAGCAGCATGTTAACCACCAGGTATAGATCGGCATAGAGAGAACATTTCGAACTGAAGTTCTCCAGCCTGAAAAGACCATGAACCCATTTCCTCCTTTCCAGGATCCGTTTTCAGTTAATTTGGAGAGAAGTAAAACTGAGTTCCTAATCATTTGTGGTCCTTAAAGACTATTTGGCATTTTCACTAGGGTAGCAGTAATAATCATGGCTGATTGCCCAACTTATGATGGTAACTACAGTCTTTCTCCATAAGCTGCTCTTGCTGTACCTTTCTGCCTGGCTTAATGACAACGCCAAATTTTCCAGTGACCCCCCGTCAGTCTTCTCACTCCCTTCCCATTTGTCTATGAAAGTCTTTTGTTAAAAGATTACTAAATGAGCACTACAGACAAACAACTACACTAACAACAACAACTCTTCCATAGGACTCTGATGTCTGGGTGTGTGGGTATCATACATGGATTTACTAGTGTTTCAAGCAGGGTAAAAGCAGTAAATACTTCAAAATTCAATTTTCCTCTACCCCACACAATTTTGTTCATCAGTTTAGCCACACTTTTTCAATTCTGCAGCCACGGGTCAGTTATAGCAGTACCCTTGGTTACAATTTCACTCACATTTTCAAAAATATGAGGTTTTTTTCAGTGTTGTGCTACACACCAGCTCTGGGAAGCTACTGAAAGTCTACTGTTGGTTAACTGCTTCTACACATGCACATTTACTGCGCAGTAACTGAAATTACTGCAAGGTACAGGCATCTGTCTACACGTGCACACCTGTACCGTGTAGTGAATATTGTGACTTATGCTGACTTGAGCGTACATTTGATAACCGCATCATGCAGGTATCAAATGTACACCCAATTAGTTTCTGTGCCATAATGCACGTGTAGACAGCTTACTGCACAGTAACACTGTGTGTGTGTGTGTGGACTGACTTGGGACTAACTTTACTCCCAAGTCAGTCCACACACAGGATTAATGTGCTTTAACACCTGCCTGTATAGACACCAGCCTATTCCTGCTTACTGCGCAGTAAATTTAAGCCAGTGTAAATGCACGTACAGACACACCCAGTATTACTGAATTTTGCATCTTCTCATGCAGGAGGAAAGGACTACTAGCATGGTGCCTGGGTGGTAAGGGTGCGGGGGTGACATTTACTTAAAATCTTGCAGGTCTCTGTCATCAAGGTATAAGAAGGACTTTTCTTTATTGAGCGAGGACCACAGAAGATACATTTTCAATCACGATGGTCCTGCATGCAAACAGAGTCCTAACCTTGGGAAGCTTGCTTTCAGCTCCTAACAGCACAGTTAGCAATTAGCTCAACAACAGGCAAAGCCAAAACCTTGGCTTCAGAAGCTCCATCAAGCTCAGCGTAACAACATAAAAGCTTTGGAGAAGTTCAGATCTAGATCTAAAGTTTGTATCTTGAGCCTCTCCCCCAGCTTTGAACTTACCAAGCCCTTCCTCCGCTATAACAGCTCTTAGTAGCTGAATCGC